>NC_053460.1:5372013-5679263 GCF_015227805.2 Hirundo rustica
TTGCTAAAAGAAAAAGTGTGATAGCTTTATTTATAAGCAAGAATCTTTTATAAGTGAAAATCTGTTTTACCATGCATGGCAAGTTCCCAGCTAATTTAAAACATTTAAAGTTATGCAAAACCACTTAGAGAGTTCAAAAATATGTAAAGATATGTAAAGACACTAAGTATCGTGTTCAGTACTATAATAACAGAAAAATCAAGACCATGTTTTGACTTGGGATTTTATCTTTAGAGCTCCTTGCAGAGAGGCTTTTTTCTATACCTGTGTGTGGGTTTGGTTTCTTCTTCTGATATTTTCCTTTCTTGTCTACTTAATCCCTACAAACTTTGATAGTCTTTCGTAAGGATGAACATTATTCATAGAGGCAAGTCCATAAAGATTGTTGTTCTCCAGTATTTGTCTTCAAACTTTGAAGTCTCCTAATTGCACGAAGATAGATACATTAAACAATTACCTGAACGCTCAAAAGGGAAAGAACAAAGGAAATAAGGAATGATGTAATCCCTGAGGGAATCATGTTTCTCTCTCCGGGAGGAAGCTGTTCTCTTAAAGTTGGCACAACTCTTGGGATGCTCAGCTGTCACTTTCTTCTCACATTTATTCTGAATGAACACAATCCATCCATCAGTGCTTAAGGAGTTTTCTAACAGTACATTGACCTTGAATGCGGCACATTGATTTTCAGTAACGCATCGCAAATAGGGTCGTTACTGAGTCATCCAGCACTGGATGTGATTGGGAACAGGTTTCAGAAATTCCAATACTGTGCCACCTGCCTCTGATGATGGATCATTCTGCTGCTCCCCATCAATCCTCACCTCCCGCCACAGAAAAATGTGACACCTGTATGAAATTTATCATTATATACCACACAAGGCACAAACAAACTGTTACAGTGGGGGCTTTCCAGCAGCCTCCACTCCTCTGGTGAGGATGGTTTGCAGTGGCATTTATTTAGGGAGGCGCCTCTTGTGAAAGGGACGGGTGGCGATGGTGACTGATGTGAGCACTATAGGGAATTAAAGCTGCAACTGGGACCCAGCAATAGATAAAAACAGTCTGGATCTCAAGCTGCTAGAGGTTAACACCAGATCAATTAGGGTGATTGTTCTGTAGATTGTAATGGACAAATATACGTGTACAAAAAGGGCATTAGTGAAATTGGGGAGGAAGAACAAATAGAAATTAACTGATGTTAAAGTAAAAGTCCAACTGGGAAAGATTTTGTGTTCTAAAATGCCTGGCAGTCTGACTACAGCTGGGAAACAGGTCTTTCAAAATGATTCTGGAAAAGTACAATTGAAACAAAGGTGTTTGTATTTCTTTGGGAGTTTGGAAGGGTCAGGTAAATTAATGACCCTTTTCCCCCCATTGTGCATATAAATGAAAGGGTAAGAACAAAAGCCTGGATCCTCAGAAGTTTTTTAAGTCTCTAATGTCCACTGAGATCAAGGATTCAGCCTCCCTTTAGATTTTTAGGTTTGTGACTTTGAAGCAGTAAAGGAGGAATAATTCTTCCTTTTCCTATAACTGCCATTGGTTTGGATTGCAGTGGTTCTGTAACCAAGCTAATGCATTGATGTTTGTTCATCTAAAATGGCCAAGAATTAACTACTGCACTGAGCCAGCTAGGGAATAAATGGCCTCACATTTTATAAAGTGGCAAACTTTACATTCCTCCCTATTTCACTCAGCTGCAGCGGATGCTAAGAATCTTGAAAAGAACTCAATTAAGTAGCCTGTTAATTTATACTCTCTGCCTGTGGGTAATTTTGCAATGGTTTCAATAAAAATATGTGTAATATATATTCCACAAGCAGAATAAAACCTGATAGCAGAATAGGAAATAACTATCTGAAAATGAAATGAAGTTGATAGTATTTCCTTAACAGCTATTATTGCTCTTCTCTAATGTCTAATTCTTAGTTAAAGTGAGAGGGCTTTTTTGGCCAAAGTATGGTAAAGTCGGGCTGTTATGGACCGCTATGGAAAGAGTGTTTTTTTACAACTGCTCTATAGTAACACATATATATCTTGATCCTCTTCAATACCAGCTTCAGACCATCTGCTGGTCACTGCAGTGGAAATGGAGGTTTGAGCAAGTTCCCTGGATTTTGCCTTTAGTTCAGACTTGGTCCAATCTTCCTGTAGTGCCAGGGGCTGATTCATGATGATCATCATCACTGGGCCAAATAAGCTCTGAGCATGTGCCCTGAGTCTGCCCCTGCAGCCCTGGAGTCAGACGCTGCTTGTGAGACTCATGCCTTAGCAGGAGTGACATCTGATTTGGTACTGATGGATTGTGTCCAGAGTGGACCCCGGACACCCTCATCATCCAGATGGGAATGATCAGAGAGGTCCTCCTTTATCAAAGGAGGCTTTCTTGACATTGCTAAAAGTTCCAATGATTTTGAAGGGATATATGAATATCTAAAATCTTTGTAAGATCATCTTTGTTTTTGCCATCCTATTTATAGTGACCTCTTCAAACTTTCTTTTTTAAACAAACAAACAAACAAAGGTAGTTCTTTGGCAGACTATTAAGTATAGGCAATGCCTCCAGCATCTTTAGGTGTCATTTGGCATAAAACTCTAAGGTACGTGTGCACCTTCTAGAAACTCTGCAGTCTGCTGGACTTTGATTCTGGACCCACCAAACCTCTTGTGCAAACAGCCACGTTCTGTTGGGTGGCGGCTGGAACCTCACCTGCTTGGGCAGAGCAAGACTGCAGAGGGGCAGAGGTCACCAGCAACATTCAGATCCAAAAGGATTCCAAAAAGGAATTTTTCACAGCAGGAGGGTTCTGCATTCTTGTTTCTGGGTTTGGGCCACCTCTGGTTCCAGATAGGTTAGAGTGGGTGTACTCCTCTGTAGCAATTACCTTTGACTTCTACTAAATACATTATTATCTATGTCTAATTATACATTAATTGCCTGACTGAACTCACTTTGAATGATCTGAGTATTAAATTTTTTGGTTATTGAAATAAAACCCCAAAGTATGTGCTGATGTCAGGTTCAGCTGTCTGTGCATCCAGCTGGAGGATGACAACTTGGTGAGAATTAAGAAACTACCTGTATCATGGTAGTGAACAAGGAGAGAAGACAGAGCTAGACTGTGTGCATTTATTTTGAGCAGTGTATTTAACCTCACTATGTCTGGCTACTAGATTATTATAATGCTTCCTATTTATCTGGGGTGTTGCTGGTTTCAGGTTTTTTGTGTTAGACAACTCTGACCTCCTTCCATAAATGTTGCTATGAATTTTAAGGATGCAGATCATCAAAATACATGTTGGAAGATGTCTTATTTTAGATGGCTTGAATATATTTCTGCATGTGCTTTAGAAAGACCTGTATTTGTTTTAACTCCAGGTATCAGAATTATGTGAAAGCAAATGCTGTTGATTGTAGTACTAATAGTACAATATTAAAATAACAAAAATTGTACAATACTAGATGATGTACAAACCTCATTTATTTTTCAGAAAGCTGTTTGTTGTTTGTTTATTTTCCCCAGGTGCATTTTGCATAGATCTCTGGTCACTCTGAACAAACAGCAGAATCTTCTCCCAGTGAAAGTAAAAGCTATTAATACTAGAAAAGTTAAATTAGTATTTGAGTAATGTCTTATTTTTCAGGGCTATAGAAGTCAAGTAGTTGAATTCCCTCAAGTCTGAAAGACTATGTCAACACATGAAAATGGAAAAGTTTTAAATTCAAATTTTATTTGATTTTAATCTTCAGTCCTGCAAGTTACAGTGTTGCCTCAGTGACATCAAAGGGATGGTGCTCACAGTTTATTTTTCAGTCTCCAAATGAGTGTTTCTTGTGCTGTAAATATGTCTTAATATTCTAATATAGGTAAATGTACATTAATACCGAATATTAGAGGTTGCATTGTAATTTTCTTTTCCTTGGCAGTGGAAACAGAAAATAATGCTGAATGTCAGTGGGCTGTGTGTGTGAAGGGAAGCCCTGGCCACCAGCTCTCCTCTCTGGAGCAAGACAAAGTACTGTTCATTTTCACAGAAATGTCAGCATTACTGCGGGAGCAAAGCTGCTTTTAAACATTTGTTTCCTGAGTAGGGCTGTTCTAAGCCCAGTGCATCTTCCCTGCTGTGCCTCCCTACTCAGAAAAAATCCTTGCTGCAATGCCACTGCTG
This sequence comes from Hirundo rustica, assembly GCF_015227805.2. Classification (NCBI taxonomy): domain Eukaryota; kingdom Metazoa; phylum Chordata; class Aves; order Passeriformes; family Hirundinidae; genus Hirundo; species Hirundo rustica. The sequence goes on from NC_053460.1 coordinate 5,376,184, forward strand.
TAAATGAAGTTACTCCTCATTTATATTATTGTGAAAGGGCAACCCAGCCTGTGGTTTCTAGCCAGGAAAGGGTCTCGTTTAAATTTATGGCTGCTTTGGGGAGTTAAAATTAATCCCCTGTACAGGTTGCTTCTGTGTTACTCTGAGGCATCTGGAGCCGATGCTGCTGGTGTGTCAGTGCTTGCTGTGCCCCTGCAATCTCACAGAATGGCTCTTGGTCTCTCATTCACTGGCTGGACCCGGTTTCCCCTTCCTCTCTTTGTGTGTGTGTTCAATAAACGTCAGCTTCTTTGTTCCTGGAGTAAACTTTTCATTTAAATCAAACTCATATTTGGAAATTTCAATTAAAAGTTGCCATTTCAGTGTTAGTAGGGTGGTACTGACTGGTGAGAAGGCAGAGATCTCGCTGTATGCCTTACCTGGGCCACGCTGGCAATCAGGCCATCAACCCAGAGAATTAACTCCAGCAAGACATTAGTCATTCTTGGAAATTGCAGTGCTCATTTCTCTCTCTCTCTTTCATATTTAAATGGTAGGGTTTTCAAGCATATTTTTATGGACCTAATTAATGCGTGTGACAGGCTTCTGATGTAAGGTGGAAGAAATGACAATTAAACATCTTGGAATAAGCACATTCCAGAGTGTGCACAAGCAAGTCTTTATGCAGAGCACTGTGGGAGAAAGTGCTCAGCAACAAAGCAGTGATGTGTTTTCATTTGAAACAACAGGATTGGAGTGAAAAAAGAAAACAATTCATTAGCATTTGTGAGGGAAGTTTGCAATAACCATCGACATTTTGTAACCCTGCGGTTTTGTAGTCTTCTACAGGGGAACTTTGTGCTATAAAAAGCCTTATTTTAAGTTCTTACTTTGGACCCTGGAGATGAGGATGAGGTTAATGGTAGTGACACTGGTTAGCCACCAGCTTTTGTTTTGTGTCTGAAGAGATGCTGCGCTGCTGACACATGAAATTCAAGACAGACTTGAGTTTTTTCACCATGCAAGTTTCAGCTCTTTTTCCATCTCCCACTGATGTACCCTTTTCACGTGGGCAGTGTTCTCTCTGACTCTCATGGTGCAACCAGCGTACCTTGCTGTGCAGGACTCAAAAAGGAAAATGTAAATGAAGCCAGAGCTAACGTTAATGGCAGCATTCATATTTCTGGGCATGTGATCTCTGGGGGCTAACAATGGCAAAAGGACGATATCATAGTGATAACAAACTGTGGCAGATTATGCCCTCTCAGTCCCAGGCTGTTCTCCAATCATAAAGGAATAAATGGGGATAGTATGCAACGTTTAAATGAAACAACACTTGAGTTACAGAACTCTGGTGTTGTATACTGTGTCTTAAAAAAGTAGCTGGGTGTTCTTTTATATATTTTGACTACCCTGTTCAGGTAGTCAGCCTGTTCAGTCTGTTCAGGGCTTTTTCTTTCTCAACTGTTGAGCAGAGGATGCCATGGGATTACTGTGGGGCTGCTAGGAACAAGATAACAGTTTTGGTTTCGTGACCTCTGTTAGGAAAACAAGTGCAAAGGTCAGGCTCTCTTGAGGTGATGTCCTTACTCCCCTGAAGGCAGAGGGAGCTTCGCCATTGACTCAGACCAGAGGATATGCATGGTTTAACTTAGTCCAGCAGAGGTGCAGGATCATCTCTAGCTGCTCTGGGCCGATAGGAGCCAAATCCAGGAAATGTGTTTGTTGTCTTCCTGTCTCACTCAGGTATTTCTGCAAACTTCCCTGTGCCTGCTCGGCAGTGGAGTTAGAGCAGACAGTGGTTAAACTGCATTATCTCCCCGTGAGCAGGCAACCGCAGTGCTCTCCCACTGTTTACATTGGGAGATAATTAATGGATTTAAACACGGGGAGCTCTGTGATACACGTGCCTGCTGGCCAGGGCCCAGCAGCAGGGCTGGTTCTTGTCTGGGCTCCAAGTACCCACCCTGCCCAGGAGAGCAGGGCTCGGGCATCCTCTGAACATTCCCTGGGCTCCCTGGGGTGCTGGTGGGGACTGAGGCACTGCTGGTGCTCATCTTCTTCCCCCTTAGCTGATGGCATGGGAGGAGCCTTTGGTCCTCATGCAGAGGATTCCACATCTGCCAAGGTACACCTAATGCTGCCCATAATGAGGTCTGGATAAGGGATTTTTAGATTCCTGTGTTTAAAGCTTGTATCAGCAAGCAGACTGCACAGAAGACAAAAGTAGATTTTCATGCAGCTCTAAGACAAATCTACATCTTGTTTAATGTCTGTGCGGAGACGTAACAGTAACTTTAACTTCTAGTACATGTATATACACCAAGTTGTCACTTTCTTGGGATAAGATTGTGCCTATAAAATGATTAGTGTTCTACTGATTGTTTTAAAATAACTCAAGCAGCATCTGAATTTATTTACATACATGATATTGCCTTTCATAAACACAGCTGTACGCAGAATGCCAATTCAAGGATATTTTTGGAAGTTCATCCAACAGTTCAGCTGGGATAAGAGCAGCTCAGTAGCACAATCTTGGTTTCTCCCCCAAGGGCTCTGGACCCGGTGTAGGTAGCCACCATCTCTTTGTTTCTGCACCTTGAACTCCTGGAGACAGGAAGAAGCTTGGGATGAGTGACTGAGCCTGCAGGGTTGCTGCTGCACGGATGTTGGAGGACCGGCTTGCCCCAGCTTGGAGAGGCCAAACCACACTGAGAGATGGAGCCACCATCCAGCACCTTCATCTCCTCCCAAAGGGAGGCAAAGAAGCCGTTCCAGGTGTCCAGGCTCATGGCCACAGGGTCATCCCTGTGCCCCCTGCGGGAGGCTCTGCTCCCTGCTCTGCTCACACCCTGCTCCTCTGCGGTCTTTGTGCTGTGAGACTTGGCGCTGAGTGACAGCAAAATTATGGATATAGGTCAAATTCCATTAAGACCACACCTTTAGCTGCACACATTCACCCTCTGGAATTTAATGTTGCTCTTCGTTTAAGCGATTTCCTTCTCCCCAGTTGTTTGCTTTTGAATTTAGGATAATATAAGTCATTATTTGAAGTAGGCTATTTAGAAAGCCCTGCACTGTTATTATTTAGTAAGCCAGAGTTACATTATCACTGGCTTCAATCTATGTTTGATGAAAAGATTTTTCCTATTTAAGAGGCAAAAAAAAAGAGGAAAAGTCTTTAATGGTTTTTTGTACCTATTCCAAGATCATCAACATGCAGTATAATTAGAAAGTTCTTGTCTCGTTTAAAATCTTTTTTCTGTCTCATGGGACTTGGACATTAAAAATGCAAGATTTATGTATATTATATAATTATTTATTTGTATTACAGCAGCACTTAGAGGTATCATTCAATCTTGGGGCCCCATTTATGTGAAACTCTGTACTAGCAATACCACTACTGAGTCAGACTAAGAAATCCCAAGCTGAAAATGTGCTAAGTATTGTACAAATATGCTGCAGTGGTCACAGGCTGGAAGAAAATTGTATCATACGTAGTTAAGATGGACAAAGAGTTAAGACAGGAGAGAGGAAGGATTACTCACCCAAGTGTGTCAGAGCAGGAATTGAAGCATATCATGATCCAAGATCAGGTTTAGGGATATAGAAGGTCAAGCTAGAAACTTTGTCGAGCTGGTCTTTGTGAGGATTTGCCTGTCGTGCTCGGAGTGCTGAAGCTGGGAGCCTTACAGCCTACAGCAGTGCTTCCAACCAGGAACCCATGGATGCAGTTTTTGTTGTCTGCTTTTGTTTACTGTGAATTTTGCAGGTCTGTAGTCCAGCTCTCTGGAAGAAGACAATGAATTCCTGACTAATCCAACCTGTATTAAACCGAGAAGGAATCCATGTCACCAGGCAGCCATCCAGACAGTTCTGAAAGCTAAATACTAACAAGATTTATTATGCCCCTGTGCTGCATTCTCTTTCTTGGAGTACTGAGTGCAGCATGCGACTTTGTTTGATTATTCAGGCTATTTGCTCTTCATATTTTGCATTTCTGAGTTAGGGTGACTCTTGGAAACTCCCTCCATTTTCATAAGGGCTGCCATACATGAGGCAGTTTTCTGAACAATTGGTAGGAATACAAAGCAATAGGTAACTAAGGGGGGGTTATTGTTTGGCTGATTGACAAAATTAGAAGTAGACACTTGGGGACAGATGGTCCCAAGGTGTTATCTTTTTAAGATGTTCCCAAAGAGTGAGTAACTGACCCAGAGTCAAGAGACAGCTGCCTTCAGTTAAGTGCAAGATTTGGCTTGGTGGGTCCATGCACACAACTGAGCAATTTTAACTGGGTAGCTGGGAAAGGGAAATGCTCACTGGCTCACTTGAAAATCTCTGGAGCTCCATGAAGTCTATATCCATATGAAAGTCCTCCTTCATGAAAAAGCAACTAAAAAGGGGGACAGGGGTGGGAATCTAACCAAATGTAGCTTACAAATCTCGTTTAAGGGTTTTTGGACTGAGCTTATCGCTTGCATGCTTTATTTTAGCAAAGTTAAGTCCCAAAAGCTATTGGAGGGAATAGCAAATTGGGTCATTTTTATTTCTGATTCGCGTAGGGTTTTTGGAATTCAGCAGCAGATGTCTAAATTAAAATACATACATGTTCCTTGTATTAACAATCCCATTAAACCGTGCTGCCCTTCCCACCCACCCCCTCTCCAGAAATATATCCTATCATTAGCTGCTATCTGGAATCGACAGCGGAGTAATTTGAACTCTGGCTCCCAGGGGCCTCCTCCTTTACTTCCTGCTCTAGGAATAAGGTGTGTATTGATTAGATATCAGGCTGTAATTGGGCTCCAATCTCTCTGCCTCAAGATATATGATGGAGATGACAGGAAACAGATACCCTGTTGCTACTTGTAAATAGTCTGGTTGAACAAAATGGTTTGTAACCACTTCAGTGCCATGGTCTTTTATTACCAGAATGGGGTTTCTTTATCACTTAGTTTGATGGCTTTTTGAAAGGAAATAATATCTTTCTTTCTGAAGGAGCTAAAATAATTTTAAACAAATTGAATTCATCTTTTGAAGACCAAAAATAATTATCTAATAGTGTGCAGCTTGGTATAATTATGCAGTGAGCATGTCACCGACATAAAATTAATTAAGTCCATAACCCCAATCTGGCATCCATTGACTATTAAAAAAAAAAAAAAAAAAAAAAAAAAGGTGTTGAGAATGAGGATGTCAAAAAAAGGTGCCTGTGGTAGTTGAAGTTCTGGAATTATTCATGGTTTTTCTGTTTCAAGATGTTCTCTCCTATCTATCAACGGTACCAGGCTAAATATGAGTCTATTGGAAACAAAAGTGCAGAGCAGTGCAGATGTCTTGCTTCAGTAGGTCACAAAAGCAAGTTATTAAATATTGGTTTGAGGGAAGATATACACAGTCCATCAAAACTTCAATCGAAGCACAAGCTTGCAATCTTGAAAGTATATTCTGTTCACGGGGCAGTTGTCCCACAACTTGAGAAAAATGCAGCTTTTACCATTTGTACAGAAGACTTGGGAAAAAATCCCAAATGCACAGACTGAAGGTGAAAACACATGGCCTTTTGAGATGTAACAGACTTGGGTTTGTTTTCAGAACTTATCTTTTGGGCTTTTTTTAATCCTACAGAAGAGAATCCAGAACAGACAATCAGTTTATCCTGATCAGTGATTTATCTGTGAGATTCTTAGAGCCTTGTTTCAGAGCTGTGGACCAAAGTAACTAATGTGTTGCAATAATATATTTAGCACATGATAAGGCACAGAGAAAATAGAGGGAAAAAAAAAAAAAAAGCACACATTCCCTGGCTGAGAAGTTATTGAATGTTTAAAGCCTGGGAACAGATAGTTTAGGGAGAAGCAGATTTCAATGACTTCCACTCTGTAAATAAATTGTGAAATCTAAAGCACTAGTACTTCATTTCTCTCTTTCAAGCATATTTTGGATGGCACTTGTATCACATTTATGCCCCAAACATTGTTTGATTTTTGCATACAAGACGTTTATATTCTGCTGCTCCTCAGAGTGACCTTAATGTGATTTATTGACAAAAGGAGCTAGAGCTATTTCATTTTTTGAGCAATAGCAGAAGGCAAAAGAGGAAAATATTTGTAGTTTTTAATAAGCTCTACCATGCATACATATATTATCTGTGCTGCAAATTGCATGCATTTCTGTTTTTATAAGAGCTGTAATTTTGTTTCCTTTTCTGTAGCGCCTGATTTTCTTGTTTGCCCCAATATTGCAGCACTGTAACTCTACATGTGTGACCTTATTAACTTAGTCTCTTATTAACTTTGACTGTCCAGAGAGATTTGTTCTTTCTGTCCCTTCTCTCTCCCATGTTTCAAATCTTTGCTTTTGTACAATACATTACATTTAAATCACATAATATGCCTCCTAACCAAACCTCTCAAAGTCCAAATTTCTTTGGCTTTCAGTGAAAAAAAAAAAAAAAAAAAAAAAAAAAGAAGCAAGGAAAAATGACTTCCACAGTGATTGATCTGTAGTGGTGTTAGCCCAGTTTATGAAAAGAGTCGGAAAGCAGTGCTGTGAGTTCAGTGCTCTGCTTTTAGATCTGAGGAGTTAGAGTAAGAAAAATCGATAGGAGCAACACTGAAGGAGGAAGAAATGAACGGAAGGAAAAGCTTTTAGCAGCCATGTGCTTGGATCTCAGAACAAGGTGTCTGACCGCGGTGGGGAGGGGTGTGCAGAGCTGGGGATGGGCTGAGCAGATGCTCTCACTTTCCAGCTTTGAGTGTCCCTCTACTGAGTCTCAGATGAATGTCTGAGAGGAAATGCAGTGAGGGTGTGTTGTGAGGACTGTACTTTGGGGTGAGTTCTGAGTCCTGACCCATATTTGCAGGTGAGCTGGAGATATCTGATGGAATTGTTCCTGCCCTCTGTGTCACTGGGTACCCTGATGCTCTTCTGGGTGTCACTGCCTAAGTACCTGTGACAGATCAAATCTCTTCTTAGCTTCAGCCATCAGGGTTTGACTTGTCCACTTCAGCCCTGCAGCTGTGCCCCAGCCTCCCTCCCTTCTGCTGCTCCCTGCAATAATTCCAAGAGAAATTCATCAGAAAAGGTTTGGCTGGGGCACTGCTTTAATTTAGTATGTTTATAGCACTGTCAAACAAGAATGAAGCAAGACAAGACCCACTTCATCCCATAGCTGACCATAAAAGGTTAATATTTTGTGCTTACTCATGCAGGACTTGGGTCCCTGAAAGAGGGACCAGGGAGTGAGCCATTGTATGGGCTTGGTATCCATCCTCTCAGCCATTTTTCAGGATTGCTTTGGGATAATCAGGGTTTTTTTTCACTGGGACCAAGTGGAAGGGTCAGTGCAACCGTGTTGAGCACACACACACACACACACAAACATGCAAACACACCCAGGCAAGCAGTGATGGGTGTATGCCTCAGAGACAGCAGAAATAAGTCACTGTACTTCATCAAACTGCTGGTATCAGCACAGAGCCTTCAGAAATCCTGCCTGGACCACAGAAAGGGTAGAGCAGAAATCTATGGAAAGAATATATTCGGAAACTTGGAACATGAGAGTCTATGGATGTCAGGGGTAATTTCCAGGGTTATAAATTATGGAAATCATGGCAAATGCAAGTCTGGTTTAAAAAGGAGAAAGTCCTTAATTTCTAGTTTGAGTTGTGGAATTTGAGATTCTCACTTGCTTCTCTGCCTCACACTAACAGAATTTCTAGATGATAGACAACACTGCATTACAAATTTATTAATATAATTACTCTTAAAGCAATTTGTCTCTTTCCGTTTCTTAGTCTCTGGGCAGTTTCAGGCAGTCAGCAGGCCAGTCAATTAGAGACCAGCAGAACACACATTTTATTATGAAGGATCCACTGAAAGCTGTCAATACAGGATGTACTCACCTTACAGAATGTCTGCAGAACCAGGTGCTGTCACAAGTTAGCTCCAAGCCATGGGGGCACGAGCCAGCTTTGCTATCTAGACACATTAGGGTGTGAATGTGTCTGAAGTAAAAAAATAGTCTCTCAAGGTGGATTTATCAGCATCTTAGCAGCCTTATGCTAACATGGCTCTGTGCCTTCCAGACTGGAAGCTGACTGGAGCTCTGGTGATTTGGAGTCTGGACAGTTGTTAATGGGCTCCTGCTTGTGTCTGGGTGTAGGCACAGCTGTAATTCTTCTCTTGCAAACTCGGGTCTCTGCGAATCAGTCCCTTGGCTTGATCTCCTCTTGCCTTGCAAATCAAGCTGAAATCAGCAGAATTAGGCAAACGTAGATCTGATTAATAAGACAACACTCCTTATCCATTAGGACTTCTCACTTGAGGTGAGATGGAAGATATGAGCAAGGATTCGCAAGATACAGTGTTTAGTCACAAGAAACCCACATGAAAAAATCTGCTTAACCGAAAACCAGGGAACTGGCTGAAGAGCCAATGATTCTAAATAGCTTTGATTCTTAATAGGAACAATAATTCTCTTTAATGGGAGTATCTTCAGATGATTTAATGTAGCTTTGGGCCTTTTTATGTATCTTGGTCTTATGCTGGGCTTGTTTGCTTTTCTACCAGGAGCATTTGATGGGTTTAATGCTATGATAGATGCAGGAGGGGCACGCATTGGGGCAGCCCTGCCAATTCCTGGCTGTTGACTTGCTCCTTCCTTATCAATCTCACATGTCAGGCTGCCTTGCACAGTGCTGCAAAGCTGCTGTTGGGCCTTTTTCTGTGCAGGAAGTGGCTTTACCCAACTGCATCAGCCTAAGGAGCATCCCCAGAGCATCACTGGAGAAAACATGGTGAAATGGGTGTTTTCTTGTTGTGGGGAGACACCCAGCTCTGTGTGAGCTGTACTCTGTTGCATCAGGTGAGATGTTGATAAATCAGTGAATGGGCTGTGGCAGGATGTTTCGATGAGGACAAGTTGTGTGCCCCCAGAGAAAGGAAGTGAGGCAGCAAATCACAGAACAGAATACAAAATGTCGGCCTTCTTTTTCCCATCATGTTCCCAAATATTCCTCATGTGACGAACATTTTGTGCGCCTGTGAAAAGCCAGCTGGGCTGGAATAGATCAGAAGAAAATAAAATGGTGCAAAGAGGAGGAAACAGTCCAGGTAAAGAAAAAACTGAGTAGACTTACTGTCTTGGAAGAAAATCGCATTGAGTGCACGTTGCCACAACTTTGTAGATGTGATTTCTGGCTTTGAAATTTGGCTGTGAATTTGCAGAATCCACAGCTTTTCTTAAATACTGGCTAAGGCAAAAATCCCAGAGATACTTCAATTTTGCAGATGCTCCAAGCTCATCTGAAGCCCTCAAAGCTCAACTTCCCCCTCTTACCAAATTTCCTTAGTTTATGTTCTGGTGCAATGTTGGCTAATGAAAACACAACATGATTAAAGGAAGACGTTTCTTGCCATTCATCCTTTGCCCGCTGTCAGTTCCTTAATTTAAGAAGTAGCCCTTATGTCCATGATTGTATTTTATTTCTTTAAGACTGAATGGTTGGAGGGAGGAGCCCAAAGCATAGAACACATTGATGAAGTTCCTCTTTCAGATGCCAGGGTTTGGCTGGATTCTTGGAAAATTTTGCACTTTCTATTAACTGATGTGTAATTCAGAGTGGAGAGATATTGTGTGCTGGTTTCTGACCTTTGCAAATGCTAAATCATGAAAATATCTGATTTATTGAATTTCTCCTCCCTCACCACAATCTTGCCAAAGTGGTCATGACCACAATAAGTGAACTGAAATGACTTTGGTATTAGTATCCTATATATAATGTTTATTTTGGGATGTAGTTTGTGAAAATATTAATGTAAGATAGTTTTGGCCAGAATGAAGCTTATAAAGAAGTTAACATTTAATCATCAGAGACTGAACTGCACTCAGGCTGAACAGTGGTGTTCAAGATGACTTCTTGAATCAATTTATTCTATTTCGGGTATTAAACTTCAACCTGGCAGGGGCCTTGGGTTGTCCATAATTCTGTAGCTAGTACTATGTCAGTGTGCTCTAAAATGCTGTCTGTAGCATTCTATGCTGGATTTATTAGAAAGTTACCATCCTTAAAGCAGGAATTTTTTTGTTCTTACTTGGCTTGAATAGGCACAGGCATATTTTGGGAGAATGATATAGGTTTTTCTGTTCTGCACCAGACCATTAGCAGGCTTCTTTAATATCAGATAGTTTGAAAGAGGTAGAAACTTGAATTGGAATATTATGAATTTTGAATTGGGCTGTTATGAATTAACCTCTCCATGGGGTGAAGTCCATCTGAGTCTCCACCATATATTCTTTGATCTTGTAAGATATTAGCCATTCTGGTCACAACTAGGCCTATATATGTGCTTAGTTTTAAATACATGTACAATTCTACTCGCAGATTTCTTGGGCCAGGGACTAGAATATGAACTGAATATAGAAATTGGATCTTTCTCTGCAAAAGAAAATATTTAGTGAAATTATAATCTGATTTGTTTTCCCAGTCCTTTAGGCACATATATAGAAAGACACATAACATTGTACAGTGTCTAAACTGCTGCCTGACAAATGGGGTGTAAACACCATTCATGCATTATTTCTTCCCTTTCATTACCCAATGAGTTCCAAAGGAAATTTAGGATGGTTTGTTTGGGTTTTGACTATATTTTAAAAGTTTTGTTTCTGAGGTTGCTGTGTTTTTGTCGTCCCTGTTAACACCTACATCTTCCCCAAGGCGTGGCTTTGCATTTCTTTAGCAGGATCAGTGCATTCTGCTTGGTAGGAGTGGATCAGAGCAGGCAGTCAGTGTGGGTGCTGCAGGCTGGCACCAGGGACCTTGGCAGGGTGTTTTGGGTACCATGGAATAGAAAAGGGCATCTTGTGTGTTTGGGGGGAATGTTGGATTTGGTAAACGGGGATTGAAACTGGAGAGGAGAGGTAGTAACTGGGTCAGGTAAGGTTATGTATTGCCTGGAGTGACTTTCTTTTGCACAAGCATTGGGTCATCTCTATTCTGAGGCTTAGCTCTTCTTTTTTACCCTAAAAAACCTCCCTCCGTTGGCCTTTTGGAAAATGATAACGTCAGCGAGGTCATTGTGGAATTGGATGTTAGGCAAACCACTGGATATTTTGTTAAATAAAATGGTCCTTGCCAATATTTTGCAATCAGTCCTTTAAGTCTCAACCACATCTTAAAGTTAAAATGTGTCTATGTCTATGGATAGATAAACTTGTGTATGTATACATCATAGCCTAATCCCCTCATTAATTATAGTTCTTTTTTCATTGCAGGGATCTTTAAAATAGATAAACAGCAGCCCTGAAATCACAACACGGAGGGTGAAAACCTTAGTGTGTTCTGAGGGAGGCCTATACAAGGGGATGACTATTTCTTAACAAGAAAAATACCTTTGAAAATCTTTCCATAGTTCAGGTATCTTCTTCAAAACCACATCTGATGGGAGTGTAGTCTGTGTGCTCAAGAACATCATCATTAGCCATTAACACATTAGGAACAACAACATTTTTATCATTTTAACATTGCTTTCCAGGATCAGCTTTAAATTGTGTTCTCTAAAAGCAGTGTAAGTCCTGTTCTTTCTCTCTCTCTCTCTCTCTCTCTCTTTTTTTTTTTTTTTTTTTTTTAAAAGATGTATTTGCTTTCTAATAAATGAGTATGTAATACCAGGTGAAAAGATGAATTGCAAATGGTCTTCGTGGATTTTAACACTTGGTGGTCTTGACTCTGCTAGCAGAAAAAACTGCTTGATGAAGGTACAAACAGAAAAAATGCAGAGACTTGACAGTAATTTGAACTAAAAAAGAATCTGTGTTTCAGAGAAACATATTGAGGGAGGAGAAAGGTCTTTGGTTCCCAAATGCCCTGCAGGTGACAGTGGAAAGCTGTGCATGTTGTTGAGCAGTTCTGGCTGCACATTCCCTGTGTCAGGGCTCTTCCTCTGTGTGAGGGGATGCTCAGCTCTGCTCTGGTTCTCCTGGGGCAGCTGAAGGGCATTTCCAAGGCCAGGGCTGCTTCCCATGAGGAATGGCAAAGCCCTCTTTGCAGCAATGCCTCCTTCTCAGTACTGTGGTTCACTGTGAAAAGGAGCTCAAGAAGCTATCTTCCTCCCTTTCCAATCACAATAGACAATGTTAAACCTTGTGTCCAAGCAGGATGGAATGTGTGTGAGTTCTGGGACTTTCTGAACTCTCAAACCTAGCAGTGAGAGCTGTGGATTGCCAGAAAATAGTAAAAATAACCCCTCCTAGCCCAGCAAAAGATTTTTAAAGCGCTTTTGAGAAAGTCCCAAGATATAATTCTTTTTCTTGTTGAATTTTTATTTTTTAGAAGCTTAGAAAGCTTTCAGGTAATTTTTGAGTCTCTCAGTTCAGCTGCTCCCTGCCACATGACTGCCTTCTCTGACACCCCAAAGGCAGGGCTGCAAAGCCTTGAGTGTTTTCATCTCCTCCTCCTCGGGCTGTGTGTTGGTTCTGTGATGGATTACAAAGGCCAACAAAGGCCAAAACTTTGCAATTTTTCAGTGAAACACTCTGAGCTCATCTGTAGAAGGTGACATAAATACAGAGCTGTACAGGGTGCTACACAGGGAGGTGGGTTTGGATCCATTGCACACACACGTTCTCAGACAGATTTGAGATGGTTTCAAGGCTCCTGTTTTCTCTGAAAGACCTAAACTTTCTTCTCTAAGTCTCTAGCATTTTCCTTAAAACATGTTTCAAATTGATGCTTCCAAAATAATGATATATTTCAGGCAATTCTGGTCACACATTTCTCCATTTAGAGAAAGGAAACCTTTCTGAAGAAGGTCTGAGGATCACCAAGGTCTGGGCAAGTGAGATCTTGTCAAACTTTAACAGACAAATGTTCTTAAAATTGAATAGCTTGTTTAGTGGCATGAACTATTATTTCCTTATCTCTGGTTGTTCCTTTCTTTCTTTGCTAAGATATTGCTTTCCTGTGTCCTGTTAATTTCCTCATCCTGTTAGAATAAGGGAGGGAAAAGGGAGAGAAATATTGCACTGATCTGCACAGACACATTGTCATTGTGGTTTCCTATTAACTTTCTGCTGATTTCTGCTTACTTATCACGTGCTTTAATGTTGTGTTACACTTTCCAGCAGCAGTGTGTCTCTCTAGTGCTTTGTCTCTGAAGCACTAAAACTTACTGTTCCCTACTTTGCTGTTGTTGTCTTCCTCATGGAAAATAGCCTCCTTGGGATCACAAGAACAACAGGGCCAGTTATTTTAATCAAATGATGTTTTTCAGGATCTTGAAAGGTTGCTATATCAGCCTCTGCTCTGACCTCTAAAACAAAATCACTTCCATTCACGTTATTATCTTCAGTGTGTGGGAAACAGATGGAATCTGAATATTCTATTTTTCCTCCCTCCATTTTTTTTACTTTTTTTTTTTGTGTGTGTTTGCTTGATTCCCTTTGAAAATATATCCAACCTATAAGCAAACAACCTCCTCTGTGTTCATTCCCCAGCATTCTCCAAATATTCACATTCTTAAAATACCATGATCTTCCTTATTTTCTCAATTCTGTATTTGTTTACACTCAAAAGCTTCTTTGTAGCTGCCTACACTGAGCTGGGAAAACATATAGTCTAGTCCTGCTTTATGTAAATGTACAATAGATTGTTAATGTCTTTGTTATCAGATACTAGCAAGCTTTACTGAGGACAAATCCATATGCCAGTGAAATTGTACAACATGAATGTTCCCAAATGTATGCAATGTTCTTCAGATTAATTGGATTCTATGGAACATATTCCCATCACAATGTGCAGAGGTTTTAAACATATAACTCTCATTAATGTTAATGGGAGTCACACGCTTAAATCCCAGCACTTCTAGTTAGGAATAGCATCACTTTAAATTAAGCTGGGGTCCACCTTACAGTGAATTATTACGAGGGGTGATTGCAGTTTTCTCCTATGGATGAGAAGGGAACAAGTGCTACCAAATCATCTCCCTGAAGCCTTTCATATTTTTAACATTGCTCCACAAAAAATCTATGTTGAACTGAAGAAATTAGTACTGGAAGTTTTGCTGTTATGTTAAAAAAAAAAAAAAAAAAGAAGTATACCTGTTCAAATTTCAGCCCTAAAAATAACAGAAAGGAGCAAGAAACAGCTTTTTTTTTTTTTTTTTTTTTTTTTTTTTTTTTTTTTTTTTTTTTTTTTTGTGTGTGTGTGTGTGTGTGTGTGTGTGTTTTGTTTGTTTTTGGTTTTGTTTTTTTTTAGCAGAAGGGAAGAAGAATCCTCTTTCTTGGTAGCACACATTATATTTTTGTGAATATGAAATGATACATAATTAAAATATACATTAATTAGTAAGATTTCTACTAATATCTTAGTGTGGGCTGTTTAATTATGTTTTTCCTAAACCGAGCCAATAGCTTTGGTGGCAATTTTGTTTCCAAGTGTTATTTCATGTTAGTTCATAATACAGTTCTTTCACAGTGCTAGAAATGTAACAGGAATGGGCATACTGGAACCTAAGGCAATTCTTGAACAAAGTCAGTGATTATGGACTCTAAATAGAGAAGTGGAGAAATTGGATTGTGAGGTGGTGAAGGAAGTTTTGGATTACTTTAGGTCAGTCTGTAAAATTCAATAGTTAATGTCTTTACCAGTTAACTAGCTCTGATAAGCCACAGCTAGTTAGGAACAGGTAACAATCTCTTCAGAGAGACGAGATAGGTGGGCTTGTGTTTTAGGTCAACATTTCTGTGTCATCCTGAAGCCATGTGTGAGATCTATTCTTATGTGTCTTGTGCCCACAAGGATCTGTGGCCTGGAAATCCTGCTCTGGAGTGAGGAGAGGGGATTTCTGACATCCCATAGATTCCCATGGACGCTGATTTTTCTGTCTCAAGAGCGGGATTATGTTCTGCTTGCAACAGGATGCGGTGGCCTGGGAAGAGGACACCATTTCCATGTCAGGAGCAGTTGTAATTAATTGGCAGCCTGGCTCTCTACTCCTCACTTGGTCCTGTAGGGAAATACTACAGCAGTGTTGTGTAAGCACAGATAGGTTTTATATTCCTAAAGCAGCCAGGCCACAAACAGAAGGGACAGAAAGGGACTAATTCTGTGTGACATAATTGGATATGGCAGTAGGCCAGACTGTTTGATTCTACTGGAAAAATCCCAAATACTGTGTATGGAAGCTGACTGTGGGAGGGAGAAGCTACATCTTTGCTTGGTTTATGTGGCATATGTGTTGGGCAGGCTGGGGAGAAGGGCAGAAAACGCATCTGGTCATCTTGAAGAGGTCTTTGATATTTGTTTCAGAAGAAATGTTCTACATCCAAACTCTTTTTCAGTCAAATATGTAGGGAAAAACTGGTCTATTTAATGCAGCCATGAGCTGGGGTGGTTGTGTGGGCAGTCCAAGGCAGGAAACCTTTAATCCCTAAATATATTGTGGAGATTGTGAGATTTGAGTCTCTTCTGGTCAGTAGTAGACTTGTTCTAGCTACTTCATTGATTCCCCCAGCACTGTTGTTTGGTCCACTCCTCTGTTCCTCAGAACAAGGCCACGCAGATGAGCAGGAGCTCTGCTTTGCACAATCATACCTTTGGAGAAGCACTCAGAGGTTGGGAGATGGTTATCACCAATCAAGTGTAACATCTTCAAAACTCATCTCTATATGAGTAAACTGTTGCTCAAATAAAGCTCAATGCCTTCCTGCTTATTCAGTGCTTTGCTTATTACACTAAATTGCAAGCTTTCTGTCTGCAACGTCATCTTTCTTGTGCTGGCTTCCCTACAATCTTCTGATTCATTTCGACTCAAAGCAGCCACCTCTGTTCCCAAGTATCTGAGAAACTAACTGAACATCAAGATTCAACACTCGTGGTAACTGGAGGCTCTAGGTAGTCTTTGCTTTTCCCCTTCACTTCCTTTTCCACTGTCACGTTTTTTACTCGTTTCCGCTTCCACCATGTCCACGCTTGGAAAGGGCTGAAACTTCTTTTCTTTCCCTGCAACATCTTTCCTCATGACGTCTCTGCATCTTATTGCTGATTGATTCACACGTGTGAGTCACGGCAAAAACGGAGTGCTTCATCTCCCTAAATAACCACCTCCACCCCCATTTTTGTCCCCTCTCTCAGCCCTGCCATGTGAGTGCCACTGGTGACTCATCTCTCTTTGTGTTACTTCATCACACAAGTGGCCAGTTTTGTTGAAAGGCTTGTGCCAGCTCAGGATAAAGTTGGTAGATGGAGGGTTCATTGGTACTTTCCATTATGTTGGACTGTTCCAGGAGTTAAAACAATCCTTCTTCAGCATCTTTTTCCATCAGATAGTCCATCTAGCTGGTGTTAAGATGGGAAGAGATTAATTGAGGTGGTTTGGATGATTTGCCAGGTGGACAGAAAGGACACTGCACACAGTCAGAATGTGCCAGAGTGTTGTTTGAGTGGAAGGAAAGGCACAGAATTTTTTTTCTTCCCTTCACTGGTTTGGCATGCAGTGACCCAGAATGAGAGTGTCCTTGTAGCCCAGCCAGATGCAGAAATTGCTCCCTCTGACCATCCTTGCACCGACTGTAATAAAAGATATCAGGAAGAGCAGAGGTGGGCTTGTATCTGCCCAGTGTCAGTGGTGATTCCATAGGTGCAGCTCTCAGCAGTGGAGTTAGTGTTTCTGAGTATTTTAGGACATGTATTAACATAATTTATCACCTGCTTATGTAGCTGGAGTCTGAAATGAGGGATGGGAACATTGATTGACCTTCAGCAAGCAAAACCTGGGGAAAATATTTAATTATTGGCCAAAGCTTGCTAAAGAATTTTTATTCATATTCTGATTGACACTGATCAACACTCCTAATCTTCTAGTTTAAAAAGCATAAAAAATACACTTCCAGTTTAGTGGAATTCAGTACACTGAGAAGAATTATTTCTCTCAATCAAAAGCAGAGGGTTGGTTGTATTGCAAAAGCTTTGTAAAACGTTGTTTGTTTGACTAAAGTGGGCTGGACAGAACATCCTGAGGGATGCAAAGTAGCATTTTCTTTTCTGATTTAGTCAAGATAGACAATTCAGTGAAAGACACCTGAGAGGAGAGAGCAGGTGTATTTCTTTCCCCTGGCCTACTATTTGCTCAAAGCCTGCCCTCATTTGATTCCCTTGTTGATAAAACTATTTTGAATATAACATAAATACAAAATTACCCAGGTAAGCAGTGAAACACCCACCTAAGATGTTCAGCTTGGAACTTCCCTTTGGATCAGGGTAAGACAAATTCTGGCATGATGGTAGTCCAAAGATGAGGATGGATGCTATTTATTTGTCTCTTTGGCATGGATCTTTAACACTTCCTTTAGACTTTCACAATACCTTGGCTGATATTGCTGGAAAACAATTTGTGAGAAACACTGACCATCATACTTGAAGCATGCCTCATCCTTAGTTTTTCTGTTTCCTGGGTGCCTTCCACTGTACCACAGCTCCCATTGCTAGGCATTGCACTTGGGAAAATTGCTTGCTTGATTAAGGAAAAAAAAAAAAAATGTGGGGAAGAAAGACAGAAGGGAGAAAAAGGGCTTGTGAGCCTATGGTGAAGTTAATTAACGTCGCTGGAGGGACAGCAATAAAGTACTTAACAGGGCCATAGTGAAACCTCGCAAGACACGAACGAGTCAAAATAATATTGGCATATTCAATTATTTGCAGTTGTGGGGGTTTTGTTTTCTCTGACGACTCCTGAAAATAATAAAGCGCTTAAAAGTTCCGCTTTCACTTGGCTGACCCAGCGCTCTCGCGGCAGCACAGCGTGTTACCCCGGGAGGGAGCTGAGCCGCAGCCAGCGCGGGGCCAGGAGCGCTGAGAAAGCAGTACACACAGTCCCTCTGGAGGGGAGCAGCTCACATTCATCTCTAGGGGCTCTTCCTGCCTGGCCTGTATTATTTATTTTTACTATTATTAGCATTTCTGAGACACCAATCACTATGGTAACTGCGTGCCCATAATAACTTTCCATCTCTGTGGTTCTCTCCGCCAGCGGTTTCTCTGTGCTTCGCAGCTGCTAATTGCTTTCACCCCGCACACATGGCCCGATGCACTCTCTAAGTTACTGAACCTGACCACCTGCTACAGATGGGAAGGCTGAGGTGCAGAGAGTTTCAGGGATGAGCCTTTATGAGTCTCCTCACTCCTGGACCTGCCTCTCCAGAATAAATCTGCATTTCAGCTTCTTTCCTTGGCTTCCTAGAGGTGCACTGCGATAGGGACTTAAGCCATCAACCCCTTCTAGGCTTCATCTTTCTCTTTAAATTGTTCCTATCACTTTTCTTCTGCTTGCTGAGCCCTTGAGATGCAGCGCTGGGAGCCAGGGAAGGCTATGGCTGAATGATCTTGACGGAAATATTTCTCACAGCTCTTCAAGAGTGCATTTTGCCCCAGCCTTGCATAGACAGACGTAGTGGGCATCATGACCCCAGGGCAAGTATGAAGGACTACAGGATAGTAGTTGTGGTCGTGCAGCTCAGCTGTGCCCCCTGCCAGCCTCAGAGATGCAGAGATGAATACCCCATGGTATTTGGCATCAGAGGTGTTCACTGGGGGACCGCTGCAGTTATCCCCACAAACCTGCTGGTTAGGAACACCTTGGAGGAGAACCCCCCCACACATCCAGATCACGGGGCAACAAACTCGTCCCTGCATCTCGCTTCACCTTGCAGCAGCAGCCAGCGCTCTGTGGTTGCAGTCACCCACTGGCGCAATAATGTCATTTTTAATCCTTTTAATATTTCTCTTTTTAAGAGCATCTTAGCTCGGGGGCCACATGGAGGCTGAGTGGCAGGAAGCCTGTAAGCTCTGGGGTTGTGAAGGGGAAAGACACAGTCTGCAGCAGTGCCAGTATGCACATCACAGGAAGAATTATGGATGGTTTTCACATATATCTATAACATCTGTGTGGCTAATAAAATTGATGGAGTTTGTCATAATCAGCCTGTACTCTCCAGTGAGAGAATTATGTCTGAGCATTTGGAAATCTCATGCACAGGCAGTTATTGAGGGAATGCTGTGAAGATTAAGTTGTTTCTGCGTGGCAATGAATGCCCACGCTGAAATGTGCTGCCTGCTTCTGTGCTGCAGTGGGGTCCTCAGGAAGGGTATGCTGTTAAGTGGGACACTTGCATTAACTAGAAAAACATGCTTTGACGTGCTACCTGCTGTCACAAGTGTGCTTGTACGTTCATGGTGTTGCACTAACACAGTGGATTTTCAAAGCAACCAAAAGGAATCCCAGAAATATTGCATGGAATAGCCCTGCTCTCCACTCTGTGTGGAAAAGGAGAAGTCCCCTCAGAACAACAAGAAGGCACTGCTCTGCTCTCCCATAAAACACTCACCAGTGCTCCTGGCCTTCCCTGTGGCCCAGGATTGTTTTGGAAAGGCTTTGCCTCTTGGGCTGGCTCTGGCACAGGGTGTCATGTCCTGCCCATCACTGCCACCCACTGCCTCGGGGCTTTGGGAAGCCCAACACCCAAAATCCACTGGGGGGTGGAATGAACTGAACCTATGACATGCTCGTCCCCCAAGGGCTGAAATGTGAGGAATGGGTGTTTTGTAAAGTTACGGTTTTTTAGGGAATCATACAGTAACCTTTTGTAATAACATTACTTACTGTGCTACTTCCTGTGGTTTTTGTTTTTGTTTTCTGTTGTGCTGAAGAGCTGGTATAATCCATGTTCCTTTGCTGGACCAAATGTAATCAGCTGATAGCTGTCAGGTTCCCCAGGAAAAAAATGGATAAATAACGCTGCAATGACAAATTCTGATCACATTCGTTTTATAACCAGAGATAGTTGCAATTTCATATGTGATTTATTGAAAAACAGTACTCAAGAGGGATTCATACATTCTGTATTTATTTACAGCATTTTTTTTGGCTATGGGCTCAAACAAAATTGGTTTTGCATCCAAAATGTAATCTGAATGCCTGTGAACACAAGAAGGCAGATGAGCACAAGACATTTGGGCATCCAATTCCTTTGCACGTGCATGTAAACCCTTCTTTTTGGAATATCAGAGTGGGCAACATTTAGCAGTTTGTTAAAAATATGGACTCTGATTTTTCAAGGTGGTGTCTTGATTTGCTATAAATCTTGAATATGTGTAATTCTGACTGTGGCAGTTCTGTACCTTCTGCTTCTTCACTGCCCTGTCAGCTCTGCGGCTTAGGAAAACTCCTGGAGAGGTATGTGATACAGCTGTTTGAGTTCAGAAGAAATCCAAACCAAGTGAAACTCTTTGGTAACTCCTCTGTCTTTCTAAGGGTGAATATAGCCATTCCTGCTCCACCTTTTTAAAGAGTTTTGGGGTCTGACCCAAAACCCATAAATTTCTGAGGATTTCAGCTCAAACACACATTGCTATAAGAAGTCAGTACTGTATTGCCATTTAAAAAGGGAGTTCAAGTCTTTTATTGTTTTAGATCCAATGATAATAAAGACAAATGCATTGGATTAATAACTCTCCTACCTTGAAATTTAATTTAAAATCTCTTGTAATGTAATCACATTTGGGTGTGCCATTACCCAGATGGAGAGAAATTTGTTTTGTTGAGAAATTGCTTTAGCATAAGAATGACTTGAGTTTATTAACAGGGAAAAAAAAAACACGACTCCCCTCCCCAGCCACTCCCCATGCATTCCAAAAATAAGAAACTCATTTCAACATGGACATTACTGGTTAAAAAATAATTACACATAATGAAATGTCATATTTCACACATACTCCCTGCAAACCATGCTTCTTAGTCTTCCCCAAAACACTGCAGGGTGTAACCGGCACTTTCTTCCTCCTTCATGAAAAGAGTATTTCACAATCGAATTGTGTGATGACAAAAAATGGTGCTGGAAAAGCATCACTACCCAGAGAGACATAAGGAATTGCCACAGGCCACTGCTTATAATCCCACACAGTATTAAGTAGTCATTGTATCTTTTTCCAGAGCTTCATTCTTCTTTTGTGACCTACAGCCTCAACAAGAGTTTTTACAGAAATAGAACACCACGGAACAGCAAATTTGGGAACCCTGTCACTTGACAAAAAAATGTTTGGCTCAGAATGCTATTTTTCTTAAGTGTATCTTTCACCCGCCGTCATTAAAATTGTTAAATAGCTTTAGGAACATGTTTTGTCGATTACCTTGGGGACAAGGATGAAATACGGGGCTGCTCAATGTGTGCCACAAAAAATGAACTGCACCGTGCGAGAGCCGCAGGAGGAGCGCTCGCGGAGCCGGACACGCGCCGGCACACCTCGGCTCCTCGTGGATCCTCCCCACTGCTGCAGCAGCTCTAATTAGCTGGGATTAGATATTCCCAACTCAGGGAGATGCTCCCCATAAATATTTGTTTGCATTTAAAAGCAGATTTCTGCAAAGGTTTGGGTGCTGGCAGTTTCCCTCCACTGGGAAAGTGGGGAGGCAATGCCTGGATGTGAGCAGTGTGTGCGACCCATGTTAGGCACTGAGACCACTGATTCAGCTAAGTTTTGTGTTATTCCTTCAAGCAGGGCTTTGGTGGGGCTGATTCTTACATTTTTATATATATTTAGTATGTAAAAAAAATGCGTACACCATTGTGCATTAAACTGAACTGCACAGATGAATTTTGTGCCCGAGAGCAAGAATATTCATTGTATACATTATTGCTACCCCATTTCTAATTATTTATTTCTAAATATGGGTGAAGATACATGTCTCTGGAGGGGAGTATTGCAATTCTGTGAGCTTATGTTTGGATGGATTAAAGTGTTTTATTCCCACAATATTCCTTTTTAAATAAATATGTAGTGATAAGCCAGTGACATTGCTAAGAAAAGACACTGCTGGAGATTATGATTATTGTAACTGTAGTGGACTGGGTAATGGTGCTGCGTTAAAGTTCCTGTGGTAAAGTTTTTCAAATTCCAGGGACTTTTCAAGAGAGCCAGAGGGAAATCAAAGATGTTTGTGGGGTTTTTACTCCTTAAAACATCCTCCAGAAACAAAATAGGTAGAAATTAAAGGAACAAACTAGGCAGGAAAGGAACAAAAATAAGAAGGTAAACAACTGATTCAAAACCCCAGAAACAGAATAGAGTGGTAAGGAAGTTTGACAAAAAATTTTAATACTGCTTGAATGAAAGAGTTTTGTGAGGGAAAGGAATGCTCATTTTCATTTTAGGAAAATAAATTTTATAAATTCTCTCAATTTAATTACCCTCATCTACTCTTGCTTGTAATTAACAGTACTCAATGGTAGCACTTATTAACCTCTGAAACACTTTCTTTAAAACAATATTTTGCAAAATTTCAGTCTGTTTTTCACTGCTGTGCATTGCTGCATGTCTGTGAGATATTCTACAGCCACCCATAACCCACTTCATCCTCAAATCCAGGCATACTTTACATTCAGAGCTTTGAAAACCTGCTAAATTTACACCCAGCTTGCTCTGGAAATAAATCTGCTCATTTAGATGAGGTCTCATTTAAAATGGCTTAGCCCAATAATTAATCATTTCATTCTCTTTATATATTTGTGGGTGTTTGAAAGAAGTTTGATTAGTTACCAGTGATTACACTTCCCAACACCCTGCAAAGGAAATAATAAAATAAAACCCGTCAGGCTTTTGTAAGGATTGCTGAATTTGGGCTGAATTTAATAGCAACTTATAACTGGCAATTATTTGTCTGCTTTTAACAGGAACTCCATAATGAAGGAGGTTATCATTCAGGAGTTATACCCACCTTGTTTTTAAACCTGCAAAGGGAAGATACTGTGAACAAAGCAGTAATGGCTCTCAGGTTCTTCCACAGGCACCAGGAGAGCAGTGGGGTTGTTCTGGATCACCTGAGCACAGGAACCACCAACCCAGCCTCTGCCACCCCCCAGGACACTCATCATCCTCCTGCCCATCATTCAGACTCCTTCACTAAGTGCAAACAAACAGAAAAGCTTCCAGTCACTGATCTGTTTTTTCTAAATGCACTATATTATTTTAAGGAGTCCTGAGATTCAAGATATTTTTCTAATCTAAGGTTTTTGGCTTGTAGGGAGTTGGAGAGGGTAAAAGATCGTGTTGGTCTGAGTAGATATTACACCTCTAAAGCTGCCCGTGTTTTCTTATCAGTATTGTGGGCAAAGTGGATGGATGTCAGAGTTCAACACACCCATGCTGTTTAACCTGGTGCTATTATCACAATGACCTTAACCAGCTAGGCAGTTCACAGAGCAGGCACTAAACAGAGCATGAGATGAATTTAATGGATTACTAGGGAGTATGTTATTGCAAGGAGAAGCACCTGTGGAGCAACATATTTACCTCAGTTCCACTGAATGAGCATGTTGAAAGTGAATTGGCACAGCCTTCTGCTTTATGAAAGGAAGTATTTTGTCATTCTTCATGCTTTCATTAAGAGGATTTAAGGCAGAGGATGCTGAAATGGTTCTGTGTTAGCACCAAAAAAAAAAAAAAAAAATCACAGATTAATAGTGGAGCTTGAAAATAGTAAAGCATCTGATTTTTGCTTTTTCATCAACAAGCCTAATAAACCAGGATGAAACTATTAACATACAAATAGACAACCTTCTGATTAAAACAGCAGCAGCCAGCCCAGCCTGAAAAGGACCTCCTCACACAGAAAGCGATTATGATGGCAAGTGTTGTCCGATTCATTTCTGTTTGCAACAAAACTAGAAAATCAGAATGTAACCAATCATAATTTTGCAGAAAACCTGGTGTTATTTAAAAAAGATGATCTTGTTTTTTCTTATCATGAATAGCATTTTAGAAGCCCCCGAATGCACTGCAAGGTTGTACTCCTTTGAATTTCTACTCTAGGCGTATGCTGTAAATAAGAAGAAGTAGGCCCTCAGGATAAAGTATAGTGGGACACTCCCCCGGGGGAAGGATGGATATTATCATAGATTTTACTACTATAGTATACTTACCTTCATTTCCTGTATCTCCCCTATCTGTGGAAAGAATATACTTAATCACTGTTCCATCATTTAATCATCTTCTGGGGACAACAACTTTAGTGGAAAGAGTTTTCCTGAATTTAAAGTCAGGCCATGACAGCTGATACCACTCGGATGTCCCAGCTTGGAGATTTTGTTTTGTCATGGAGGAATGACTGGCACGGAAGAGTTTTCCCTCATGACAGAGCAGACCTGGTTTCCTGTTTACGCGGACCGAGCGTTCCGCGCGTGAGCCGTCGCGGAAGCGTGTCCGTAGCGTGGTCACCCCTCGGAGCAGGGAGGCTTCTCAGCAATTCCCTGCTGCCTAATTCCCGTTTGTGCAAGTGGAGCATAAGTGGTACCAAGCCCTGAATAGTTTCCTCTTTCCCCTGCTCAGACAGGGTGTAAATACATGCCGAAATCCCTCCTCATTCATTGAAGTGCAGAGGCTCATCTGTAATTTGAAGCAAGTGTTGTAGGACTGGTTGTTTTCTGAGAAGAATGTGAGTATGTTGAGTTGTTTTTTTTTCCCCATGTTTTGAACATTGATACACACTGTTCATTTTGGAGAAAGGAGTCAAGATGCACTTTTCCAGGTAGATGTAGGAGTCCCTGTAGAGTTATCTGAAGGAGTCCACTTCATTTAATCTGAGAAACAGTTCTCTTGGACGTTTTGAAAATATGTCTTAACATGCTAACTGAAATGGGGAGATTTTTGGTACCTATCCTAATTCTGATATTGAGGCAGTTGTGTATTTACTGTGCCAGCAAGCTCATCATCCCATTACATTTTCATTTAGTTAAAATTATTTTCAATATGCCTTTTCTAGCAGAACATAAAACTGGTAGTGTCTCACTTGTTTAGGTGGTCCAAACTTGATCATTATATATTAGGAAAGAATTTGGAGATGGAGCATGCTGGAAGATGATTTCTACATCACACAGAGTTAAAAGCCTAATTAGACAGCTAAAGTAGCCTCCAAATATGCAGACGCTCTTTTGCACTCCAAAATAGTTGCATCAACTATCAATCAAGTGGATAAATGATGCAGACAGGCAACTGAGGGTTTTCATTTGTGAGTAATATTAATTGTGGGTGTAAAATGAAAGATATAATAAGTGATGAAGGTACCACTCAATACTTGGATGAAACATTTTCTGAACTTAGCTCCAGATGGGGAGTTCCAAGTGGAACGATTGTATAAACAAATAAAATTTCAGCTCAGCACTGACCATCGTATGTTCTTGAAAAAATATATACAAGTGTCCATTGATCATTGTTCTCCTTGATTTTGGTTTTCCAGCCCTGTATTCTGGCTTGCTGTTCATTAGTCTGGATTAATTGGGTTGGGAGAGCAGCATTCAGACCTCAGTTCAATATGCTAGGCAAATGAAATATGCAATTATCTGATAGAGAGTCACAGAATTGCATCAAATGGAAACAAATAGTGCCAAATCAAGACCACATGTTTTTAAGAGGATTGTGAATTTTAGTGATATGCAGTTAAATGTCATCTATTTGCAAATAATATAGGAATTTGAAAAAAGTCCTTTTGAAGATTTTTGTGAATATAGTAATTGTAGAAACACTTGCCAGGATTTTTCTGAGGTCAATGTGCAGAAGTCTGAAATTCAGACAGAAATTACTCTGTTTCTGATAATCCTTTCTGAATGGGACTCCTGATTGCTCTTCAATGAGGTCTGATCATTTCCCCATTGAAGACTGGACATCTGAACCAATGCTTTCAAGCAGTAATTAACCCCATGAGTTTTCAGATAAACTTTTAAGGGATTTTTTATAAATTGTGTTAAAATGAACAATTCTTTATCTAAAATATGAAAAATCTCAGAGATGTTTTCTGCTTCCTCTTTAAAAAGTTTTTTAAAGGTGCTTTTAGGCATTTCATGTCCTGTGTCTGCAGTAGCTTGACAAAGAGCCTTTGTATTTTCCTTTATTTAGATACTGGACAGAGCTCTTCACCTCTCGTCTGTCACTGAGATCTACATGTGGTTGCTAAGCCTCCCCTATCACACAGAAGGGTGGAGACAGGACAGCAGTTTTCTCTGGAAAAGAGACAGAGGATCATGCCAAGTTGCAAAGAAGTACTGGCAATGGCTTTCTTGGGAAGAGATTGAGACACCCTTTTGACAGGAGCCAACGCCCATTTTGAGATGAAAAACGTTCATCCCACCATCTAACTCTGCAGCGTCTTCTCCAGCAGGAGCTTCTCTGGGAAAACACCCACTGCCATGTCTGGGGCCAGTGGAGATCCTGTGTCCTGCTCTGGGATCCTCAGGCAGCAGTACCGACCCTGCCTGTGCTCGTGCTCTCTTTTTATTGCATTTTTGCCTGCACAAAATGCTGTGAATAGCCAAGTGGCCACAGTTAAAAGTGACAATGGGAGTGAAGCAGGTTTTCCCTGACTGCTGTCTTGTTTCCAGAGATATTATGGTGGTATCTTGTCTTGTCTCTGCATCAGTCTGGTCATCATCTTCTATTTTCTGGCAATTTGGGGCTCAGTGTCCCATGTTGAAGCAGCAGGAGTCTAACAGGGCTCACATCTTCCCAGGCTGGTGTGAGAGGTCTCACAGGGAGCCTGCTGTCGGTACCTGCACTGCTGGTTCAGGCAAAATGAACTCTGCATTCACAAACAATATAATTTTGGCTAAATTCTAGCCCAAAGAAATCACTGCCTTGTATTTTTCTCTTACGTGTGTTTTTAGACTAGCTACAGTTTGGATACTAGCTTGCATAAATCCCATTTTCCTGATATTTTGGGTATTGGTGCCTGGGACAGGGTCGTGTAAATCTGTTCATTCAGTTAAACCAGAGTAACAGCTGAATTCAGGTCTGCTGGAGACCTGAAACTCATACCCAAGATAAAGCAATTCCCAAATCTCATTGACAGATGCAACCAAATAAATAGTCAGTTTTAAAGCTTTTGTACAGTAGACATTAAAGGTTGTTATGACTAAGCCATTTAAAATATATTCTAAAGTGCAAAAGGTTGAGAGAGTATTTCCAAATGCACACCGCTAAATAAGACCTTACAGATTACCAGAAATTTTTGGAAATTGAGGAGACAGCAGTATCTCCTGTTTGGAAAACCACACAGAAAACAAGTGCTGTGAGCTTTGGGAAGCCCATGGAGCACAAGGATGGGATCAGAGGTAAGGGAAGGACACTTTGTGGTCTTTATTGTGTCCCAAGACCGCATCCTATTTCCTACCGTAAAGGAACACATCGTGTTGGGTTTTCTCCAACAAGAAGGATATTGTTTAAATCCTTTTTCAACAAAGTATTATCAAGTTTATTTGGTTTTTTTTTTGTTTGTTTTGCTTGTAATTGGGAGCAGCAGCAAAGTTCAGAGTACCATAGGCAGATGTTACAGGGACACAAAAGTACAAGATAAGGTGCTTCCTACCACAGGAAGGCTATTTTAATATTTGGTTTTTAAGCTGATTTTTACGAAGGAAGGAAAGTCAAAGGCAACAATAATTAATGTCATCATTATGGTGCTGATTTGCAGAGAAACACAGTGGGATTAGAAACTCAGTCATTTGAGCTTTTTAGAAGACTTCAACACCGGATCAGGCAGCAATTGAAAGACAATAAGCATCAAAATCTAGGTTTTACGGTCTACATTTTAATGTAAGGACCCTTTATTTATATAAGTATATAGATTGCAGATGGGAAAACAGTGCTAAAAAATGGGAAGGTAAATTTACAGGTCTCACCATCTTCCCTCATTAGTGCTTCTCAGCAAAACATGCTGAGCTTTGTGACTTTTTATTTATCATTAAAACACAATTTTTGTTATTTGCTGAATGGTTAAAAATTTATTTTCCTGATAATTTGGGGAGGTAGCTGTTTATCATATGGAATGATAAACAAAAGCTGCAAAAGCCTTTTCAAATGGGTTAGTTTGCAGCCCTGTAGATCAGAGCTTCGTGAGTTTACTTGCATGGTCAGGAGAATCTAAACTAATTTAATTCATGGTGGGGAGCATGTGTTAATGACTTCTCTGGGTGGAGGAAGGTAGCGCACACCTCCCTTCGAACTCAGTGGTCCTGATCTACAAGCAGCCCAATAGAACAAAACCTCATGCTATCTCATGGTAAGAACTGAATTCGTGTTCTCTTTAGATGCTTTCATACATCACAAAAACCACTGGTGTGTTTGCTACCAGAGCAAACTCTCCAAAGGTTGAATTAGGTACAGGAGGGTGGATCCCTGAGCCACCTGGGCTGGTGGGTGGCAACCCTGGCAGGGAGATGACACTGGATGATCTCTAAGGTCCCTTCCAACCCAAACCATTCTGTGATTCTGTGATTCTGTGATCTCCCTGCCCAGCAGAGAGAGGTGCTGCTGGCCAGTGGGAGAGGAAGGGAGGGAGCTCTGTTGTGAGCTGAAACAGCATTTCTGCTTTGCCAGCTTCCTCCCTTGCAGGCTTGTTCTGACTTAACAACTCTGTGGCCTTCACAGGCTTGAAAATCTGTATAAAGGAACCAAAAGAAAAGGTATTTCAAGGAATGAAATTAAGAATTGTAAGGATCTTTGAATAACTAGTGTTTTCAAACTGGGTTAAAGCAGACTTAAAGTAATCTGACATGATGTAATCCTTGTGAAGTTGCAGGAAAGCAGAAATTAAGTATTTATTTGGTATTACAGTGTCTAGTATAAGATATTGTTAAGTACTGTCAGTAACTCATTATATATTTATTTTAAAAAATAAGAACTTAAAAGAAAAAAAGAAATTTGAGATTAGAATGTGGTTGCTGTACATGCATTATACATGCTTCTCCTTCTGTTCCACTAATGGAGCCTGACTGCCAGAACAGCGAAACGAACCATTGAAATTAGCGGAACTAAGACCCAGATCTATTAGAAATTTTCATTTGCCTCCAGTGTAGAATTTCAGACAGATCCCTGATTTCTGTAGAGCATTTTCAAAATATCACAGCTATTCTGTAAAGCAAGTTTTCTGTCAAAGAGAGCAAATGTGGTGGTAGAAGCCATTGAAACTTCGGTTTCCTAATGGCCACACTGCAAAGATATGAAAGGGATGAAGCATCTCTAGTGGCACGTTGTTAATGCTGGTGGCAAGCTGAGGAACTGCTGGGGAAAGAAGCAGCAGAAAGAGCCTGAGATGAATGAAGCTGGAGTCATCAGCATGGAAATGCCACCTTCATTATGCCATGTTCTGAAAAGAGCTAAAGGCAAAAACAAAGCTGAAACCAAGAGGCACAAGTCACCCATGTAGGCTTCACCACCTGATCTCACCAGGGTTTTATTACAAGTCAGTGCTGGTGATCTCCCACTGCTGGAAGAGTGGCTGATCCCAAAATTTTGACATTCTGAGCAAAAATCAGGGGGTGAAATGTTATCAGTGTTGGAAATGGGTCATCAAACAAATAGAATGTAGAATGGAAATTATGGGCCACAGTAGTTACCCTTGTAAGGGGAACAATTCTAGTGAAAATCATGTTAAAATACACTGCAGAAGCATCAAAAATCTGATCTTCAGTACAGAACAGTCATCAGAAACCCTCCAGCATTAAGTTATGCTTCATTTCTAATGCTGCCCAAGCATGCTCTGCTTTTGCCAAAATAATGGAACTCTGAGCCTTTGCTGGGACTTTCCATATGACTGTGGCTTTAAGTTATATCCTTCAATTTTTTACTTTTTTTTCTGTTTTGGTAATGGGAATCTTTAGTGCCTGGAAAATATGAGACACTGAAAGAACCTGAAAAAATGTATATGCAGGAGAGGGTTTGGGTTTCTTCTGAATCCTGGTCAGACTCTGGAAAACAGAACCAAACCTCAGAACCAAAAATTCCTTCATGAGTTTTCAATATTTCTGCTAGTGCCGAGTTCCAGGGTCTGGTTTACATTGGGAAACCTTGACTCCTGGCTCCAAAGGGTTCAATTAGTCAAAATGGTTGGCAGATGGAAAAAATAATTAAGTTCCATCCAGTGTTTTGTACAATAAAAATAGACTCAAGACACAATGGCCTTACCTTGAACTTTGCAGGCCAGCGTCACATAAAGATAAAGAGGGAGTCAGCTTGTAGGAGCTGGATTATCTACCAGCACACCAACAGTGTGAGGCTGGCCTGCAAGGGCCAGAGCCATCAGAACCTGTAGGCTGAGCATGTGGCAGTTACCTTGATGATTTTTTTAGCCCAGATCGCAGATGCAAATTCTGGCAATGAGAAATAAGTTGACACGGATATTATGAGATTACCAAAATCTTATGATAGTGGTAATACCAATAATCATCTGTTATCTGAATAGTTGCTGAAATGCATGGAAATTTTAAAATATTATTCTTAGAAATCTTTCTCCTAATTGCTTTGTCTTTCCTGAAAATGAAAGAAAAGTAGATAGATAACACTTTTCTCAAACAAATTTTCTTCTGCTTAAATACAGCCTTAGATGCCCAACTTCAAGAACTTGAGTTTTAAAATACAACTATGGACCAGAAACATAACTTGTGCCATAATTTGGCATCACAATTATTTTTACTTTGACTATCCCATAAGATAATGTGGGCCAAAGAATTAGATCCCGCATTATGCACCTGATCTTCCTGAATAATGAATATATTCACAAAGACCAAGAGGCATACAGGGTAGATTTGCACATTCAGAAGTGTATTTACTTATTTTACTACACAAATGATTTATTATAAAATAGGCTGTGGTGAAAATTTTGTGGCTGAAGCAATGTTTTGGATAATAAATTATATATTACAGACAATAAAAAGTGGACAGATTTTCCACTACTTTCAGTTATGGTACCTGGAAGTACAAGGTGTGTGAGCTTTGGAGATTTATCTCTAAGTATAGAATGAAATCTCCAGATTACTAGGGCAGAACAGAGATCTAGGTTGCAATATTAATTAAGTTTTCCAAAAAGTGTAAGAGTTCCACATATCCACACTTGTACATCCACATTTCTACATCTCTTCTTGGCTGTCACTCAGGGCTGGATGCAGCTGGGTGCTCAACATCTGAAAGGGATGGCGAAATAAATTACACAGATCTCTGTGCAAGTCTGATCAAGCTCTGAAAGGTGAGGTAAGTCTACTTCCTATTGCTCACGTCCTTCTTTTTCTTCCCTAAACTTCTACCAGCTACGATTGCCATCTCTTTCCCTCTCCTGGATCCTGCTCTGAGGCTGCCCTGCCCCACTGGGGCTGCCCCGACCATTGCCACCCCACGGTTTTCCACAGCAGTGGGGTTTTGTTACATGTGTGAGCAGCACTGGGGGTCCAGGGTGAGGACAGGAGTCCTCAAGGAGGCTCCTGATGGGATATCATGGAGTGTTTTGGCAGCAGCGGTGGGGTTGAATCATGTGAGTGGTGCCGCAATGCCAGCATTTTAAAGAAGTGATATCTGTGTGTGTGTGATTGCTCTGGTGGTCTGGGCTCCTCTGGGGGTGCAGCAGATGGCCCCCACCTTTATCTTCATGGAGTGTCTCGTGTTTATCTGTGGTGGTAGTCCAGAAAAACCACTGAATCTATCCCAAATCATATGGTGTTTGGAGGGATAAAGACATTCAGCTAAGCCTGGGAATCATTAGGTGGCTGCCTTGGAGCCAAGCTGCTTGGATGGGGCTCAGTTTCACAGCTGGCAGAAGAAGAAGAATCTTTTTTCTCCTTCAGCTGCTGAGACTGTCAGCAGCAAACTTGCAGAGACATCTCCCAGTTCTTGGGGATGCACGGGATGGTGGAGTGGGTGGATGTCCTGTTTGGTGAACTCTAAAGTCATTTTGTTGGTGCATGTGTGTGAAGGATGTCTTCAAATTCTTTATTATTTTGTGGTTGGAGTCCAAGTATTGCATCTGTCTAACAGTCTCCTTGGGATAATAACGGTCGATCTTGGTATTTAAAGTAAGATGTGGCAAAGGTGAAGGGTCTCAAGAGGCAGAATTTTTCCTTTGGGTTGCAGCAGTAGTTCATTCCACCTGAACATCCAAGTGAGCATTCAAAGCCTTGATTTCTCTAATGTCTCAAGGGCCGAGCTTCCTGGGTTCAGCCTGTCCCAAAGCACATGCTTCTGACTTGACACAGTTCTCCTTAGAGGCCAGGAAAAAAAATCAATGTATACTGTTGTGTTAAACCCAGTGAGGATTAGAAGAAGAGATGTGCTAATGAATTCCATGTGAATATGCTGCAGCAGACCAGTCCTACAAATCACAGAAATAATTTGGTAGAAAACCCGCCTGATTTGCTTTCCAGCTTGGACTGATGGCTGAGCCTTCTCCTGCCTGAAACCAGGGCTATTTCCTGGGATGCCACTGGCATCACTGGGGTGGTGTGAGGTGTGGTACCCTGCCCTGCTCTGCGTGGGCAGAGCTGCTGCTGCAGAGATCAGAGCAGGCAGCACATCTTGATGTCTGCTGCGACTCATAAGGTGAAGGCTTTGATGTAGGTCCAGGACCTGGCCCTGTGATGCAAGAAGCACTGCAAAACCTGCTTTTCAGGGAGCACATCCATAGCCATGGGATCTTCAGAAACAAAATCTTGTCCATCAGGAAGCCTGTAACAGTGATCAGTCCCCAGGAATCCCTGGAGAAGTGTTCCTTGTCCTAGATTTGACATTAGTATCCTCCACCTCTGGGGGAGCCCAGGCCTGTCTCATGCTGTTACATAAATTACCAAAGCAAAGGCTTTAGGTTTTGCTTCCAGCTCAAAAGCTCTTCAGTTCCAGCATCGGTGCTCCCATTGAAAATGCTAAAATACCCATTTGTGTGATGTTCTGTGATTGAGTTTATTTGTAATACCTTAGAAATAAACTGCACTGAAAACCTCTACGTTTGCACTAGCAGAGCAGCTATGCCAGCTGGCTAGGAGGAACTGGTGTGATAATTTTTCTACTTTTTCACCCACTTCCTTGTACATCAGTATCTTAATTTTTACTTCTTTTCACTAGCCTGGCTCTAGCTCTTCTCTTTGGCAGTGCTCCTGTTCCCACGTGCCTGCACGCGCACACACAGGCTCGGGCAGATATTCGCTACCTGACTTCACACTTCATCCCCCTCCCTTGCTAATTGTAAGAAAAAAGGGAAGGAAGGATGAAAACAAAAGTGTTTTGAGGCAAAAGTAGAAATCCAATGGTATGGTGGTTGTAAGGGATGCCCAGAAATTTCCTTCTGGAGTCTCTTTTAATCATCTCTCACGCTTCACTTCGCTGCTCTTCTTTCAGCTGCTCAGGCCAGGTTTCTTGGTAGACCCTTACTGCCAAGTGCTATTATAACCAAACAGCTCTGATCTTTCGCCAAATCTTAGGAAAGAAGTGGGTGTGCTGAAGCATTGGTGAGCCAGTGAGGGAACTCTTTACCAGGGCTGGAATGGCGAACATGACTGCACAGATGAGAGCTGCGTGCGCCGGGCTGCAGTGCTGCCACGGGATCTGGTTTCAGCTGCTGCATGCAGGGATGTCCTGAATGTCTAGGATATACAACCCTTTGAGCTACAACCACACAGGTGCTAGCACACAGCACGAATAACATGAACCATTTTAAGGTGCTAGGTACCTGAGACAACATCTGGGTTTTGCTGAAATGTCCCCAGGCTGTGCTGACAAAGTGCAGATCCCCAGCAGGAGCAACTGAGGCTGCACTGAAACTGTGCCCAGGCCAACCTGGAGAGGAATCACCAAGGAGGCAGAAGGCTCCTATTGGGCTGCATCTCCCCTCCTCATGGCTCAGGGTGGGCTCCACAGCTGTGCCTGGCCAGCTTTGGGAAGGAGAAAAGTGTGGCTGGAGTGTGAGGAGAGGTAGAGCTGGGAACACAGAGCCTTTCCAAGTTCATCCTCTGAAGAAGAGCTAAAATACCATTTAAACATACTAATTTCTCTTAAAGACCTTGGTCCACATTAAATATTAGAAAAGAATGTCTGAGTGGAAGACCAAAAAACCTCCAAAATGCTATGAACAAATGCAATGAGCTTGCAGGTTCCCAGAGCTTACACCGACTCTGTGCCATACATCTGCAATAAAAGAGTCTATTTGCTTAGCAGATGTGCTGGAGTCATGTAGAGTTCAAATTTACCATACCCATCAAGATGCAAATCCCAAATTTCATTTAGCATTGTCCTGTTGGTAAGGATGTTACATGCAGGTCAGGATTCTATCTCCCCCCAAGCCCTTTAAATGTGTTTATTCATTCTGTTTATTTTCATTTCCCAGTTTCCACATGTCACTCAGTGAGATTTTCTGTTAGCAAGACTGAGAGACGAATAACATATGTTACCCCACAACTGACCTTGAAGGGGAACTGAAGAAACCATCTTCCCTAGGGCTGAGATGTAACTCAGACACGAGCTTGCTCCGTAGAGGTCCTTTTCTGAAAAGACACTGCCAACTGCATCGTAAGCCCTGCAAATGTTCCTGCCTGCATCGATAGCAGAGCGTGGAGTACGTACCAGAGGGATGTTGAGGATTTAGCCTTCTGTGCCATCTCTCCCTCAGCTCTCATAAGCAAAGCAAACAAGTTCTTTGTGTCTTAGAAGATTTAGATAATTCAGCCAACTTGAGTCGTTTCCTCGCAGGCCTGGCTTTTTCACCTGAGGGACTAGGTTTGCTGATCCTGCCCAGGTTAAAATGACTGAAAATCAATGTGGTTTGACAGCTGTGCGAAAAAAATAAATAAATGGATGTACGGACTGTTGAGCAACAAAGACTTTTCAAGTGGATACGAAGTGAGGCACAAAAAGAAACTTGTCTCTGATCTTCCTTACAGGCTCTTGATTCAGGACAGTCTGGCCAGTCACAGACCTGTCTGATAGGGTTGACCTGGCTCTTCCATGGTGTTTTCCACCTCCTCAGACATTCTGCTCAGGAAGAAGGCACAGGTGGGCCCTTCAACTCTCCCCTATCCTTGGCTGAGCTGGGCACATCAAACAGGAGATGGTTATGCCTGCATTGCCTGAGCCTGGTGTTGCAGCCTGGCGTGGTGGTGCTCACTGCCCCACTGCTGAGCCCTGTTTGCCTTTGAAACAGCAAAATGTGGAAGTCCTCATCCACGGAGCACAGCTCCTGACGACATCTGGGTGGGGAGGGCTGCTGGATGCTCAGAAGCTGCTGAATTTAGACACCTTCATGCCAGAGGATCCTTCTCTGCCTGTCACCCCTCCACAAACATCATCTTTCCTGGTCCTGCCACCTGCCATCAACCTCAGGAGTTCATATAACATCCCTCTTTATTTCCCCAGTATCACTGCTTTCTTTGGGGGATGTGATCACTCTGTTTCCTACAGCAATTCAGAGTTGAATTAAATCTTTGAAGCATTTGGACAACATTCTCAGTCACATGTTGTGATTCTTGGGGCTGACCTGTGCAGGGCCAGGAACGGAAGAACTTTGTGGGTCCATTCCAACTCAGGATATTTATTCCATAATTCTGTGATTTCCACCCAAGGTTGAGCTGTTTGGGAAGGGGTTGTCTGTGTGAGCAGGTATCAGAGGCTGCCCCCTCAGCTTGGTGTCACCCTCTGGCGAAATCTCAGATCAGCAGGGAATTGCAGCACAGAGAGGAGATAAATGTTACATTCAGCACGACTTGCCAGTTCTGACACACAGGAACACTAAACACATACCCTGACAAAATCCTAAAGTCACGCCAATTTGAATCCAAAAACCTGCCTCCTCAGTTAGCGCTTAGTAACAATTTCATATCATTTTTGCCATGTAATTAAAATGTCTTTCCTGAGCCAAAAAATGAAGTTTTCTTTACAGTAGGCAATTCTTATGTAAAACTATTTTTTCTGTTTAGTTTCTGTCAGGTTAATGTAATTTTTTGGTTCTTTTTGGAGACATCCATTTTGGGAGTGATGACATTTCCTATCCTGGTACTGTGGTTGTGAGAAAGGAGGAAGTAAACTGTGTATTTGGATTTCAGCTGGAATCAGCATCAGCTCCAATTCTAGATTCAGAAAATGTTTTCAGATGTTTATGGATTCTACCTCTGGCTGGCAATGGATATAGGTAAAGTGTCCCTAGTGAAGCTTTTAGGGAGGTTTGTAAATGCCCATGGCAGCCCAGTAATACCTCCTGTCATGACATCTGTGTTCAGGAGAGGTGAACAGGGTCACATACACATTTTCTTAATGTTTTCCTACTGTGGGTTTGATTTTGACCATTTTCCATTTTTTTTTTTTTCAGCTCACCCATGGCTCTTGCTCTCCAGCAGTGCTCAGCAGCTTCTAGGAGACCTGGAACTCTCTGTGTCCATCCCCTTCAGCCAGTTTGGGATGTAGGCATCTTCCCCTTGTTCCTTTCCCCCTTAACTTCTTCTCCAAAGAGCTGCATTTCAGTTTAGTGCCACTTTTGGAAACGTGGGTTCCTGTGATCTCTCAGATGTGCCAGTGGCTCACTGGCGTTACAGGTCAGATTTTTGGTCACCACCCTAAAAATGGACTTATTGGCAAGGGAACAAAGCTCATAAAATAACATTTTAAACCTGTCAAGTTTGATTTACAGAAAGCTTCCATGACTTAGAAAAGAAACAAGCAACGGTCGCGTTCTACTCCGCCCTAATTTTAATTATAAAAAATGTTAGTATGGTTTTCCAGTTGACATCCCTCTATAGGAAATAAGTAGAGTTGGAGTAAATCTTCCAAATAAACATATTTCTCAGACATAAACATGATAAATCTTTTCTTTTCAGAAAGATATAAAGAATGGTTAACTTAAAATATGCATATAATAACATATTACCCACAGCTTCTCATGTTTAAAAAGATTCCATATGCTGGGAAAACCCATAAAATAAAACCCAAGAAATGCTGCATCCTCTTTCTATTAATTTGAAACAGTCACTTAATGGGAAAAAAGAAAAGATGGAAAAAATAAAGAAAACTGGTAGAGCAGAATTATTTTATTTTTTCTTAGAAAATCCCAAACAAATCAGTAACTCCAACATTCCAATCTCTTCATCCTGTTTTTAGTGGTGTATTAATATGTAAACTCAATATTTCTGTTGAAAAATAGCTTTGGGTAAGGAAAAAATGGTAGCAAATTCCAGGGTGGCCTTACTAGCATTTTTGATTGAAAAAACTTGGAAAAATGTTGTTGCTTTAGGATGATGAGAAGTGCTGCCATCTCTTGTGGTTTACCCAGGATTGTCCCAAGTTTGACTGTTGTCTCTGGTTTGGTTTAAAACCTAAAAAGGGGCCAGTAACCGTGGCTCCCTCTCTTCCCCGTTCTTGCCCCATATTTAATTAGTAATTGATTTTAAAATAGTCCCACTGAAGATTTCTGTTAAAGTACCACGGATGAAACAGTCTCCTTTTCCTATTTATTTTTTTTAAGAGGAGTTTATATCTCCAAAAAGGTGTGTTCCATATGAGTGTGGGCTGCAGAAGTGGGTGGTGGGAGCTGCGGAACAGACTGGGGTTAGGAGAACTTGGGCTCTGGGCTGATTATTCTTTTGACTTGGTGTACAAACTGGAGAAAATAATTTTTATTTCACTTCATTTGTGAATCCTCCTGTTTTCAGATATTTTTACATGGAGAACACTTGATATAGAGATGCTGATCATTCCCTGCTGATCACTCCCAGAACTGTTCCTCCAAGGAACAGAGCAGAGTCCAAAGCTTTCAAGACCTTTCACCAACATGGGGATGGGGACTGTCCTGTTTTATATCACAGCCAAATGGTCAGAGCCCTTCCTTGCAGGCCTGTTTTCATCTATCTGCCTTCAGTTTGGGTTATTTCCACTTCTCATACATCACTGTCCTTTGAAACTTTTGATCTGGAACAATTGTGGATGCCCCATCCCTGGAAGCATTTAAAGCCAGATTGGATGGGGCCTTGAGTATCCTGGTGTAGCAGGAGGTGGAACTAGATGATCATTAAGGCCCTTTCCTTAACCAAACAATTCTATGGTTCCATGCTATTTGGGCTTTTGGCTTTCCAAGGGGTCGAGGCCCCCACCCAGCTTCAAATTCCTCATGCCCCAGAGAGGCCAGGTGCCTGAGCAGAGCTGGGGACACACCAGACCGGGAACGTGGACCCGCAGCCTGTGCTGATCCCCTGCAATTAGACAGGGGGTTTAACCAGCCCAGTGTCAGCCAGGCAATGCTTTCCCAGCGTGGGCAACCCAATTCCCCCTCCGTGCCCGCGGAGGGGCTCACCTGTGGCTGTGGTGGAGGGGTTAAAGCAGGCTGGGCCAGGCTCCAGCTGCATGCACAGCAGTGTGGGGACTGGGCTTGGCCAGCTGTGAGCTCAGCTATTCCCCCCAGTCAGCGAGAAAAGGGCTGTGTCTCCTGCACTGGGATTAGCACGGGGTGGGGGGGAGGTAGGTTTGTGTCGTAGGGAAGGAGGTGGAAAAAAAACTGTGCTTGACTGATTCCTTGCTGAGCAGTGTCTGGGGAGGGTCTGGGCTCTGCAAAGCGGTCCTGAGAGGGGCTCTCTTGGCAGAGGGGTTAAGAGAAGCCTGACCCGCTGACTTCTTCACTTAACATCCAGGCTGGGGAGATGCTTGTTTAGCCCAAAATCTTGGGTGAGGCAGTCAGCTGGAGTTCAAGATCCAGGGACTTAATGTCCCATGACCGAGTGTAGCTCGTTTGACCTGTAGCTCAAATCTTGAGAAGAGGGAGCAGGAGTGTTTTTATGGTATGTGCTGAGCCTGCTCTCCCTGACTCAAACACCTCGTGAAAAATGAATAATTGAACATACATGTGACTATGTATAGACCCTTCTTCAAACAGAACCTGAAATGGGGCAGAATATCTTCCAGCTTCATAGACTTTTTCTCCTGCTAACTGCACAGGACTGGCCATAAAATCTATGGGGACATGGCTGTATAGCACGGAGCAGGCTTTTCAGCCCACGCTTTTCAGTCTGAGAAGTGGCCTTCGACTCTGAATTCTTTAAGCTAAGCAGTGTGGTGAATTTCTGCCTTCAAACTGAGCTGGAGTAGAAGGAAAAAACAAATTAATTTGGGTTAGGTTTTTTTTTTTTTTTTTTTGTTTTTTTTTTTTTTTTTTTTTTTTTTTAATATTATTTGCCAAACCACACTGCTCCCTACTAAAATCAAGTGATGTTACTATTGGCACAGTGGGTTTAAACTCACTACTGGGTTTTGCATGTTTTAGTAAGGGATGACACTTATTGAATGAGATTGAGATTGTCTATTAGTTGCAGTAGATCAGCAGTTTTTTCTTTGTAGTGATGCAACTGATTGTTTGCCGAATAATACAGTGAGAATAGACTCAGCGTGCAAACCCTGTAAACTGTCTGAAGAAAAAGAAAAGTCCTTTTTTTTCCCCATCAGCTTCCAAGCCAGTAGCTGCTTCTAATATTCCTGTATCCAGTGCGAACCCAGTGCTGTTCAAAACACACATCTACTATTTGTCAAGAGCAGTAATTGTTAGGAGAAAAGGATTTTGAGGAAAGCAGAGTGAAAACAGCATAGGAGGGCTTGTTGTGGAACTCCCTGGGCTGCATTTTGGGTTAGCTTGGTTCAATTCCTGGCTCTGCTACATCCTTCTCCTGTGACCTTGGAAGAGGCTCTCAGTCTGCTCAGTCCCAGTTCCACACAGGTGTGAAAAGAGGCACCATTTTTTATGCTGTATATAACAAATAAATGTCTATAATATGTATTAGATACCTTCCTGTATCAAGTGGTAAAGCGAGAACAAATTCTGCAAAGACTTGTGTGATGCCCAGGGTCCTGATTTCACAGTGCAGCAATAGCAGTGCGAAACCCAGATTAATTCTGTCCTTCTAATTCTTGACAGTGTTTGTTATCTGAATGCTGAGTTTAAGTAGATGTTTATTTTTAGCCTGTACATTAGTGGGCGAGGGAATGAAAGGGGAGGATCTCCCACACCAAGCACTTTTTTTTTTTTTTTCCCCTCAATGTAAATACATGTCACATGACATTACGGACAAATAAAGGGTTCTTAACACTCATAAGGTGTTATGGTAATCCTTCACAGGGTCCTTTTAATGAATAAACCAGGGATGCTTCGTGAGTCGTTTATTAAGGGTTAATGATGTATCTTCTCTCCTTGGCACCATTCCCAGCCTAAATCAAGCCTGCTTCATCTCATATGGATATGAAAGACAAACTGTACAGATTGAAAACATCTGTACACTGAGTGAATGAACCACATGGCAGCAGTGTCATGCAGAGATTTACTTAAAACTGTCCCCTTTTGTTTGACTTTAGAGGAACAGCACAAATAAATACAGTAGGTTCTGTTTAAACAAAGAGGACTCTGATCAATAGAGGTTTGTATAGCTTACGACCTTCAACTGTAAACAAAAAATTGGGGTAAACCCCACAAGTCTCAGGTCAATTGCCATCTTATTTACTCTATTACGCCACTAATGTTCTAATCTCTCTTGCATATAAAATGCTTAATTCAAGCCATCTTGCTTTGCTTCTCCACTTTCACCAGAGAGAAAAGGGAAGGTTGTGTTTGATTCAGAGCAACCTGTGACTGTGGGTATGAGTGTGCTACGAATTCGGAATAATGTGAACTTACAGTAGAGAACACAGGCAAACAAGGTCAGGCAGATTTCACGTTCAAGAGAATTTTGGTTGAGGTTCCTGATAGTTTTTTGGTGCTTTTTGAGAGGGTTCAAGCATCCACAAAGAAAAGCAAAATAGTTTTGTGGCTCACCATAACCAGACCTGGGCACAAGAAACATGACAGAGGCAGTGCCACATAGAAAGCAGTTGATTTGTGTTGGCTGTGAGCAGGATTTATCCCTTGGAAACACTTGAAAACATTTGTGAGTCTGCTAGGGACTGACCCTAGCTGCAAGCCTTTATTATTATTATTATTGTTGCTGTCTCCCAGCAAGATTAAGTAATTCCAAATACTGAGGGGATGACACTCCTGCATGAGTTCTGCCCTCATATCTCCAAATAGCTAACTTGAATTGTAATTACATTTTTTTTTCTGGCACATTTTCTCATTTTCTAGAGGGGAGAGACTATTATCTTAATCTGTTTCTGTCCATTTTTATCTTCCCTGGATAACTTTTAATCCTTTTGGTCAATTTTAACAGAAGACAAAAAAGGGGAAAAATGTGCCTATAATGGTTTGAATATAGACAGCAAGGTAGAGAAGAAATATTCCAGTCATGCTTCTCCCAATGGTTGAATCTACAGCTGGAGACTTCATGAAGCATCAGAGGGGCCAGTCCAGACACACAAAGCCAGGAGAACCCAGATTTATAAGCCTTGCTGCTCAGATGTTTTTCTTTGCTGAGGACATTCTTGTTCCCATTGACTCCAATGCTTTAAGCTTCAGTGTTATCTGCTTTAATCTAGGAAATACTTCACTGCTGTTTCAAGTGCATTTTCTTGTGGAATTCAAACCCTTTTGGGGGGTAATGCAGGGGTAAGTCCCACTGGGCACACGCCTTTCCTCAGAGATTTGAGAGATTTGGAGAGATACTTCTGGCGGTTGTCTGGTTTTGAATTTATGCTGGGGTTTCCTTGGTTAAAATGCAAAGAACAGCCAGGCACTGCTTGCCTACCTACGTTCTCATTCCACGAGCCAGGTGAGTTTTTTTCCATGGAGCCGCGTCTCAGCCTCACAGCTCACTGGGAGAAAATCTTCCAGACGTCTCAGTTTTGCAACCGAGCAGTTGTGCCCTTGTCGTGCTTCCAGCATTTCCTCACAGCCCGCACTCAGGCCCAGAAACGAGAGCTGCAAGTCCCAGCCTCAGCAGTAATGTCTCCCCCATCATTAAATAATTGAGCTAGTCCTGCAATCTGGAGCCCAGCAGCTGAGACGCTACCTCATAGCTGGTGGGTCGCTGGCAGCAGGTTTGACAAAACCCTTCGGGGATGGCTACTGGAGGCTCTTTCCTGGCAGGTCCCAGCTTGGTTTGTTGGGTCAGTGGGGAGACGACAGGGCTTGCCACACCAGGCCCGTGCCAAGCCACACTGGCCAAGATTGGCTGGGTTTGGGCTGTACCTTCCAGCACAGCGTTAGAAATACTGAACAAGGGGTTGTGGCCCTTCATTGAAGAAAGGAAGGAAATTTAGGTATGAGAGTCTTTGGGAGATGCTGTTTTGCTGCCCTCTAGGCAAAGATTAAAGCTTAAAACATGGAAACTACAGAAAATGCTGTCCTGAGCACACCAAAGCAAAGCAAAGGTTTGGGAGGGTTGAAAGACTTTTCATGGGACTTCATTAAGGTGTGAGTATAAAATCTGTAAAGAGATCTCTGGGCTCAGATAAGGAAGATCCAGTGGTGTACAACAAAGAATTATCAGTAAAGGCATCATAATTACAAAGTTCTTTTATATTAAAATGATGTCATGTAATAGGTTGAAGAACAAGAAATAAATAAGCTGTGCAGATCTCCTTTATCTAAATAATTGTTTTCTTATGTGTTAGGCTGAAAACTTCTCATATAATTCCAGTCCTTTAATGGTAAAAATGTATTCAGTAAAGACTATGAAACTATTTTAACATTTTGGTAGCATGCCTCATCTAGAGAATCCCAGAGTGCATCACTGAAATGCAAATTTGAAGACAACCATGGAAATAGAGAACAGGATATAGGACGAGGGCTTAATGGGGAGTGTGTCACCACAGGGCTCTATGGTGAATATATAACCTCATTTTAAAGTGTAAGAACTATTGTATGGAGATTTAGATATTTTTAAACTAAAATATATAATTGTATGACTTCAAGTGTTGAGTATTCTCTTACAGAACTGTTCCTTGAGGATAAATCTTCATTTCTCTCATGTGAAGAACTATGCTGAGATCTGCCTGTGGAAAATTACTTTCTAGGAGCAAGAATCACAAAGGACCTTTGCTTTCAGGCTTTTGTCAGAGGTCCACAGCATAATGAGCAAGATGGAATGGAGGGTATTAACCTTTGGAAGATGAAAGGTAATCAGGACTGAACCAGTGCTCCCCGTGGTTAGACCACAAGCTCTTATGAAAGCTTTATGATTGTTCAGTTTGTGTATCTCAACAGTTCCTAGGGAGACATTTCCATATGTCATATGCTATTGGATAAAACATTATATATATATGTGTGTGTGTGTGTGTGTGTGTGTGTATGTGTATATATATATATATATATTTATATAAAATAGTTGATCCTGAAGTGTTAATGTCTCATCTCTTAAACCAAAACAGATACAGTGACCTTAGGAACAATCGGCTCTTGACTGCTACCCACACGATGCAGAAAATATTAAGGAGGTGGAAAATGAGCTCAAGTTTCTACTTTCTGTTATTTGTGAATCAACACGTTATTGTGCTGTGAATGTTTGCTTCTCTTTTGTCTTTGTAGGCGAAAGATCAAATTATTTTCTCATTTTACCAGGATGGAAGGGACGCTTTGGAGGTAATTTGGAGAGTACCACCAGGCAATAACCCTTTCAGCTGGGTTTCAGTGGTTTTTGTGCTGGTCTAGGGCACAGAGACAGCTTTGCTGGGAGCTGCAGGAGCGCTGTGAGCTGTGTGACCTTCCCCTGTTTGCTCAGCAGGGGCACGTCTCCCTGCTGCTGTTGGATGTTTTTATCTGCTTATGCCACTGGTGACCATGACCCCCTTCTTTCTCATCTGGGCTGACACTGACCTGCCTGACTCTGAGCTGCACTGGGGCTCGTTTGAGTCACTGTGTTTCCTCGGCTGCCAGGGCTGGGATTCCCTTTCATTCAGCAGTGCTTACCTCAGCCCACAGCCGGTGAGCAGCTGTCCCTGCTCTCCTCCTGTTATCTGCACCAGAGCCATCCACGTCACTTGCAGTGCTTGTAAGCTTTCCAGAGCTTTCAGTTTGTGCAGAATCCTGGAATGTATTTATCATTCCCTGCATTTTTTCTGAAAATGGGACTTTAAAAGGCGCTCTGTGTAGGTATCTGCTATATCACAAATGGATTCATGTGTATCTACATTATAATTTGTCCTGTGGCTTGGTCACATTGTTTCAGTGGGTAGTACGGATGTTTGCCTGTGGGCTGGTGAACCAGAAATGTACTGTGAGAGCCGGAACAGGTTGGGAATACTTCTGATTTTCACTGAAGAGAAGACAGATATTTAATGAAAGCACATTAGTGGAAGGATTTGCATAGCAAGAATGAGATCCACCTGCACTTTTGGAGTGTCTGGGATGAAGTAGGTGTCTCCTTGGGGGAGAATATGGGATACACCTCTGAGATGCTCTAATGAAATCATATTCATCCAGAAGTTTCTCTCAGCCTAAGCTTTCCCAAGAACTGGGGTTTGGAGTTAATTCCCAACAGAAGTGTTGGATTAGGCAGAGAAAGGAAAGCATTCAGGGTGCTTGCTGCTGGAAACACAGAAGAGTAAATAGTCACCCAGTCTTCTCACAACCCCATAATCTGCAGCCAAAAAAGGTCTCCCCTAGCAAAAAAAAGCCTGTGTTTTAATAGATATGCTATCAGCAGACAAGCAGTTTATGAACCCAAACTCACTGCCACAACCAGTTTTGAATAAGGAGCATCTCTATACAGATACATAGGAGGCTTCCTGGGGCACTGGGCCTGTACCCTCAGAGACTGAATTCTCTCCATCTGCAGATGCTGACAGTCCTCAAACACACAGGAGCAGCTCTGCAGC
This sequence comes from Hirundo rustica, assembly GCF_015227805.2. Taxonomy (NCBI): domain Eukaryota; kingdom Metazoa; phylum Chordata; class Aves; order Passeriformes; family Hirundinidae; genus Hirundo; species Hirundo rustica. The sequence continues at coordinate 5,420,730 of NC_053460.1, forward strand.
TTCTTGAGACACCTTTAGACTTTTCCTCAAGCCCTTGCTGTCCTGGGGTCTATATTAGCATTTGGGATTTTTCCATCAACACCAGATTTAAGGTGTGAGAGCATTTCCTCCCTTATGCTTACACCAGACTCTCATGGGCTGGTTTCATTGCTAATGATCCCAGAATGGCAAGACTTTGAATGCGGGAAAGGGTGAGTTTAAGGAAAGAAAAAAACAAACAAACAAACAAACAAAAATAAACAGAAAATTTGGTATCTCTCAGGAGTGGTGGAGGCCTTGCTGCTGGCAAGAAAAGGCAATGGCACACAGTGTTTTCTTTTTTGGCTCCTCTTGCTGGTTTAAAATTTCAACAAGGGGTTATTGCAATGATGAGACAGTTCAGTCCAAATTGCTCCTACCCTGACAAGGAACTGTTTATCTCTTTGGAAGAGGAGGACTCATCAGTGCTGGAAAGATTTCATATACCTGGTCTCAGGATCTCTTTCCCCTCAGCTGCTGGAACATGAAACCTTCCAGCTGCCTCTCAACACACTTTGCTCAGAGAAGAGAAAATATTACGAATGAACATTTCTAAATCCCTCATTCAGTGCACTGAGGGCCAGAGCCTGAAGTAAGACTCCTGATAAATATGGGGATCCAAATCTGCCCCTCTGAGAGCTATCATCCATTACACACGAGCAAAGGAGCGGCCTGATTTTAAGATCTGACTGCTCATTGCAAAGCTTATTTTGTTACATCAGCAGGCCACAAGGTTCAATAAACTATGTGGCCTTTATCCGTTCCATATGTACTGGCTGCCTCCTGTAGTTTCTATGTATTTACCCCGTATATGAGCTTTAAGGGAATCTGATGCCTTTAGACAGTAGAAATGCAGATAATTCTGCAGTTTGTAAAACCCCATTTAAATTTGATTCTGCATCAAAAAATAATGCCGGTAATTGCAATTTTTGTTTTTGAGATACAGGCTTCCAGAGGGGCTTGTGACTCAGAGGATTTTATAGGCATTGAAATTTGATGGATTAATTGTTAATAAAAGTTAGATTGGGTAAGTGAATACAAACATCATACCGAGTTTAGTGTTTACATTGGCTCCCAAATGCTTTTAAAGGGCAGTTTTGGACAGAGATGCCTGACAGAATTTTTCAGTTTTGTACCTAGAAAGTTATTTAACTGGAGAACAATCCCTGCTGACAACACTGGAATTTTCTTCTAGTTTTTTTGCAGGGCTTTTTTTTTTTTTTTTTTTTTTTTTTTTTTTTGCATCGTGTTATCACTATCTCCTATCAGGATCTCACTGTACAATAGTGACCTCTGATGTAAAGGAATCAGGAGTGCCACTTGCAAGCCCAACCACACAGCCTTGCTGAGCAATTACCAGCCTATTCAGCAACAGCTTAAAGGGAAGGGATGTGTGTGCACACCCACACGTACACACACAGGCAACTGGAAAGCTGGCGATAAAATAGAATTGAGGACCACAACACTGAAGGATCTGGAGCTGTTAATTTTTATAGCTGATACAGATACTAATATTTTATGAGGGTTGGAACTATCAGTATAAAAAAGTAATATCTACCCTTACCCTTTTTGTTTTAATACAAAGATAAAACTATCACTCGAATGGAGCAGCATTATGGTTAATAGACCTCCCCTTTATGGACAGACCCATCTTCCTGTTTCCTTTTGTCAATATTTATAAAAGCAGGAGGATATTTGTGCCTAATCCTATCCAAAATCCATGGGTTGGTTTCTTTAAAGAAGCATCTCCTCCACTCGCTTATATCTCAAGGCATATTTCAGCTGAATAACAGAGCTGGACTGACCCTAGCCAGATTTTAAATGTTGTAGTTTGTGGAATGGCTCCCTTTGCATCAGTGCAAACTCTGAAGTGGCACTGGGAAATTGGAGAAGATACTTTCCCCTGCAGAATTTGCATGACTGCAAACATCTGAACTCCTCAAGAGTGCTGTGTCCTTGCTCCAAGGACACACCAGGGTGTCTCCTTTGAGTGCTCTCCCTCACATTTCAGAGGTTCACAGCTACCCCAGAGGCAGCACTGGTGGGCCTGTTGGGTGTCTTTATAGAGGCTACAAGATAGGGACATCAGGGGAATGAGTTGCAACAGGATGGAAGAGAAATTAGGCAGAACGCTGGTCCCAGGCTGTGTGAGAAGTCTATGCCCATGACCCTTTAGAATAAATAATAAATATTATACCTTAGGAGTAGTAACACAAATATTTATTTCCATCTAACTAGAGAGAGGATGCTAAAGGCATAATACTTTGAAGATATGTGATATTATATTGGATGCAGCTTTAAGAAATATGTTGATATCCTGAGAGTTTCTCCTTGCTCTACACATTACATGCATAGCATAATTTTATGTGTAGAACAAAGGGTATTTCAGAAACAGGATGCAGAACCGGTATTCAGGTGATCCATACAATCTCAGACTTCCTCTGTGGCTTTATTTACCCCTTTATTTACCCCTTGTGACAGCCTTTATAAATTTGGGGGGGGGAAAAAAAAAAGTACCCCACAGGAAAGTTATACTTCAAGGCACAACAATTTGAAAAGTTTTCAAGTATTCATGTGGTGGAGGTCATGCAAACGTATGGTTCAGATTCCTGGAAAATGCTACTGGTTCTGAGTTGGTTTCAGGACATTAGTCATTACCTAAAACTTGCCATAAGCACAAGGACACTGAACAATCTGAGCTCTAAACTGTCCTCATGAGATCTTATTCTTTATATTTTCTTACGGGATTTTATCAAAACTGCTAAAAGCCTAAGGAAAAAAAAAATATTAATAAACAACTAATGGCTTTAAAACTTTCAATGGATTAATCTCTGTTTTCCAGTTTCTGAAAAAGGAAAACCAGAGTTTTCCAGAGTCTTCACAAGCCCAGTACTAGCATTTTGGAAAAACACATGTGTTTAGGAAGTACTTGGATGATCTGTAAAGTTGAGTGACTTCTTCAATATATTGAAAGAAAGATGTGTATGCTTTGTAATCTGAGTCCTGGCTGGGCATCAAGCTTCACATGAGGCATTCTGTCCTAGCAGCAGCCAAGAGACCTGATACTAATAACGCTCCAAGAATTCAAGGTGTTCGTTAATATTCAGCTCTAATGAATGCAGCATGTGTTTTGGAATAAACTACATGCTTGAATGAGGACCTCTCATTCAAGAAGGTGAGGTGCATAGTAGAGTGATTAGGCTTGGCAAAAAGCAGTTGTTGTGTGGGAATGACACCAGCCCGGTAATTGTCAATGCTCAGCACACGGCTCCTGCGGCGTCACTCGCAGATGCAAGAGGCTGAGCCGCTTGGATGTCCCCAGCCACACTCCACTGAATCCCCAGGGAGTGCCATGACTGAGGGGTCCATGCAGGCTGGCACAAATCTGCTCTGCATTACAGCACGGTTTCTGTTTCAGGCTTGATACACGTTCGGCTGAATGCTCGACCCTTTCCACTCTGATTTGTTAAAATTCTGCTCGTTTCCAGTAAGCTGAAAATGGCTCAGTTTTTTGGGGGCCATTTGTTAGAGCTTCAGCTGCACCAGGTCAGCCCAGTAACCCACAATGGCAATGTGAAACTTTGAATTTCTTACAGCAGGCAGGGGCAGAGGAATAGAACCTAAACATTTCTGCTTGAGAGACTTAAAGATCCACCAACCTCAGAAAAAGTCTTCAGTCTTCAAAGCGAGCAGGATCTGTTTGGCAGTGATCACTTCAGTCCAGCTGCTTATTTCCAGCGGTGAACATGCAAGGGAGGTGTTTCCATCACTATATGTGTAGTTTTTGGGCCAAAATTTGGTCTTCTGTTGCTCAATGGGATATTTGGGTGGAGGCCCTAATTTTCATACAGCTGAAGAGAGGAAGTGATCTTCATACCAGGAAGCAAGATGTTCTAACCACCTTATCTTACCTTACATAACTCCAGATGTTAATCATAAAAAAAAAAAAAAAAAAAAAAAAAAAAAAAAAAAAAATCCAACACTTTTTAATATTAGGGAGTGAAATGATAAGGCTTAGGCTTGACTTAAATTTTCAATTTTCCTTTGACAAACCTTAACTTTGAGATGCCGCAGGAGGTGGATTCACTAGATTTCTGGGTAAACTTCAAATGTAATCACATCAGCCTAAGCCTATGTATTCATCTTTTCTCCTTATAAAGCACCTTTGCCTTAAATTTAGAGTGGAAATTCATAAAGAATTAATTGGAAGAAAGTATTTGGTGCTTTTTTTGGAGGAAGAAAGTAATGTTTTTAAGAAATAGTAGTCTAGAAGAATAATCAAAATACATTCACAGCATTTAGCAACAGTTTAATGAGTTTTCAGCTTTTCCATTTCCTGTCAACCAACTTCATCAGCCACCTATACTCCTAAAAAGTGATTTGAAGTGATTATTTGCTTTGGTGCTATTAAGAGTAGAGCAAATGTTCTGAAATCTCTGTGGAGGGGATTTTCAAAGTGAAACCTTTTTTTTTTTTTTTTCTTAAAGTATGACTGCATATTTCTATAAAGTTGCTTATGGTTCTACTTTCCACACCCTATAAATAATAATAATAATGATGATTGAAAATAACAAAAGCTTCCCCCTCAGACCAATTTACTTCAATTTTCTTTTCACAGTATTATTCAGTTTATTTAATCTTTACACTATCTCTGACTTGCCTCTGGATTTCAGACACATGTATGCAGATAATTAGCATGGATGCAGATATTGCACAAGATGGTCAGGTTTATCAGATACAGGCTTGTCTAATCTGCCAGCAATTTACAGCTTCTTTTTAAATTTCCACTTTCTAATAACAGAAGAAATTTTTCAGGGGATGTACTCCTGGTCTCCCCTCTGCAGCTGGGGCAGGAAAATCTCACGAGGTGGGACCTAACTGCAGAATGAGCACTTAAGGAAGGGCCCCTATCTGCGTGCCACACCTCTGCCCTCTCTTGTATACAATGAAAAGCCCTTCAATGTTATCGTAAATCACGATGTCTCAGCCCAGAGAAAACATATTTTGCACCTCATCTGGTCTAAATATTGAGTTTACGAGTGAATGTTGCTTTGCATTATGTGTTATAGATGCTTTATGTTTATTTAAGAACTCAGTTTGCAGGAATGTTTTCCAGACATGCGGTTTACCGCAATAGACAGTTGTTGATATTCTGATCCCAAGAGCATTAGAATATGTTTAGAAATTGCGACACTTTTAAAACCAGATGTTCTACATAAGCTACACAAAAAATGGGGGTGGGGGAACAAATAGAACTGTAATTTGGCATGAAAACAGCCTGTGTTAAAGCAAGGGCAAACACAAACCAAGTGAAATAAACGTGGTGAACTGCCCTCAGCCCTTTCTTCCTTTTGTAAGTAACTGTTTTAACAAAAGATGGAAAATCCCATCTCCCAGATGGTGTGGGAAGGGGAAAGGAAGGCTTTCAGATCCAGGTTTGCATTTGAAGGAAGCTGCTGCAGCTTGTTCCTGGGATGGATCAAACCAGAATGACAGAGCAAGGCAACTTCAGGCGAGGAAGGAATGCAAATCTGGATTCAACGCCCAGTCAGAAATTAATTTTCTGCATTTTTCTGAAGGTAAACGATATTCACTGAGGAAACAAATATTTGCCCTGAGTTGTGAATTTCCAGAGGAAGGCTCCTCCAGCATCCAGAGACTGGTGGCACATTCTGCCCTGTCCTCCAGTATGATTTGACAGAGATATTTGTGTGAACAGGTGGGGGATCATCCTGCACCAGGCACTGTCTCAAGGTGGGGGATCATCCTGCACCAGGCACTGTCTCAAGGTGGGGGATCATCCTGCACCAGGCACTGTCTCAAGGTGGGGGATCATCCTGCACCAGGCGCTGTCTCAGGGACTGAAGTGTCTCAGACTAGCACTGCTCTGGGTCTCTGCTGGGAAAACATGGTTGGGCAGCTGAGCAATCTGGACTCACAGCCATCATCAGCTGATGATAAACTGCCTCTTCCCATTCAATCTGTTGCTGTTTTTCCTTCTGGCTTTGAACTCTCTCCCTTGTTTATTATGAAGCAGAAAGCACAAGAGTTTCACATACACCAACCTTAAACAAGTTGACTTGAGTCATATTGCTCTGAATTATTTTTCCCCTCCTATCATAAGTTATCATGCATTGGGTAATCAGTGATAACACTATAGAATGGGACCTATAATAAAAATAAGACCAACTGATAGCCAAAAAATAAAAGATAACTAAAGCATCTCTGCTTTTCTTTACAACAGATTCACACAGCGTTGGAAATGTTACCAGCAAGTCTGAAGGAATTTGCACAAAACATGTTGGTTTGGGTAAATAAAGCAATGCATGTTTGCCCAAAGGCTTAAAATATTTTATTTGTAATATAAAAGTAATGCAATGTCTGACAAACCTCCTTGTTCAAAAGTAGTTACAGGAATGCTGCAAAGAAAACTGATGGGCAAACAAGGTTTTGCCATTAGATTTCCTGAGCACTGAGAATCAGAGCTGTTTGGACTTTCCTGTATCTCCCCCAAGCAGTAGCAAAGCTACTCTGCACATGGATGCTGCCTTTTAGCAGTTTGCTCTGCTGCATAGGAAAAAGCTCATTTATGAGTCTGTGGTTCATGGGAAGGCAATTTACCTACGTTAGTAAAAGGACCAAAGTGCCCTCCCAGCTTAGTCACCCTGCCTTCCTCCACTGAACAGAGGGCTCCTGCTGCCTTCAGTGGATATTGGACCAGTTTGTTAGTCCAGCTTCAAAGAATTGATGCAGAAGTAGGATCTGCCCACTGATTCATTCTGCTCCTCATGAGTACCTGAAAAGCCAGCTCTGAAACTCTTCCTAGGTCTGCCTCACCAAAGACAATTTATGGCGGAAGCTCATGTACATATTTATTTTGTTGCTAAAGAGTTTGCTGGCATACTTCAAAGTGTGGGCTATTACCTGTTCAGGTTTATTGCCTGCTCAAGTGAATTATTGCCTACCTGAACAGGCCTGCTGAGCAATAGTTCAAATTAAAACGTGTCATTTATCATGTTCACACCAATCCAAAATGACCACAAAACCCAAGGTGTAATTATTGCCAGGCTCTGACTGCAGAGCTATCATAGCCAGCACTCAACCAGTGGGGAATACTGGTTCCTCTCTTCGAAGGAAATCTGCTTCCTTATTCATAATGAGCAAATCTGACCCTGTCATTAACAGCAGTATTGTTTCAAATACTGATATGCACCACGGAAACTAACTTTGAAATACGGGGGAAGAATGTGACATGGATTCCATCCAAGATTAGTTTTTCAGCAATTAGCAGTTTTAGACCCAACACTTTTCATTAAAATTTATTCTAAAAGCAAGTCTTGCTCTTATCAACAGTATCCAGAAAGGAGATTGTCACACAGCCTGGAATTGTGGGGCTATTTTTATTAGTGTCATTATTATTATTGATACTACTATTACTGTTTACCACAATTCAGAAAAAAAAAAAAATTGACAGCAGCATCTCAGTAGCAGCGTGGGCTGTGGATGTTTCAATTTGCCTACAGCTGCAGCTAGCCAAGCCTGTACATCCACGTTCTGCTCCGTCCTCTGCTCTCGCTGTTGCTTGCTGTGTCATCTTTTAACATCCTTTGATATATTCCAGGGTTTGTGCTCCATTTTAACCTAAAACTTGTAGGGCTGCAGCTGTCTATGATTTGTATATGACAGCAGTGAAGACCAGCAGTATATATACAGTCTTCCCTTACATCCCTCCCCAACCCTTCCTGGCTCATTTGGGGCTTTTGAGCTTTTTATGGGTAATGTAAAGCTCCTAAAGTAAGAGAAAAACAACACTTTTTATCTATGTCTTTATTGAAGCATTGTAAATGTATTGTGTAAATCTTTTTTTTTTTCTTTTATTGTCATAGGATGTGAAACAACAGGAAGGAATCAGACAAGACCTAAATGGAAAACAAAAATCAGAATATCTGCTTTAATGAAAGCATGCTGTGATATGTATGTTTTATTGTTTGTGCAAACTTGTAAGTGTGCGTACAGGAAATGGAGGGGAAATAACCCCCCAAAGTGACTTTAGGCTGCTCAGAAAACTCCTCTGGGATGCAATTTCTTGTGTGCTGGGATTGAAGATGGACCAGGAGTACAACATGTGGTCAGGCTGGCCATAATTCATACGTAGACTTGGTTCTGAGCGTCCTGATTCCTGGCTCACTTCTCCATGAACCATTCCAGGTCTCTGCAACTAAACACTTCCCAAATTACGGAGTTTGCATCCTAATCTGAATTTTGCAACTCAAGCCTACCTGTGGTTATACAGTCAGACAGAAAAGCCAACAGCCAAGAGCAACGCCTAGTCACTGACTTTGATCTAGAAATGGTTATTATCCAGCTATCTCCATTACAAAATATCCAGTTTGCTAAACCTGGGTTATCTACTGATTTGGCTCCATTTGATAGGCGAGAGCAGGTCTAGCATGGGAGAGCTTCGCATCCCCAAACGACGTGTCTTTCACAAAACTGATAAGTGATGAACCTTGCAAAACCAGTAGGAAATGACGTTTCTGTCCACCTCCCAGCTGTCTCCACAGTTAATCCTAAAGAGCACCACTGGCAGCCCTTGCAGATGGGATGGAAAAGTGAGCAAATTATTGCTTCACCCTACAGAGCTGAGATCTCCAGTGGGCAGCAAGAGGGAACATGCTGCTGATGACAGCTACAGTAGTGTGGTTGTGCAGAGGAGTTCAGTTCTCAAGATATGAGATTACACATTTTTCACGAGGGTAAATGACTTATTTTCAAACAATTTCTTTGAATTTCTTTTTTTCCTGGAAGCATAGTAAGAAGTTACTTAGAAAGGAAGTCACTTTGAATTCTCTTCACTCCAGATTAGAAAAGCTCTTTTATCTGAGGAGTGAATTTGGGTCACGATGTAGTAGCACAGTCCTCATGCTGAATAACTTGCTGAACATGTGGTAGTGTTTTGTGACATGGTCTGTGGAGTGGGAAGTAGGCTGAGCTCACCCAACCCATCTCATTTATGTCTTTACACAAGTAAATAAGTATGTTTTCAGCCACTCAACACAAGAATGGCTTGCAAATTGCAACCACCATTGCCTGGCAGGTCAAAGGTTAAGCTTTTCAACAGGTCAGACTACAGTGCTAATTCACCTCAGCAGAGAGTCCCAGGCAGCCTGTAATGCATATTTGTGGTGGTTGTGTTTGTATAGCATACACATAAAATGAAAACCGTATGACAGAGGTTAGTCCCTTTAAATGGTTGTCACATTGGCCTGGGTTGCTTTCGTACAGTTATCCACATGCTAGCCAAGATTCTGGTGGTATTTTCGTACAAATTTTATTGACGTGGTGAATTATCTTGGGTAATTTCATAGCTATTATAATCAGCCAGTGGCCCAAGAAATGCACTGCTTTATTTATCTAGAAAATGTTGCTAACTGGTCTGGCCAGATTCAACTTCCAGTGGTGGCCTTCTTCCAGACGTGGAAAACCCCTTTTTCTGACATAGAGGGCTCAGACAATCCTCGTGTGCCTGGTTCACAAGAGTGCTGATGCTGTGGGCTGAGGGCCTGCTTCCAGATGTGTTTCCTGAACGTTACACAAAGAAGGAGCTTGCAAGAGCTTCTTCAGTTCAATTCACAACTGCCAATGCTTGAACTAAGGCCTGGATTAAATGAAATGTCTAAGTTGGGAGCCTAAGTTAGGCATTTAAACTCCCTTACAAATCCAGCTGGGAGAGACAGGCAGTCCCAGGGATACCCTGGGGAAGTGCATTTGTGTGTGTGTCCACTTTACAGGGAGCCTGAGGTAACAAATATCCTAACGCAGGGATCTTAGCTGGGCACACATAGAGCTGGATATCTGCACACCATATCAAAAACTACCTCTAGCTGCTTCTTCAAGAGCTTAGATTCTCATACTACCCTGTGTGCTGCTCAGTGGATATTACACACAGACATAATCCTGTGGACAGTAGCACAGATGTGAGTCCAGCAGTCCAAAGATCTCTGTGTGAATGACCAAAAGAAATCATTTACTGTCTTTTGTTGGCACAGAAATATTAAAGTTTCCTCCTCCACAAAGCAGGAAGAGCAGACACAGCCCTGGACTTCCTGCCCCAGATCCTTCCTGACCAAGGTGCCCTGCTCCAAGGGAGGAGCCCTGACCTTCCAAGGCTGTGTCTTGGCACATCAGGACATGCTCATGTCCATAGCACATGTTCTTGGTTCTGTTGCAAAACAGGTGAAATAAAAAAAAAAAACACAACTTATCACAAAGGCCAATTTTAAGAGATTTCAGCTGGAAGGTGAAATAGCAAATAGAAGAGAAATGCATGAGTGCACATGGCAGGAGACAAGTGAGATGTTTTGGGAAGCTCCCATTTCCATCCCTCAGAGCTTAAGGAAAGGAGTGCTCCCCATCTTTGGTGAAATGCTTGATGGAGCTGGCAATAGCACTCCAGCTTAACACTGACTATAAACGATGCTTACATTTCAACAGCATTTTTTAATAATATTTTTCATAAGTATAACCTAAAGGAGTTACTTTCTACCAGGGTCATTGAAAGTTCACTAAATGCTGATAGACTGTATTCTGTATTAATGATGCTAAGCTAACTGCCTCACAGAACTGCCAAAGCCCTTTATTTAAAGGAATAGCGCTGTATTTCAAAAGAAAATATTTTTAAGGCTTTCCTTACTGATAATTTTTCTAAGCAGAGACAAACCTAACTATTTATGCATAATCTGAAAGGTCCAGTGTGGGATGTGTTGAATAAGATACATGTTTTATTTGAAGATACATTTAGAGCACTGTGCTACACAGATCATTAAAAGATTTTGCTTTTTTTATTATTATTATTTATTTAACATAATATCAACAATTAACTTCTGCAGCTAATTATTGGATTTTATAATCAAATTTTATAATAACTTTATGACTTCAAGAACAGCTACAAGGATTTGGTTGAGCCTTCGTACTGAGCTCTGGATAAGGGTTTCCACGCAGCAGGAGAATTGCTGTACAGGTCCCAGTTTCCGCACTTCACAAGGGGAAGGGATTTGCAGCTCATCTGTTTCAGTTCACCCACAGCAGCAAGATGGGTGACAGAGCTGGGATTTATCCCTTTACCTGGGACTATTGTTTATTAGGCCAGAAATTAGGGATTTCGGTAGGAAAGATTCTCCTTTGCATGGATAATGCAAATAAAATCCATTCTGGCTGATACTTGTGGGAATCCTACAATGGTGGTGGCAGTGGGTTCAAGTTAGAAACCAGTTCTTGTAACAGCCACAAATGTGAAGTGGCCTTAAAAGAAATTACTGGGAAAGTGGTGTAGGTTAGATAGGGAACGAATCTCTAGGAATAAGTTCTTCCTTGTCAACCCAGAGCAAACCACTGAAACTTACCTCATTTCACTGAGAATTAACTCCCTGACTCCTCAATGGAGAATGAATCTGTAAAGAACAATCTGCTCACACTTCTCCCCTCCCATGCCACTTTTGAAATCTATGCAATTGTAGAGGAGCTATTTCTAAGAAGAAACCCAAAGACAATACCAAAGAGTCTCTGCTTCCTATAAGTCTTCTGTCTACTCACCATGGATCGATTTATGAAGTTGACAAAGCTTGCCTTTAGAGTGTGAAGACCACAAAAGTGTAATGTGTAGTACCAAGCTAACCAAAACCACATTTTAGCTCTGACTATTTGGTTTAGCGACTGTAGCAAGAGTGGGAACAAATTTTCAGAAGTACACTTACTGTATATCCCTCTCCATTAAGGGCTGGCACCGTGGCCACACCCTGGCAGAACTGAGATGGCATCCAGAACCTGTGATATCTTGAGAACTGCAGGTTCAGATGTCACGTGATGCAGTGATAGGTATTAAGGGCCATATTTAATGGGAAAACAATTCTTAGGACACCTACCTCTTTGCTTTCCAGTGTGTGAAAACTGGTTCCAGCATATTGCTTTATTGTCTGTGCTCTTGCCTATCTGTGTAAGATGGCATCAAGTGACCCTAAACAAACTTGAACTGAAGTACACAGGGAGGGGATTAATCAGCCAGGCACTTAAGCTTAAGCCTAATGTTAAGCATGCAACATAATGTTGTTGAAGTGAAGTCAGTGGTATTATTTGTATGTTCAAAGTTAACCACTGAACTTATCTGTTGCACTATATCAGTGCCTAATGGCTTGTGCACTTACTTGCAAATTTAAGATACTTAATGTGTTTATTCTGGACTCTTCCTGTTGTTGTTGTGCATCAGAAATTTTTGCCCTCAACCAAGCAGGGTAGTCCAGGCCTCCAGGAGCAGTGCAGCCCAGCTCTTCCTCTGGCAGGGACAGAGTGATGGGATGGAGATGGATGTGAGAAGGGAAATGCACAAAGCAGGTCTGCAGCAGCTCCAGCAGCAGATCAGGTTTTCCAGAGCCCTCAAGCACATGTCACTAGTTCTGGCTTTAGCCTCCAGGGCAGCAGAGTTAGGCCACTGATGAAGGTTTTGAAAGTTTTTTGCTCGTTGGGCTGGGAATAGTAAGAGGAACTTTGCGGTTTCCCTGCGGCTGTCGCAGAGAGAAGAGCTGAGCTCTGGTCTTTGTTCACTCGTGGATGTTCTACATTTGTGCAGATCCTCTCACTGCATCACTGCTCTGGGGATGAGCTAAGTCCCAGCTCCTCTTCTCTGCCACTCAAAGGTGACAGACCCCAAGGCCTAGAGACATGAAACCTTTATGTAACAGTGCCATGTGAGCTGGACCACCACACCTGCCTCCTTCCTGATTGTATGGAAGGACAGTCTGGGGACATTTAGGCAATAAACCATATTTCCACCCACTAATAACTAAAAAAAAAAAAAAAAAAGAAAATGTTCTTGAGTGATGTGCTCAGCACCTTCTATTCTCACTGAAGCAAGTAGTTCCTTTGGGACTACTTTCATGTGTCTTTAGGGAATGTAACCAAATTATACCACATGAGAGCTGGTAATTTTAATGTTATGCTGTAAGGGGAAAACTATAAACATAACAGGAAAGACTGGATGTTTTCCATTCATATTTTTAGAAAGGTTGCTTCTCATCTGTGCGTATTTGCTTTTCAACATCTCTGGCAAGATCTAAATGAATTACTTAAATGGAATTGAAAAGCAAGGCTTACTTTTAAATTAAGGTGATAAAAGCAGTTGTATTTTTTTATTTTTTGGAATATTACTATAGAAGATAAAGATCAAAATCAGATCCAAGAGGAGATAAGACTAACAAAATACCCAACCTCTAGCCTCGTGGCAGGAGATGGATTATTTCAGAGAATGGCTGGCTATGATCCGAAGTGTGGCCCGTGGAGTCTGGTGGATCCATGAGTTTTTAATCAGAAGCATTTCCACGTGGGGTCAGTGTTTTGTGACAGGGAGTACAGGGTGTGCAGAGCTGGGAGCGGTGCAAGGCCGTGTGAACGAGCTCCTGCTGCAAGAACCACGCCAAGTTTTGTGCAAAACATGGAGAAAAGCTGAGAATGGGCCTCATGCTGAAAGATTGAAATTGGAATTTTGGTTTCTTCTCCCTGTCAGTGGGAAATGTGTAAAATATGGGGAGCCAAAACACAGCAGGAGATTTTTGGTTCAGAAACCAAAGCCCGCCTGGGAAAAGCACTCAGATGTTGGGTGACCTCTGCTTCTTCCATCAGGATTTGGCCAATTCAAAGATGTGGATGTTTTTACAAGCTAAACTGACCCCTCTGAGGGCAGCAAACATGGTCTGTGTTGTGTGAGAGCTGGTAGCACCCACTCCTTGCTCCACACAGCTGAAAACTCCTGTTTCCTTGGATGAGGCACAAGGTGGGATCTATTTTCTGCAAAAATCAATCATCTGAGCTGTAGGGCAGGAGAGTTATTCTGCCCACACCCACCCACAGAAAACTCTCCCCAGTTTTTCCATGCTTCCCTTTTGGCCATTAAGACAAGATTTTCTCCTGCAACTGAGCAGTAAGTGCTTCATAAACAGTTCCTCCGTCTGCAAGTGGACCTTGAAAATTGATTATTTTTTGTTTGTTTCTTTTAGTCTCTGAATGTTTCTGCCATTATGAGGCAGGCAGTTATTTTGCTAGGAAGGAATGTGAAGAATTAGAAAAGTTGAGAGCGATTAGGACTCTGTCTTTTAAGACAGAACCTTTTCACAAAGCCTGGCATTCAGCCTGCTCAGAGTGAGCATCATAAGACACCCTGAAGCCTTGAAATCCCTCAGTTTTAAACCCCCTCGGGTGGTTTTTGCATTATCAGGGACGAGAAGATATTGCAGAGACTATTTGCTTCATATTTTAAAGGCCTCTGAATTAATATTTATTCTAAGTAGATGTTTATTTTTGGATAGTTTTATTGTTTATAGGAAGGCCACAAAGAGTTCAATGTTATGGAGAAATCGTTACTTTGTATTTATGGCTAAAGAAAAATAAGGGGAAAAAAAAGAAAGTTCCAAACAATCCTGCCCCAGTTCTTTATTTCAGGAGACAATGTACTTTCCACCCATGCACAGGCAGTGCTTTACAGGCTGTATAATAAAACTCTGTTCCAGATATTGTCTAAATAGAAACAGATTTAACCCTGCTGTTGTGACTTGCATTGCTGGGTAATGAAAGTTTTCAATCTGGTTTTACTTTGTTTTATGCTCGCTGGAGAGCTGCACATCCACAAAATCCTGCCTTATGCACAGAGACCTGTTGTTCCAATGCCATCTGTTTGTATATAAAAGGTGAACATCCCCAGGAACAAACAAACAAACAACCCCAGGATTTGGCCTTTTCTGATATGCCATGAATTGCAATTCAGCCCTCAAAGTGAACTTTCCTGCAAAGACTGCAGGTAGTGGAGAAGAACCCAGTGGTTTCAAATGAAACTTGAAGGTACTTATGACGAGGAGGTGGTGGTTCCTCCATGCCTTCCTGACAAAAGGTCAGAAACCCATAAAATTTCTAACCTTAAATCTCTTTGAGAGTGAGTCAAATCATTTACCCATGCAGTCATTCACTAATGGCACACTCAAAACTGCTGAAAAGACTTTTTAATTTAAGTTGGCTTCGAAAATTACCCATTGCCGCTGTTACCTAAAGCAACCTCCAAGTGTTTCTCCACAGGGGAAAAGCCCTGTGATAAGAGATAGTCCCTGAAGATCTGAGAACAAAAGATGGGCTGCAGCATCTGCATATCAGGAAATGGTCCATTACTCATTAATTGCTCTGTTTCCGTGCACCAGCGGGGGGGTCACCCTGTCACTGAGGACCAGAAAGATTATAACAATAATATAAATACCGCTTTATTTACAATTTTGCAAGAAAACAACTTTCTATGTTTGCTGTTATATAGATACTTTTTCGGGGGTTTTTTGTTCTTTTTTTTTTTTAAGTTTCCACAAATAAAACTCTCTTGGAGGACAGTGGGAAGTTTGTAATTTGAAGCATTTTGCTGTGGGACTAGAGGCGTTATTTCCATGTGTCACAGAGCCACGTCCAGCTGTTGGGACATGAACTAAGGGCTAGGAGGAACCAGATTCTCCTCTTTGCTCCTCTTCCCATTTCCTGCCTGACCTTGAACAAGTTACTGAGTTTCACTGCCTGTGCTTACAGGCAGTACCCTGTTATTCTTCCTTTTATAATCTGTGATACTCCCTGTTAAGTATTTTAAATCCAGAAATGTGAATCTAGTTTGGGTCCCTGTAGCTTCTGGACCTACTGACTGAGGGATATTATATCTCCCTGCTCCAAAGTATTCTCACCCCTGGGCTGGGGCTGGGGGAGGATGGAGGGAGGGTACCAGCGCTCAGCTGCCCCAGCACTGTGCCCTGTTGGCCCTGGGATCTCTGTGGTTTTCCCATCTGCAGATCAGAGCTAACAGGAATCACCTCCTGCATGAGAAGCTGGGTGGGGGTAAAGACAAGTGACACTAAGGGCAGGCATTATTATCATAATGTGTGTCTTACAAGTGCAACAACATCCCCTAGAATTTGTGTCCACTTGAACTGCT
Organism: Hirundo rustica; assembly: GCF_015227805.2. Lineage (NCBI taxonomy): Eukaryota > Metazoa > Chordata > Aves > Passeriformes > Hirundinidae > Hirundo > Hirundo rustica. The sequence goes on from NC_053460.1 coordinate 5,436,748, forward strand.
CCGTCTGTGTAATCACAGAGCAAGAATGGGCAGGTATGACTCTGATTCTTATCATCGAGGATTAAAACACAGCAATCACGCCAGCCCACCTCTTAGTATTCATTTTACTTATTAAAGCTTCCCAACAAGTCTCTGCAGTGATGTTATCTGCTAAATTGTGTGAGGTTTCTGATCATTAAGTGGATTGGTCTTCAAAGAGCTGAATGAAAATGAGCAATAAATATCAGTGTTACTTAGGTCATATAGTGCAAAATGACAAGGAGACCGAAAGGCCTTCTGGCAACTGCAGAAAAAAATCCAAATATGAAATAGAATCACTAGCAGTTTTTGTGGTGTTTCAAAAAGTTTCTCAATTTTTAAATTATTTTTTTAAAGCAAGTTAAAATGAAGAAGCAGACACTGTCTTCAAGAGCAGGAGCTCCTGAATTCCCCTGTCCGCTTTGCTCCATTGTTGTGACCTGAAGTGATGTATTTTTCACTCCTGCACTAACTTTCTTCTCTGCAGAAGGGACATTGTAATATTTATGTATGCTCTGGGGAAGGTATCATTATTATGGCAATTTCTCCAGCGCTTTGCACATAGACAGATGCATTTAAGAAGGTGAGCCTCCCACTGGTGGGTGTAAACAGGAGCTTGGAATTCTGCACCTGCAATTGTATTTCCTGTATAAAACTGAGCACTTGTACCAGTAGCAACCTGACTGCAGAGATAAATGAGGCAGCAGCAGTCATAGAAGTAACTCCTGCTTGTATCTGTGTTTTCAGCCATTTGGAAAAATAACCAGCCACAACTGTTGCCAAGGCAGACTGTATCCTCAACCAAAAACACTGTGAAAATCTTCCACTGCAATATTAAACATTGCATGTTTTCTCAGGTAATATTTTAAGGACTTATTTTTACTCTGTGAAAATGTAATTAAAAAAAAAAAAAATCAAAATGCTGCAACAACTTATGTCTTCATTGCTCTTTTTTAGTCCCTTCTAATCTAAAGTTGTGGCAGCAGCCAAGGTGGATAGTAGGTTTCTCCTTGATAAGCAGCCTAACCCTGTGAGTACTGCTCTGGTGAAGGCACATGCTCCTCCTTTATGACATGGCAAGAGCTCTGAGAGCCTGATGCGTCCAGGCATGCTCCAGAAAACCAGGGACAAACCCCTCACCCCACTACAAACCCACTCACCCAGTTCTCAAAGGCCAGAGTTTTGCTCTAGCCAGATTTTCCCTGCCCCTTCACCAGCTTTTCTCCTCCTGAAGAAGCAATATTTGAGAGGGGAAATTTATCTTGTAATAAAAATAAGAAAATTTAGCTGTACTCATTTGTCTCTTTTACTGTCTTAGCTGCTGGCATCCCTTCTGTGGTGAGTGAAGCACTCTTGAGTCAGAAGTGGGATCAAAAAGAAGAGATTCAATTCAAATAAGGTTGAAAGACTGAGGCACAGGGAAATCAGAGGAAGAGTATATTTTTGAAGCAGAGGAGAAAGAAGGCTGTAACCCAAAAACCCAGTCTGGAGGTAACAGTCATTTCCTATTTCTGTGAAGCCTGGTGGGGCTTCTCTAAAGGAAGTGGGGGGTGGGGAGAGAGGACTGTTCCTGGTATTTTCCTCAGCTTAGAAAGCAGACAAAAGTCATCAGGCTCCCTACGTGACTGAGAAGAAGCATTATGGAAAGTGTGAACTCCACTGTGCAGCACCAGGTCGGGTCGGGTACCCCAGTGAGAACTAGAAATATTTACTCATGTTTCACCCCACAGTGCTGAACACAATTCCCTGAATTTAAGGAAAAAACTCTAGCTGGATGCTGGAATGATTCAGGGAAGTGTTGGGAGGTCCTTGACTGCTGCTCAGTGCTCCATGAATCCTTCACTCTGGAGTGTGCTCTGCACCCTCTGAGCACACCTGGGCCACGTCTGCTGTGTGGTGACACAAATACACCCAAACCCTTTCTCCACCTTGATCAAATGATTATTCCCAAAAAGTGCCAGCAACAAAAGAGTCAAAGAGATGGCTGGAGAAGACGTGTTGATTGGTTTCAGGAGGTCTTCAAGCAGGGCTCAGAAACAAATCAAAGCCATGCAAGGTAACTGTAAAATTTATTGTTCAAAATTAAATTATGGGATACTTGTTAAACCTAATATTTTAAACTTCTGTGGAAGCATCACAGGGCTTCTAAATTATAAATGTGATCAAGGCATGATGTGAAATACTCTGGCTCCCATTCAGACAAGTAAATCAGGCACAGTGCAGAGGGATGAAGGCTTGGATGTGTTTTCTGGGGATGGGAATAAGGACACACATCACCTGGGCTCTCATCTGATTGATGTGTGTCTCCTGCCTCCCTTTTCCTGGTGACTATAGAGATCATCTGTCTGCAGAGCAGAGAGAGGGGGGCCAGCTACAGAGGTTTTGGTTGCTCTTATTGGGTCAGATCTCCAGTGACTTGGACAAGGACACAGAACCGAGTGGCAGCATTAGGATGAGTGCCAGTGGATTCTGCTCCCATTTCTCAGTTAATAGGTATTCAGCTGAGGAGGGCAGTTTTGTGCAGGGAAAAGTTCATTATATAAATATGTACTGAGGTGAAGAAAACTAGAATGAAGATTAGAAGGAAGAAAATTCTGGTCTTGGTTCTCAGCTCCTAAAGTATGAAATTCCAAAACTGAAATGGTTTGCCTTCTGCTGGAGCCTGGTGTGAGGGGCCTGTGTTTTTAAGGATGTCATTCTGCATTTGTTACATCAGTTAGGATTTACATAGCCTTCTATGAAATCGGGGCCGTAAATGTTGATTTTAAACAAAGACATTTCCATAGGATCTTCATTGTCTGTGTAGTGGTAAAATGCTATGAATAATTTTTCCCAGGTGTTTAAACAGGTGGTGTCTTCAAGGGAAGCAGGGCTTCTTTCATGTTCCCTATAATTTGTGCTGTCTTCAACCTTCATTGTCAATGTCTTGGGTGAACGTTTATGGTGTCTGAAATGCTCCTTCCCCACAAAGATGCTGGATACCCAGATCCACGATGGGAGCAGAAGTGTTACAGTTATTTATTTACAGGGAAGGAAATAACACAGTGGCTCTATTTGCTATTCCTAAATTTATTTTCTCTTCTTTTGTGCAGCATAAAAATGTTAGTCATCTCCAATGGCCCTTGGATATAAGCTTTCCAAATATATTCTCCTACCCTATATAGATGCACTGATGACACTCCAGCAGTTCAGCAACAGGAAATCTGAAATAGTGGCGCTAAATGACAAGGAAAAAAAATCACCAGGGAGAAAACTCTCCATAAAAGTCTGAGGATTATTATGGAGCATTGGGGAATGTTGCCAGTGCTGGACTGAATACTCGTTGAGCCTTCATTTCTCAGACATCATTGATTAAAGGTGGATGGAAAAGTGCCATACAAAAGAGCAGACTCACGAGCTTCGGCTCCGCCTGTTCCCATCTGCTTTGGGGCTGTAAGTGCAAATCCATGTAACAAAATTGGGATTTTTAATCTTGTGTTTTGGGCCCAAGAAAAAGTGGCTGGGCTGAGGAGGGACTGTGTGGCCACCATCAGCACGTGACGCTCGTGCCTCCTTCATTAGGAACTTCATTCAGAATCGGGAGGCAAACTGCAGCAGCCAGGTTTGAAAATGGGGATTGGTGTGACTGCGAGTTTTCACCTCCTCATTCAGTTTTTTAAAAGCCATAATACTTGCTTTCCTAAGAAACATGTGTCACAGACTTGGATTTATCAACGTTTTTAAAAGCAATGGATGTGTCTTCTTGCTGGGATCCATCAATTATGAGGGCGTACATAAGCTGTTTAAACATTTCCATGTGGTTTTGGGGTCTCACTCAGTGATGTCCTGTGCCCACCCTGTCCATGCTCATTTATTCTGACACACAGAGAATCCACCATGACTGATGACTCTTCAGAAGTGAGTGATTGGTCTTTCCCTGGTGGATATGTGCAGAGATTACTCATCTGCACACAGAGAGGGAAAATGCACATAGGTTTTAGTGGGGGGTACCTGAAAGAGTTCATACTGGGATGGTTCAAGACATTGGTTGCCCAGCCGAAGAGCTCAAAGAAATAAGAAGCAGAAATATGGCAATATATGAAAATACCACCTCTGTATCTCCAGCCACATGTAGATCACCCCGAGGATAATGCTACTTATATATATTTATTTATAGAGAGTTATATTTATGTGTGTATATAAGTGAATATAAACTTTTTTCCATTAAAGAAAAAGCTGTGATTAAGGCATGCAGGCTGAAGCAAACTACTGACTATCTATTTTGTTCAAGAACTCTGGAATAATTTTTTTCCTCTAGCTCCTCATCATTTTTCCAGCCATATGGGTTTGCCAGTTCACTGCATCATTGCATGTTTATAACACAGCTTTTCTTCAGCAGCTGTCACTATCTCATAATGCCACAGTACATCTTGTGTACTGAGTTGCCGGCCACAGTGCGATAGAAAACAGCTTACACTTAAAGAAAAAAACAAAACAAAACAAAACAAAACAAAAAAACCCAAAAACCTTGACATCCATTTGGGTGCTGGTTGTGGATATAGAAAAGGCAGGGAAAGTGCTATGAACTGTCTCAGATATGTCCATTGTTCCAGCTTTGTGTCAGGCTGCCAATTCACCACCAGGGCTTGGCATTTAGCATGATACTGTTTGGGTAACATAAACCAGAGACAGGCTCCTCTCTCTCCTTGGCTGTCCTGTGTCATACAGCCCGGGAGTCTGACCTGCTAACTGCTTCTAAGTCATGTTTTGGACTGCGAAAAAGTTGGGTGAAAACAGAATAAGTGCAACCCCGCACAAAAGCTCTGTGCAAATTTTGGAGATTTCAATGAAGTGGGTGAAAACTGCCCCCGGTCTCGGCCGTAGGGATACGTTGAGGTAACAGCTGAGATGCCAAAACACTGATTGATGTGTGATCTTCTTCCCTGCCCAAAAAGGATCTGGAAGAACTGAGTTAAAATGATGTTTTCTGGAGAAGTACTGACAGAAGTACTGCCGTCTGCCACGGCTGCTGTCTTCCTTGCCCAGCAGCACTCAGACATGGCCAGGAGCTGGCGTGGTTCCTGCCTGGACTCTCCTGTGCATCACCCACTCTGAGCCAAAACACAGGATCTGCTGAGCACATAGGAAATGCTCCTCTGCCTGTGAGAGACCAAGTGTGGGTTTTGGGGTCACGGAGATGGGAGTCTTTTGCCCTATTTCTCGTGCAATCACAGAGAACTTGAGATTCATTGTGCTGTGGCTAACTCAGCTGAAATACTGCCCACACAGGCTGCATATACTGCAGATGTTCAGGCTGCTCAACCTTTTTCAGAAGTTTGGTGTGCGTGACTTTCTGTTCATGCTTATCATTTGACCATCATCAGAACAGGAAGAAAGGTTTGGCTTTTTTTGTTGTTGCTGTTATTGTTGTTCTTGCTGCTTTTGTTATTCTTTCTAATGAATATTGTGACATGATATCTTGAATTATCAGAGTATCATACAGTGTGCTGCAGATAGTTGTTTAATGATATAACATCCCTTCACAGAAAGTAACCCAAATACCTGGTAGTTAGATTGAATGTGGTCAGATGGCACTAGGTCAAAAATTGACCTTTCTGTCTCATCTCATGTGGGCCTGTGCGATGAGATTTTCAAAAACCAAACTCAACAGGGAACCATTTCTTCCTGTATTCAGTCATTAGCAGAGAAAGAGCAATTGTACAGTACTAAGATTATCCAGCAGTAGAAAGAACATCCTAATCCCAGACATGAGAGACAGGATGTCCATTAGGAATGGTAGCCACTGATCAATAGTCTAATTTAGCATAGAGAGGTTTTATTGCTTTGGGAGCTGGAAGGAGAGGAGGGAGGTATTGCAGTGTCTTCAGTTCTCTAGTTCTGCCTCTGTCGCTGATGCACCCCAAAGAAACACTGGCTGACTCCACTGCTTTTCCACAGCCGTAGGATCAAGCAATAATTTTAAACCAGCAGACCATTATGTATTTTGAATATGTATTTGATTGCATATGGGGTGGCATAAAGCAAGAAAATCCATTTTTGACAATGTCAGGAGTAAGCTGACATTTGCCTGCAGTTTATTTCAGATCAAATCCAGCAAATTTCTAGGCCATCAGCAAAGAAAATAACTATGGTAATATATATATATATATTTTTAGGCATTTCATGCCCTTTTTTTTTTTTTTTTTTTTTTTTTTTAATTATTAATAAAAAAGGCATCGGGATAAAATTCCAAAGCAGAACTTAAAAAAAAAAAAAAAAAAAAAAAATCCTTTCTACAAATACTCAAATAGTTTATACAGGGTATTTTTTAATGTTTTCAGAACATCTCTGTCCCACATTGCCCTCTCATGCCTCTCAGAAATGAAGCTTCAAACTGGGAGCTGGTGAGGAGCATCACCTTCAAGAGTGAACTCGGCTGCCAAAGGTTTTTCCAACCAGATGAGGGGGTAGGAGTTGCTATTATTACATGAACCAGGTGATGAAGAGTGAACATTACCAGTAAAACGGTTCTGTGCTGGAATTGCTCTAGCAGTCAGGCTATCCCACGAGTGGGAGGTGGCAGGCAGGGTGCTGGCACGCCGTGGCTCTTGCTCCTGCTCTGCCTCCTGCCTAAAGCTCAGGGAGGGCACGTCTAACTTGACACAGGGAAGGTGATAAAATGCTGGTAGCAGAGCCTAATGGATTTCCAAGGAGAGTGAGCAGGAGCCATGGAAGGTAGCAGTGAGGCATGGAAAGCAAAAGTGCACCAGGCCTGGTTTAATTATCTTTTTCACACCGCATTAATCATCACAAAAACAGGATTATGCCTATTTTTACATCACTGTTGGAGGGTAATACAACTGTCATCTTGTGCGCTGTCTGTCATTAGCAAATGTTAAATTAAAGGTTTGAAAAGTAAAATAATGAAGTCAGAGTGCTCCCTTGACCTACTTTTCACCAATAACTTTTCCCCCTTTGACCTCCGAATCTGGATCTCCCTTATCAAATCATCTTGCTCTCCCTGGCCCCCACAGCCATCCTGGTTATTTGTTGTTCCCATGACCTCTCTCCTCAGCTGTCTGGTTTTTTGTGGTGCTTTGACACAGTATTTTTTTTATTTCTTACAGCATCCCTAACTCCTTCACTACAGGAATCTTCCTCCTTCTCCTGTTGCTCTTCCACCATCTCTGCTGGTGCCTCCTGTGATCACAGGTTCCAGATTCCCTCGATGTCTGCTCTGGGGCTCAGCTCAGGCCCTGTCCCATCAGCTCAGTGACCATGGACCAAGCTTTCATCCCTCCCTTGTCCCTTCTCCTCTCTGTTTATGTCTCTGCTCCTTGTGGGTGTCAAAGGTCCTTCATGTGCACATTCCTACTTGTTTCTCTGCTTCTCTTTACTTCTCCATTCTTATTTTTCTCTCTAACTTCCTCACTCTCCTCCTCCTCTGTCTCTGCTTCCTCCATTTTACCTCCACCCTTGAAATAATTTAAATCACTCAATTTTTTTTTTTTTTTTTTTTCCCCTGCGGTCTCCATCCAGATGCAGCCATGATCTGGTGCTTCTAAAAGAAGCACAGAAATTTGGCTTCCTCTGTGCTTAGAGTCTGGTTTAATGATGTGGGATCCTTTCTCACTCCCACAAGGGCAATAAGTGAGTTATGAAGTTAAATATACCTGTTACTACACTTGCATAATTATTCTTCCTACACTCTGAGAGGTAGAGGTTCTGCATTAAATTTAACTGTAACCATTGTCTCAAGGATGTCTCAGGCTGACTGTTGCAGCAAAACATGAAGTTTTTGGTGTTCTTAAAAGACTGACCTTGCACTTCACTGGGAATTCCCTTGGCCTAAATTTATGGGACAGGGCTGAAAAAAAATAAGTGCATGATGTCCTCTTGGGTGGAATTTATCCTAAGCTTTTCCACTCCTTATGCTCCTGAATCAGTACAAACCCTGGCCTATAGCTCACCTGCACACACCTGTGCTTGTTCTGTATTAGCTCTGCCTTGGAGGAACAAAGGTGTGAGAATTGCAAAGTTAGGCAAAATTCCAAGCTGATGTGTAAGATGATGGGTTTTTTATGGGGGTGAAATGATAGGACATAAGTCTGAAATCCAGCCTATGACAATTTCCAGTGATTTAAGGGTACAAAATGAATCAGATCAGTCACAGCTCTGGTTTCAGAGGAATGTGCAGGAGTTTATCTTCCCACATTAACATCCCCTGACTGTGATCAGTCTTTATCACCCAAACCTCGGCCTGAACAACGGACAATCGACTGCAGCTGTTTCTACTTTACTAATTTGATCTACCTAAGGAAACCACTCTTGCAGGAACTCTAAAGATGAAAAATAGCATCAATTATATCCTTTAATACAACTGATTTCTTAGTACCCGTGTGTACGGTTCTGATTCTGTACAATTCTACTGCCAGCTCAGTAAGAAGAGATTTTATGACGGTCTGAGAACTTTCTTTCCCGTGTATGAACACACTGCAAAGCTATGTACATAGGCAGATACTTCACAACTGAATAAATAAGATTAACTGTATTCAGATTCAAAATTTTACCCATTTTTACAACTCTTGGTCAAATAAATGTAGCAAATCCTCTTTTGGTTCTTTTCTTTTCCATTTTTGTCTGCTCCTATGTGCAACCTTCACTGTAGTTGACATCGAGAGCAAATCTGCACTTCTGCTAGTGAACCTACAGCTGGGAGGGAGCTGAGACCTCTCACAGAACAACAAAAAAGCCCCTGTATTCATACAGTATCTAATAGCGCCATGTAAAACTCAGCATGTTTTAAGATTAACCAAAGCATTTCCCTTCTCATGTCATTGAAGAGTCACCTCTGGAACTCACTTAGCATAACTTCCATTGGGCACAGTTACACAGGTATGTATTATAGCATTAACGTTTATCATTCAGGATTTTATAAAGGACCTAAACTTTGCTGTTTCATTCAGGAAATCAGTACCTGGTTATGCTCTGAAGAAATGCCTGTTCAAGTAGGTTACTCCATCAGGTCGCTGCAGCAGGTAGTTTTCACCTTGCCCCGGAGAAGGGTGGGAGGATCTAGCAACTGATGAAGACAGGATAGCAGACAAGACAGAGCTTTGGCTTGATTCCATATGATAATTTCAGTGTAATTGTTTTGCCTTCAGGCTGCTGTATCTGATTAGACCAGTCTCTTGCTGATCCAAGGTTAGGAGAATGCAAAACCACTGTAGTGTTGTGCTAAACACAATGCAGCCAGACCGAATAATCTGGGCCAGTTACCCATGCAGATCTGCAGATAGAGGCACGCATGCAGTTTTGCATGAGGAACATAACACACAGTAGCTCCAAATTTGGGAGGAGGATTAATAATTAGTTAAGATAAAAGTTGTGGTCTCTACAGTAGGTTGGGTAATCATATAAATAAATGTAAAAGTCCATTTTAGAGCAGCCTTCTTTTAATACTAATTGGATGCAAAAATCTTATCACATTAGTAACCTTCATACCTTTATAATAAGACTTTTATTGTATTAGCCAGCTTGGTTTTCACTAATATGATACGAAAGACTTGCTAATATATTAGGAAAGTCACTAACACTATTAATTTACTAGATAAATTACTTCTCTATCTTGGAACTTTAAATGAAATGGAATTCACTAATCCTAATTGGTTTGCCTTCTACCAGAATTATTTCCCATTAGTTCAGCATGTTTTCTTTTTTCATACTTGAACAGAAGAGATTTCTTAAACTCAAAGCCTTGGGGTACAGTATATGGGTTTATTAATTATCAGGTATTCATTCAAGGGGGTTAATTAAGCAATAACTTTCCATTGACTGGAATATACAAAGGAATAAAAGGCTTGACTTGTCCTGCTGATTAAAGCACTGAGGCCGTTGTGTCATCATTTTGCTCCATTTGATTGTGGGGGAATAAAGATTTTTTCCACTATTTAGCACAGAGCTCGGTGCCCCCATTCCTTATGTATAGCAATTTTGTTGGTTTGTTGATTTTTGTCCTTTTTTCCTCCCTGGCAGTGAGGGTTGTGACCTTCCCTTGCGGCTGTGGATCTTGGTGCTGTTATCCACTGCAATGCAGTAATGGGAGCTAAATCCCCTGGGAAATGAGGAGCTGGTGCTGAAGGCAGCATCCTGCTGAGTAAGTTGGGTATCTCACTGTAAGCACATGACACTTCTGCTGCAGGGTTGGTACTTGGCTGTGTATTGGCTTCCAGGCAGAGTTTATGGTGTTGGCTTTGACGTTTGGGCCTAATTCAAATCTTTTTGGAATCAGTGAGAGGACTCTCCATGTACTTCAATTGATTTTGGATCAGGCCCAGCAGCCTTGGAATAGCTTGTCTGTGCGAGAGACACCCTCTCTTCTCTGGGGATGTTGCTTCATCGTTTGAGAGGAGCAGCATGACAGCCAGAACAGCTCCTTTTGGGAAGGGGTTGAACTGCTCTCAAACAAGGACTTGAGACTCTTGCAAGGGTTACTTCGGTCCCTGCAGGAACTGGAATCTGATGGCTTGTAGGACATACCTTTGAGAAGTGCATCCTTTGAGGGCATAAATTAATATATTGGAATAGGTGGAAGAGAAAGGGGGTTTTCCCAGAGCTTCCCTAGGTCCCACTGAACTCCACTTCTTGTAACAGCCTCCCTGGGGCCGTGACAATTTTAATTAGAGCTGTCTCTGAGCATCTCTTGATTATGCTGAGGAATGGGGCTCCACGGAGAATTCAGCTGACCCAAGCTGTGGGAGCGCAAAGGCTGTCGTTGTGCAGGCCTCCCACGTCCCCTCATTTGCACTGTGTGAGGCTCCAGCACAAGCCAGCTCGCTGCTGGCCGGGCTCCGGGATCCATTTATCCGAGCCTGTGGTGGTGTGTGTGCGGTGGTAAATGCATACGATGCACGGGCTGGGGCTGGCTGAAACTGCGGCTCGCAATCAGCCCTGCATCACTGAGTCAGCGCATCCCGGAGCACATCTCTGCCCAGGGGAAGCAGGGCTGCTCCCCACCACGCCCGGGAAGGTGGGACCAGCCAGGAACCTACTCGTCCCAGGCAGAGAAAGAGAAGGAGGTGGAGCTGCAGGCTGGAAAAAAATGTGCGATATTAGAGTGACTGCTGAGTTTATTCCCCGACAAGCGTTAGCTTGCTTTGCTTCTTGATTGTTTTGGTGATTGTGGTAAAGTGCAGATGTTGTGCAACGGTAGGACTGGTAACACTGGCCACTGCCAACTGTAGTGCCAGGAGTCATTTATGAGCTTCCCCAGCAATGAGCTCTGTCAGCACATGCTTCACCTGCTTGTTGCCATTGCAGGCACCGCTGTTGAGCCAGGCTGTGCTGTGACTGGGACGCCCCTTCCACACCAGTTTCCTGGGAGAGAAGCTTCTTGCCCCCATGAAAACACTGTGCTGTTAACATGCTCTGTTAACTCTTGCAGATGAGCTCTGCAGCCCGGACAGAGAAGCCAAAATTCCAGCATCACCTTACCAAGAGGGATGTTTTGGTGAAACGAAAAGGTTTCGAAATCCCAACGAGAAAGGCTGTAAGATTGCCTTGAGTGCTTGAAATAATGTATGTATGCGTATATCTAGGTATACCTGTATAACTGCATGAGCCAAATGACTTGCTTTGGCTTGCTTATCATTCTAAGACATAAAACAGGTAATCTAGCTTTATTTGACACCTACAATAATCATCCAAGAAAATGAGAGGCTCTGTAATGGAGGTCTGTAAACAGGTCTTGCCGGTCATTCCTACCAGCTGGCTCTGCACACCATGGCTCTATGGAAACGTGACTATAAACACCGTGTTGGATCAAGAGCTTCTCTACTGACAGAGGAGATGAACACTAAAGCAGTACAAAACTGAGTAAGTCTCAGAAAATGATTCACTCTCTTAATTAATTTTCCATTTTGGTTGGTGGAATGCCCTTAGGTGGCTGCAGTGGGCTCGAGTTTCTTCTTTCTGGGCAGAGTTCACCTTTGCACAAGGACTGGGAAACTCTCTTCTCCCACCTTCCATGCACTGAGAATCCCAGGCAGGATCCTTTAAGGGAATATTTTCCTCTACCCAAATCATTCTGAATCACACTAATTTCTTCAGGCACAATCACATGTGGCTCAGAGGCTTATTTAATTGCCAGTGCAGTGCTATGCTGGGAAGCCTGTAGCCTTGCTTTGTTAAGCAATGCCCCTTTCCCATCTCCTGGAAAGTATCCCCAAGTGCAGTTTGCTGTCCTGACAGCCCCCAGTAAAAGCAACCCTGTGTGTGAGAAGCCCTTCTTGCGAAAGATACAGCATTCCCAGCTGTCTTGTGCTGGGATTCTTCATTCCCTGGGTGGACCAAGCACTCACACAATAAGGGAGAGCAGGGGAGAAGAGCTGGACGTGCATTCCCTGTCCTTGCAGGATCCAAATGCCCCTGGTCTCCTATCTTGTACCAGGACAGCTGGAGCAAATTTGTGCAGCAGCACCAACCTTTGCTGAGTGCTTTTAAGTCAGGGTTGTGTGGTTGTCCAAGTTCAGTAGGAACAGTTTGCTTGCTTTCTTTTGAATAATAACAAATTGAAGGCTCTGCTCCAGCCGTTTCTTCCACGATTTACAGCCACATCCTTAGGCACAGTTTTCCCAATGAAATCCTTTACTCGCATCAGGAGACAGGATGACAGGAGTGGAAAGAGCCCCCATGTCATGCCCCAGGCCATCCTAGGGAGGGGACAGGCAGTCCTGAGCCTTATCTCTCCCAGGTCTTCCCCTACCGTAGGCTTGGAGAAGTGAGTAAGCTGGGGAGAGGAGCTGGAGCAACACGAGGTAGGTGTGTAGGAGGTTGCCATTGGGGTTGTTCCAGCTTGTGCTGGGAGTCACCTTGACCCAGAGCTGCAAAGGAAATGTAAAACTGAATTTCTTCTTTCCATTTCTGCCCCACAAACTGCACAGCATAAAATGCATCACTTTCTCATTTTCAAATAGCTTTTCTATATGCATTATTAATGTAACTAAAACCCAAACCTTCAATTTATCACTCCCTGGATACTCGCACTGAGAAATGTGTGTTATATCATTGTCTGTTTAGAGATGGTGTTAAGTTCTAGCTTGAAAAGAAAGGTGAGGTGTTGAGAACAGTATCTTTCCTGAGAGGGCACCAAAGCAAAGAAGTGTGTGAGAATCTCCCCTGATATGGGTGTGTGGGGATCCCAGAATAGAGAAGGAATAGTCCATTTTACTCTTTACCACCAGGCAGGAGCTACAATTTGGCTACTTCTGCCATTGAGCCTTCAGTAACGTGATTTGATTTTTCCTCCTTCCAGTATTTTACTGATAAACATCATGTAAACCCCAAAATAGCCTATTAATAAATGATGGATATTTTGTCCTATCAGGCTTTCATCTGGTTAAGCCTTAAATTTCTGCTGCCCTGAGGAAGACTTTGATTAGGGCTCCATATAGAACCAGAGATGGAAGGTTTATGCAGCTGGGGGGTTTTAGCAAACCATCAGAAGCTTTAGGGTTTCACTTTGCTCCTGAGAAAAGCTGATGGCAGAAGAATAGGTTCTCAGAGTCAGACTGATAGAAAATTACTGACACCCCTAAGAAACCAGGCAGGGACTGCAGTTTTGACCCAGTGAGGATTTTAACGTCAAGATTCCTGTGAAAGCCAGCAGGGTCATGATCTTTACAATCCGTCTTAGATGGATTTGAGCAGCAGATCTGTGCTCAAGGGGAAGGGCTCATGCTTCCCTTTCCCTATGAGGAGAAGAGAAGGTGCAGAGTATGCAGCTGTTGGCTTATCTACAGCTTGGTGTGGCCACCCCTTGCAGAGACCTATGAGGGATGTGCCACCTGCCCAGCCGTTTGTCCCCAGGAGGGCTCACCCTGAGCACGGTGTGCAGCAGTGGAGTGCCCCGCAGTCACCAGTGACTGGAGCTCATCACGGTTCATACAGTGCAAGGTGGAGGCCACAGCACCTTGAGTCCCAGCTTCACTTCTGCTAGGTGGGAAAGCAGCTCTTTAGAGGCTGAGGATGGGAGCAGAGCAGCCTTCACATGCACAGCCTGTGGAGGTCTGTGCCCTCAGGCAGGAATCAGACACGATAGTGCAGTTGAAACTGGGAGAAATTGCTCCTGCAGCACACTCTAGGGTAGGGTGTGAGGTTTCATTTCCAACATCTAGAACCTGCACTCAGCTGCACTTCGGAGAAGCCGCCTCTTCAACTCTGGGCACTGTCAGCAGGGCCAGGATTTGCCTCCCAGAGAGTCAGCAGCCAACGTCAGGACTTTGGTGTGCCAGGCGGCAAAGGGGTCCCTTCTCCAAACATCTGCCCCCAGCACCCCACGAGAGGAGAAAAATATGAGCATAGGGAATTAAAGTGACAGCCCCTGTGATCTGGCATATGTCACTGCCTCTGAGGCTGATTTAACTGGGCAGCAGGTAGAAAAGACAAATATTCACTAGAGGAGCTGGAGAAATGGAGGCAAGGCAGAATGAGATAAAACCTCTTCGAGAGAGTGTTTTACAGTGCGGTTCCTTGGGGGGCTGGGAAGGAAAGAGAAAGTTCACCATAAATGGAAAAAGGCTTGAACTATAATTAATTTACCTTGTCTGGGCTTTTTACCACATTTCCATGCATGAGAAAAAAATGCACCAAAACTCACATGTTCATTATTTTTTAAGTGCACAAGAGATAGCTGGCTCACAACAGATTAATTTGGCTTGTGATGGACTTCTGCTTCAGATGAAATAATCAGCCCAGACTGAAAGGGCATTTATTGGAAAGGCAGTATGATAAAACAGGCTGCTGCTGTCTGAACAGCCTGACTCCTACAAATTAACAACCTAAAGGAGAGGTTTTCTTGGAAATCTGTAGGAAGAAGCTAAGCTCCACTGCTTGCACTGAGCCAAATGGGCTTCAGGAGCCGTGAAGGCAGCACCCTTCCCAAGGTAGCTGCTGGTCACTCAAAGCTGATCTGGGATGTGACAGTCAACCCAGGTTCTCTCTGGCTCATACTTCTCCAAAAGGAGGTTGGGAAATCAGCCTAAATTTACCATTTCTTGTTCCAGTTGTAGGAGACGTGTGGGTTCTGTAGGTAAATGCATGTCTGTATCAAATTTGTCCTCTCAAAAGGTGTCAGCAGCAGAAGAGACACTGAAAGATTTGATCAGCCTGAAGACAGAGCTCACATAATCACTTTTACCATGTAGAAACTAGAGCTGATAAAAATGACAGGATTCCAATGAAGGCCCGAACTGTCCCCGGTTCAAACATTCTTGGATTAAGAGCTAGAGTCTGCTAGGAAATCGAGGTTAAATTTTGTTCTTTCCCCTCTGCAGTGTCGCCTGTACAGAAAAAAAATACTTAGGAGGAAGCAAAATGTATATATACTTCTGCAGCCTAAGAGCTGGTTCCAGTCCTGCATACTTTTATGTAGAACTCAATAAAATGCATTTGCAAACATAATTACAGATGCAGCGATGTCCTCTAATAATGGATTATATAAAGCATGTTATGAAATGTATTCATATCAACTTCTTGGTGTATTATACTGCCTGCTATAACCAGGTGTTATAAAAACAATTATGGGTCTGTGGGACTCACTGACACAAACTGTGTACCCTTTAAATAAGATACAATTTCAGCTAGCTGTAAAAGGTGCTGTAGAGGGTGGTGAAGTTATTTTGGACATGCTGGAGCCAGCAGCACAGGAGGAGAAGCCACTCTTAGGAAAAGCATGGTGATAAATTGTACTTCAATGTCCATCGGCTGACTCTTGGCTCAAGGCCTACAGGTTGGTCCAGCTGCCCTTGTGTGCCACAATATTTTGTCCTGGTTTGTAGTCCCAAATTCCCATCAAAATGTGCAGCTCTTTGCTCACCTAAGTAATGAATGAAAAATAATTGAGACCATGGTCCTGAATTATTGCCAAGCATTTATGAAGTTGCTTCAATTTGCTGGATTCCCACATGAAGGCTTTATTCGAAGCCTTTTCAGTCGAATGGAAATTTACTGTTGAATTGGGCAATCTCTGGATAAAGTCTTGGTTTAATTTTGTGAGATTATTTCTTTAGGGCAGAAGGGATGTTATTCTGAGTTATTAGGTTGTGTATTTTGCTGTGTCATGAGAAAAACAAATGGATTTCTTCTTCTCCTACTTCCTCATCACTAAAAACAGCCTCTAGTAAAAGATAAGCAGAACCAGAACAGATAAAAAGGAAGCCCCTTCCCTTTTCTCCTGGCACTGAACCTTTACCCAAAATCTATTTTTTTGTATGGTTCCTGTTGTTGTTCATATATTTCCTAGTTCTGCCTAGGACAGGGAGCACAGTCACAACCACTCAAGTTCCCATCATGGCGATTCTTTGCAAAAACCTTCCTCAGTCTTTTTTTTTTTTTTTTTTTTTTTTTGCAATAACAGATGTTCGAGCAGTTTGAGGAAGCAAATATTGCATGGACCATGGGTACCACATCAGTGAACTGCAGTTCAGTTTGAGAAAGCAGAAACACACTCCTCAATGCATCAGTTGCAAGTTTTTGAGGATGAAATGTGCCATGCAGCAGGCCCGAACCCAGCTCTCTGGAACCAAGAGCCTGCTTGCAAATGAGTGAGATGCCCTTTCAAGCTGCTTTCCTGCATGTTTTCCATATGAAATCCAAATAGATTATGGTGCATAACCCCTGTTATGCAGACAAGAGATTGGGATGCAGCTGGGACATACACTTAGACATTTAGAAACTGAGATTTATTTCCATGTAAGCAGCTACCCTGATAATTTGCAAGTACATCTTCCCTCCAAGGACCTGAAAGCGCTTCACAAATATTGTTGGAGGCTCAGAATGTTCTTGCACTTAAGTAAACTCATTCTTAGAGAGGTTAAGTGATTTATTTGAGGTTTCTCTGTAAATCAGAGGTAGAGGTAGGAAGTGAAACAAGATCATGACTGCAAATGACATCCTTTAACCTTTGGAGGTGCTACTGTGTACAAAGGCCTGACCCCACCATACGAGCCTCACTCATACGAGCGGTGTCTCTGAAGTTAATGGCATGACTGGCGTGAGAAAAGGGCTGCAATATTTGCCTCTTTAGGCCTTTCTCTGTGAAGTGTTTAATATTTCCCCAGAGGTTTGTTTGGCTTCACCTCCTACGAAGTGTCTTATAGCAACAACAACAACAGCAACAGAAAAGTCAGTTCCATTTTCTTCCTTTAGTGCTTAAAACCAGGATCCAAGGCGAGCGCTCTCTCTGGACAGGCATTAAGCCATGGGGACCTGAAGAGAGCTGGTGTTTCTTGGAAATGGGCTTTGATTTCTCTGCTTTTCTCCTTCACAGGGAAAGAAGAGATTTTGGGACACAGTATGGACCTGCAATTTTCTCAGCTGGTTAAAAAAACGTAGTCCATATTTCTTCTCAGCAAAAGTTTGGCTCTACCCCAACTTCAGAGATCACAAGGAGTAATACATAAGAAAAACTGCACTAAAAATATAATGTAAAAATATATCTTTAATAACATGAGACCAGAATTCCCAAATTCTTTCTTCTTCCTCTGCAGAAAAAAAGAAAAAAATGTTTGTGGCTAGAAGCCACTTTTTTGCCTGTTTAGGTCTCTGTGCTTCTTATTCCACTTCTTTAACAGGCTTGAAATGAATGA
Source organism: Hirundo rustica (assembly GCF_015227805.2). NCBI lineage: Eukaryota > Metazoa > Chordata > Aves > Passeriformes > Hirundinidae > Hirundo > Hirundo rustica. Next base: position 5,454,390 of record NC_053460.1, read on the forward strand.
AGAGGTAGCAGACGAGAGAGTGACACAGGCAGTAAATTATGTGAGTTCCACAAGCATGTGGCGATGGCAGCAGGTTTCAATGCTATTGCAGCACTGAAATAGCAGAGATTTCTGCCGTTAGGGAAGAAAGGAGGGAACCTGAAGCATCTGAGGAGAAATGGGCTCACCGACCCCAGCGCCTGCTCCAGCCTGCAGAGACGGGAGCCTGCCTCATTCAGGAAAGGGGAAACGACTCCTGGAACCTGCACAAGTGACAATTCCCCGCAGCCTCAACTTCGGCGACAAAGAGAAAGAGATCATTAACTGTGAGCGAGGAGAGTTTGTGGAGGGGAGAAGAGAAAAGGAAAGGAAAAAAAAAAAAAAAAAAAAAAAAAAAAAAGCGCTTTAAACCCGGAGTTTTTAAAAGTGCCCTTGTTTGTTTTCTTGGCAGGGGAGCGGAGCGTTTGGCACCCATCCTTGGAAGGTGGCCCAGCTGTAGGAACGCTGGGGTTGGCCCTTTCCACGCTGTTGCTAAGCCGATGGCCCAATAGCCGGCGGGGCTCTCCACACCCCACCCGTGCTCCGGCCGCATCCAGGCTCCAGCCCGCCGGCATTAAAACTTCTTTTCTCCCACTTGCTAATAATAATAATAATAATTAAAAAAAAAAAAAAAAAAAAAAAAAAAAAAAAAAAAAAAGAGAGAGAAAATAAGCCAAAAAAGTGCTGCATTTATGCAAGCAAACCCTCCCCGGCTCTTGCCAGGAGCAGAGCAGAGGGGAGCTGGGGAGCACCAGCCCGTGCCCGGCTCCCGCTGGGATGGATGGGGCTCAGCGCTGGGCTCCGGTCGGACTCGTTCTGCGCTCCCTCCCTCTGCTCCCACAGCCTCAAGGTATAGGGCAGAAACAAAGGGATTTTTCTCTCTCCCCCCACCCTTCTCCTTTTTTCCTTTTTAATAACTTTATCAACTCCGAACCCCCGGATGATTTGTGTGTTTCATACTCTCTCTGTGCTTTTACTCTCGGTTAGAAGTTGGATCCTTTCCATTTCTCAGTCAAAAATTCTTTCTTTTTTTTTCTTTTTCTTTCCCTTCCCCCACCTCCCCCCTTTTCCCCCCAGTTGTTTGTGGTTTTTCTTGAAAGGGCATTGTTAACTCCTTCACCTCCTGGCTGGAAAAGGCTCTCTTGGCTGAGCTATTTTAGGTATTTCTGGAACAGCAGAATCAAGTGCTGGGTTTCAAAAACACAGAACGAAAAAAAGGAGAGCAGAGATGGAAAAGATTTACATTGAAACTGCTACTGTAGGATAATCCCAGCTATACAAGCAGAGCCCCTGTTTTTTGCAGGAGCTCTCACCACTTTGGCGAGGCACAGGACGAGGCCATTCCAAGCTGGTGCTCAATTTAAGGGGCAGAAGGTGAGAGGTTTGGTAAAGGCATGGGACAAGGTGACTGTCCTGGCTGCTCCACAATGGAGAGGGGAGCCAGGCCACCACGTGCTGCTGCCGGACAGGGCTGACACCCCTCCCTGGCACAGTGTGTCCACGAAGCTTTTCTTTTGGGTGAAAAACTGGGAATTCCGGGCTGCTTTGCTGCCCAACTACAAAAAAGGCTAAAGGTGCACTTTTGCACCAGGGCTGTGTTCAATGCCACGTCACACTTGCCTGTGGCTGAACACTAAGTCCTCAGCACACCAGGGACACACATAAATTGTGGGAAAAATTGGGCAAATTCTTGTTGGAAGTTGTAAAACGTAGAGGATCCATTTTCCCTGTTGTCCATAGGAGATGAGGGACAGGGAAGTTGGAATCTGTCATTTAAAGCATTTTTTCCCCCTCCTCACGTACAGCTGCAGACTGCAGTGGGTACGGTCTCTCTCCCGTGGGGAGGCTGGGCTGGGTGCTCATGTCTGCGCCTGCACTGCTCCAAGAGCTTTCCCAGCTGAAGTCCTGGAGCTTTGAGGGAATGCTAGAAACAGAGATGACTTCAATACTTGGCAGTAGATAGGATAAGTTATCTTTTTCCTTTTAAACAGAGCATGTTATGCAAGCAGGTTTTATTATAATTATGGGCATTTATTATTTCTGTAGATTATAAAATAATCTTCTTGGCAATAGGAATGTAAATTTAGTGTTTCATGCTATTTGTGAATTAAGTAACATGGCATTTCTTGTATACCTTCTCAAGGCACATGAAAAATCCCCTCTTATATTTGCACGCCCTATGGTAATTAGCACGTAGTATTTTTTCCTTTTTAGACTTAAAAAAACTCCTTTTTGTATTTGTTAAAACAAGTGCATATGTTTTCCAGCATCCCCCCCCAGTATGATTGCTGCTCCTGAATGTTTCTATGCATGTTAGGATGTATGTTTGTTTTGCCTGTTAGTTCAGTTTTGTAGAACAAATGGAGAAAATGAAAATATAGATTTTTAACCGCAACAAGGTTCCCTGCAGACAGGATTTTTTTGCACAGCTATAGAAATGCAGCAGCTCAGAGGAAGAGCACAGCATGTAATTCTACATACATCACAGCCCTTTTTTATTACTCTTACCACAGCAGCTGAATGGAGAATTACAAAAACTATGTCCCTGATTCTGTAAAGATTTTAAAAAGAGGCTTAACTTTAGGCATACAGGTAACTTCAAAGGGAATTAAGTAAAACTAGAAGATGTGAGTATTTCATGACAGATGAATGCATTAGAGAAAATTATCTGTACAAAACTTCATCCAGAAGTTCTGGAATTACATTAATTGACCTTGGTGAGCCAAACAAAAGCTCAGTCAAAATTATTTTCAGAATTTAAACCCAACACTTTTGCAAAATACAACCCAGTGTAATGGATATTCCTGTGATTGCACATCCTCTGGATTTCTATAGGCAAAGGGTGAAATCCCAGCACTGCGGAAGGGAGTGGGAGCATTGCCATTGACTTCGCTGGTGCCAGAATTTTGCCGAAAACACTAACACTTCCTTTGGATCTGGGTTTTCTTCTATCAACTCTGACATCGTTTTCTGCACCTCTGCTGTCACATTTCATGGGGTACAAGAGCATTTTAAAATTAGCAGTGGGCTTGAGCTGCAGGGCACAGCTCATCGGTCAAAACTCTGAATCCATCTGAGAATCTGATCAGGTATTTGATTCCAGCCCTCTGCACAGACACACCTCTTCCCACACTCACAAGCTTGTTGGCACACCTGTTGTGACCCAGGTGGGAAATTTTGTGCTTTTAGCAAATCCTTGTCTAGTGGGGCAAACTAAGCATCAATTTTGTCTCAACCATGCAGGAGCAAGATACGTCAAGTGCTGCACATCACTTTATGATCATGCTTAAAGCCACTGCGACAACAAGCCACCTCAGCAAGCTGTCATTTTAATGTTTTTTCCGTTTTCTTTTCCTGTGTGTTTGCTCCACATTTCAGCAAAGCCTCATCTCCCCTGCCCACTGCCATCAGCTACGAGGCTGCAGCAAAGTCGTGTCACATGGAATGAACCAGGAAAACTCCACACAAAACGTTCTGGTCACCGGCTTCCAGAGGAAAATTCCCTCCTGGCCAGAAGGAGAGGAGGACAAGCGAGACAGTGGTTGGTGACACCTGCACAGGGGCAGCACTCCTGCAGCCAGGAGCATTGTTCCGGTTTTCTGCGGTGGGAACCCCTCTGTGCCTCACTGCCCCGGCTCTGCCTCTGCCCATTTATCACTACAAACCAAGCTGAGCAGCTCCACTGTATACTGCAAATTATGGCCCCTCTACATCATCATTTTAAAGCACTTAAGCTTGTGTTGTCTGCTAGCTTTTTGTTCATCTAACTAGTTAAGTTTCTGAAGACGTAATCTAGTTCCCATTAAGAGAAAGAAAAAGATTCCTTTCTCTGGGATGTGTTATACCCCAGGAAGCCAAAAACTTCGGTGTCTGCCTTAGACATGTATATCTTACTGACATTAACATCTCAACCTATAGATTTTTCTTCATCAGCGGGGAAGTTTTATTCTTATCCCCATTTTACAGGATGAAATCTCTTATCCAGTAAAGTATGCGAGCATGTGCCAGTTTCAACAGAGCTGGTGGAATCTTTCCAGGATAGACAGCATTTGCCAAAAGTGCAATTTGAGGTGGAAAACTATTCACAAATTCTGGTTGAATGTAATGCAGAGTTTTGTCAGAAAGAAAATCAGGGGAAATACTTTTCTCAGGGAAGTTTATATGTTTCATTTCAGTATTTTCAAAATAGAAGACTATGTAATTTTCACCTTTCTCATACCACTTAGTTTTCAAAATTAACCATTTTACTTCATTACTACTTTGAAAATAATCTGGTCAATTGAATGTTAGACTCCTCAGTAAGAGAGTGAATTCTAGCTGCTCCAAGTTTCATTTTGATGTTTTGAAATGGAGGGTTTGCTCAGCTAGAACACTTGTTTAAATTTTGGGTTAAAAACGGTATGAAAGCTTCCATTCTAGATCAAGCAATGCAATCTGGGCTGACCCAAAATGAAACTTTGGGGGGGCTTTTATGTCTGTTCTACTGACACTTTGTGTGTTTCAGGTTGAACCTCACCTGAAACATTTTTCCTGTTTGCTGTTCAGCCACCAGACCGGAGGGAACACGTCCGTACAGCTCCGGCTCCCGCAGTTTAACAGCTCTATTGTTTTCACTTGACTCCTGGGAAACTACCTGCGCTGGGAGTCAGCCACGTGGCTTTGAGTCTCCCTGAATGGATGCCCAAACAAACTTTGGGAAGTCAAACCAGGTGATGGGCAGAGCCCGGCAGGGAGCCCCAGAATCCTGGCTGTCCCTTTGGTGCTCTGAGTTCAGGACCCTTCTTATCCTCCAGGTTTGCAGAGCTCCCTACAACACATCTGGCTTAAGAGGGAAGGATGGGGGCTGAAAGGGGAATTATTTTCTTTTGCAGTTTTCAGTGCTTATGACCCAAACTGGGGAAGTGTGTAAGCTGAAAGAAATGCCTGGGTGGATTTGAAACTGAGATCAGGGCTACATTTTCAGTGGTTCTTATATTAGTTTAAAATGTTCTTTTCCCTCTTATGAGCTTAACTTCCTTTAAATAAATACACAGATAACTTCTCCTAGTTGCCAAGAGTTTTCCCATCCTCTTATAATAGCTCCTCATAATAATGCAAAATAAGCAATAAAACAAAAATGAATTGAAATAATTTTGCAACAACTACTTTAACAATTAATCTGCTCAGGGAACAGCAGGAACAACAGAGACATAAATTTAAACATGCACCTCTAAATAGCGTAATTACCTTTTAAGTTTCAAACTGTATACATGAAGAAGAATTCCAACCAGCCAAAAGAGAAAGAAACATGATCCAAAGGATGCTTGCTACACACCAAAATATTTTCCACCAAACTAAGTTTTATTGACTTCCCAATACCAGGCGATATGTATCTGCAGCTCACTCATACTGCCTTAATTTGTTGCTCTGTGTGACAAGTTGTAGTCTGATCTAGCCTGACACGCCATGGTATGCACAGCGCACATACATCATGATAAGACAGTTGAAAACCAAAGACAAACAGCCCCAAAGAGAAAGTTAAATAGCACGATCCAGCAGCGGCCTGCATCCATCAGAGGGAGGGTATTTGAAATGGCACACCTTCCCCTTGCAAGTAAATAAATACTGATTGCACGCTATAGCCGGGAGTGAACAAGATAACACTGCGTTCCCACGGACAATTTTGTTTCTTCTCCTCCATGTGTATCAGTTACATTCTTTTTAATGACATCCTTTTTTATCAGTGCAGTGAAAAAACAGGGTGTCTTGGACTCGTAAACCCCACTGAAATGAGAAGATGGAATCTCTTGCTGCTCGCTGGAGAGCAAGACTAACCCAGCTGCTGCTGCTGCTGTTGTTGCTGTAACATGATGCTCCAGCAGTGAAGATCTTCTGTACTTTATTACATTGGTAAAAACACCAGGAATTCAACTGGCTTCATTTCTGGCCAATTTCAGGTTCCTCTTTCAAGGACACAAAATGTTTCTGGGCTATAACTGAAGTGGTTTCATTGTCCAGGATTCCTCTGGCGAACGGGATGAGCTCTTCAGTGTTTGACGTTCTGAGAGAAACTTCTGCCCAGCTGAAGCAATGTTAGTTGCACTCCCATTACTAAAAAGCTCAGTAGGAAACAGGTGACTTTTTGTCGTTTAGTGAATGAAGGTGTTGGTAATTATGACAAAGAGCTCACTTTGAAGAGATGGTTATAAAACACCACAACAAAAACACCTCTGTTTTACTCCTCATGTCTCAGGTATGATATCTGAGCTGTTTCTGAGGCTCTGGGATGTAGAGATTTAGGGCACTACAAAGATCCAATTTCCATGCCTAGAAAACTGACACACACTAACACAATGGTTTTTATCACCTTTACTTGGGCCACAAAAGAATACAAAACCCTAGGCAAACATGGCGGTAATTTGTAATGAATTTTTCAGTGTTATTTTTATAAAGAGTGATATTTTGACCAAGTGAAAGCTGCTTTCATTTTGGTCCCTTTGAGTTCAGCATTGTGGAGGTCTAGCTGAGACTTCAGTTTATCTTAAATTTTACCTTAAAGTGCTCTTAAGGCCTTGTCTGTGGTGTTGTACTGCCTCACTTTGAGGAACTGGGATGAAGAATTGGACATCTGCTTAATGTTTCTACAGACTGTGCAGGATTATCACTCATCCAGAAAGAAACCCCTTCCACTCTACATGAGCATCAGTGGAAATGCAGATAGTTTCAGAGCAGTTCTCTTATTATCACAGAAAAGTGACATTCTCTATGGACCTGCTCCAAAGCCTGATCGTGTCAATGAAAGGACTCCCACTGAATTCAGTGTGACTTGGAGTGGTTCCTAAAAATGGGAACAAAGCAGCAAACTTCATAAATCTTCTGATGTGGTCCTTAAAGCCAGAATTCAGACCCCATGGGGCAAAGGTTTGTGATTAGAAAGACAATTTGGCCTCTCTCTTCCTGAGCTGAGCCGTTCAGGTCTCACTGAAGGTTCATTCTTCTAGAAATATCGTATGCCAGTCAGCACGAGGGATCGTCGGTCTGTTAAATGCTACATTATGCCTTTTACTTTTCATTATGGTATGAGATTTGATTAAGGCAGTCAATGACCCTGTGCTTAGAAACAGAAGGGGGAAAAAAGGGGGGAAAAAAGCTAGTGGAGCCATAGATGTAAAATATGTTGCTGAGAAGTGGAACAATTGAAGGTGTGGAGGAGAGAGGAATTATCACAGCACTGTTGGCACTGAAGTGGTGTTGGGAGGCTTTTACCTGCCATAAAGCATATGCTGGCATTATTTCATCCTCCACCTCGGCCATAATGCAGACCCTGTTTGTGTAGGAGGCTTTCCCAGCCTGAGAGCAGAGGAGCACACGGATGCCCACACTCCAGAATCCCAGGCAATGCTCATGAGCAGCAGCTGCTCCCAGCAGCCCAGGGCCTGGTTATGGCTACACCCCTACACCTTTCCCAGGGGGGTTTTAAAGGTGCTTAGGAAAAAAAAAAAAGGAGCTATACCTCTATGTCCCTTTGTGCCATTGACAGAAAAGCACTTTTATTTCCTTTCCTCCTCTCCCTTTAGGCCTCCTGCATGTTCCCCAAAACTTGGTGCACCACTTGACGTGTCAGAGCCCATTGGGAAGGAAGGACTGCTCTCTGCACTACTTTCTGTCACAACTCTTTCAGCATTTTGACTCAAGGTACTTTGGCTTTATCCCTCCCTGGGAGCACTGTAGGTGCCTGTCTCCTGAGGCTCATGACGTGAACCATCTTGTTGGCATGTGGAGCCTCCTCTCCAAGCTGCTCTGTGTAAGTCATTCAACCTTTTAATTTGATTAGGAGGTTAATTTGCATGGTGCTGTGTGTATCCTTTTGCTGGAATATATATACTATGAAATGTATGATGTAAGTTAATCCAAAGCTAAAGAGGCCAATAAAAGCCAGCTCCTCAAGGAGGAAGAAAAAAGAGTAGAGCTCAATGGAAGAAAAGCTTGGTCTCAGTCCAGAGTCCTGACTCATTGTTAGCCTCCAGAGCGTCCTGACTAGCATCAACGTGTCCTGGACGAAATGTGATTTTCCTACTGTATTAATGAAAAAATAATAAAATGTAATGCTAAAACAATAGGACATACCAGAAAAATTTCCACTGAGGAATGGGGCTCTGCAATAAGCTCATGTCAGAATGATTTCCATCCTGTTTGGAGAATCTGAGCATATGGTGGAGTGACATGACTTTGGGCAGGCTGCAGAGAAGGGGGCAGCTCCTATAGGTGTGTAGAATCTTTCTTCTTTATCACATGCTTCAGAAAGCTGGGAAACAGAATATGAAATGTATTTTTATTAATGAGAGCCACCCAGTCAAGAGAGAGCACTAAGAATGTGCTGTATAGCTGCAGAGAAGCATCAAGACTTCATGGAAATGTGAAAAATGCCTCAATGGCTTTCTACCCAAGTCTCTCCATAACTATAATCTCAAAAATATATATAATTTGGAAGTGACGGTGTCCTGGAAGCTTGACTAGTGTGAGCTCACAGTTATCTTTTGCTTGATCCTGTGAAATAAATTATAAGCAGCAAATCCCAACTGCAGATAAATTCTTCTCCATCTGTTTTCCTATAAGACCAAAAAATGTAGAACCGCTTTCATGCAACAATTGCACAAGCAAGTCATAAGCCTGGAGACGAAGAAAACTAGAATTCTTTCTGGTTTAATGCCAAAGATTTTTAAGATAAAAAAATCTCTGAAAGTAACTGCAATAAACCAATGACTGTTGAGCTTAAACAAACCTCAAGTCAAGTTACATTCAATTTAACTTAAATATTCCTTAGGAGAAAAAGAAAGCATAAATGCAAAAACCAAAACTTTTATGTCTTAATATTCATCTTTTTCCCATAATGCGTCCTAAACTGAAATGAGGTCATTTGGATTTTAGTAACCAGTCCAAGTACAGTGCAAAATTTATTTCAAGGTAGAACAAGAGTTCACATCCCAAAAACAAAGGAGTTAGCAAAAATATGAAACTGCATGAGACTGAATGCACTCAATGCCTAGGGAAGTATAGTTTTACCTGTCAGAAACAAAAAAGTTGGTCTGCATCCATCCCATAGACATAAAATATACTCAGCAAGGGCTGCACAACAGCTAAAGCCTGAGAAAATACTGGCTAAACTTAGCAGAAGTGTTCCTAAATCAGAGTTGTTCATTTTTTTCAAAGAAAGTTTTGCTACATTTAAAAATAAAGCATGTACAATCCAGTGTGAATCAATAATATGTGTAGTAAAAGTGACAAAAAGATGCTTACACAGTTATAATTACAGTTTGCAGCTCACTTAAATGCCTTGCATGGACAGCCCATAAAGAGAATATGACCAGGCACTATGAATAAGCCTGAATAAATACAAAAGACTTAGAAGTAAGGCTAATGAAAAATAAACATTCTTGTTAGGAAGAGAGAGTGACAGTAAGATTTAGGCTGATCCAGAGTTTCAGGAATACAAGTGAGTGAACAGGTACTGCAGACTTTGCGTATGAATACCTGGGAGGGATATTAAAAAACCCCAAAAATTATATGTTTGGTAGTTACATCTGTCCCTATTTAATCACAGCATGCTTGTTTAAGACTTTGTAGGCAGTGAAGGTTTTTTCCCACTTTCATATTTGTTGTGTTTTTTCAATCTCTATTAAATGTCTATCAGAAGTGCTCTGACCTCACTGGAAATCCAAACCCCCAAAATGCATGAAGGGAAATAATCCAAATGTCAAATGTAGCTATGAGCAGTTACTCAATCCATCCAAACAAAAGCAATCAAGCCACATCCTTCTCTTTCCTCCCTGGAGGCTCACGTACATCTAATAATAACCCACCATGGGCACTTTGAGGAAAGGGAAGTGAGGAGGAGCCGTGAGTTTTGACCCCATTCTAGAAAACAAATTGTCTCCAGGCATTTTGGTGAAAGTGCATCAGCTGGTGACACCCCAGTGTAAAAGTTTATGCGAATAATCTGAATTACACACAGAGATCAGGTGGAATATACAGTGCCACAGAAATGTGTATGAACAACTCGGGAGGCTCTAACAACCCTGCTCTGCAACCTCTGAAGTGTTCCTGCTGTCCTGTCCCTCCTGCATGATTTCCCATCAAGCTGGCATTGGAAGAGCCACGACAAAACAGGAGGAGTTTCCCTCCTGGTAGGACAGTCCGTTCATGATTCACGGACACTGGGTCTCTGCTGCCCTTGCCCATGTCCTCCCCAGCAGCAAGGGATGGTAACAGCACCCGTCTAATTCTCCTGCACAATAAATGTTCTTTGGCAGGAGGTATTTATGTGGGAGTTTTGGGGAAAACACTTGGTTCTCTGTCGGCAATCTTGCACCAAAGACTCTGGCAAGATTAACTGGTGTGTAGTAGCCACAGAGGGAGGAGCCGTGCATTGTCTGGGGACTTAGTCTGGCAAACTTTGTGGAGCTGATTGATGCCCATGAGCTGACCAGGGCAGCTCTTACATGTGAAATTAAATATGTGCCTGCTTGCAGGGTGAGGGGTTTTAGGCACTTGTATCTTGTGCCCTTCAAAATCTAGCTTTCATGAGTAAGCACTTGCTTAACGTGGTTTATTCCTCTGCATCCTTCCCCGAATGTGAATTCATTACGAATCTACCCGAATTTGTCTTTTGCAAACGTGTTGGTTTCAGTTTGTAAGAAAGTTGTTCCTGTTTGTACTGACGGGCATTTCTTTTGTTCATTTTCCTTTGTCGGAGGCTGAGAGCACACTGGCTGCAGTTTTCATGTGATCATTCCTGAAATTGCTTCGTGCTTGGACAAATGCGTAGGTGTTCTGTGCAGCTTCTTTAAGTAGTGAGTGAAAACAGTACTTCAAGAGTAAAGGAATATACCACAAGATTCTGCTTCTTTCCTCCACTTTTGTCTCTTATTCATGTAACAAGCTTATTTTAACTCCGTCTTTCATCCCCCACTCTGTATTAACAAGTTTTCCCTTGATTTCATTGATTCTCCTTGCCCACAATGGCTTTTTTTTAATAATTTATTCAATATGTTTATTCTTCTGGAAGTACAGGCTGCCAAGAGAGGTTGTGGAATAGTCATCACTGGCTCACCTAGACACCCGTCTATTAGGGATTATTTAAGGATAAGGAAATCAATCCTTCTGTGATTCATGGGGAGGAGGGGATGGATCAAATGGCCCGGTAGAATAGCTCCCTCTAATTTAAATTATTCTGTTTTAGATTTTATTTCTTTTTTGTTGTTGGATTTGGGGTTTTGTTTTTGTTGTTGGCTTTTTTTCTTTTTCTTTTTTTTTTTTTCTCTAAGTTCTTTTTGATCTCAATTTCCTAATTTTTTTTTTTTTCTTAAATAATGTTCTCTTGTGTTCATGTTCTTTGAAAGTATGGAGAATTTGCATGAACCAATTTTTATTAGTTCCCCTGAGAATGTTAAAAACTTCAATTAGGTCACAGTGAAGTCTCTTTTCCAGAGTGAAATTCCTTAATCTTCCTTAATAACTTAAATCTTTGAGAAGTGATGTTGTTCTGCCATGCATTTTCCTCAAAAGTAATTATATACCGGCTAAGTTGCTACATAATAGTCAGTGCTGTGTTGTGCTCTGAGTATAATCAGTCCTTGGGTTTTGTAGAGCCTATTAGCTCTGATGGGCTGGAAACACATGACTGTCAGGATGGGGGTCGCAGGCTGGGAGATAGGAATTTCCCCTATCCAAGAAGCCAGCATTTTCTGTTTGCACAGGAGCCTCTCGCAGTGTAAGCTGATATTCTGCCTGAGTTTCTTAGTAGATCTGCTCAATTGTAATTTTGGGATTATTTTAACAACAGCAGGCAAAGAAATCCACGAGGCAAATGTGAGTTAACAGGCTGAGGAATGATGCAAGCTCTGCCTTTTGCTTCGTGCGTCTATTATCATCCTTGCCCAGTGTTTGCTGTATTTTCCAGCAGAATGCATCAAGCAGTTTAATACTGTAAGCAATCAAAAGCCAAAATCCCAGTATTGATCCTGGGGCAGTAGGAAGCCAGAATCTGTCTAGTCTGGGAGAGACTCCCCTCTGTGGCTGCTCTTGTGCTGTTTCCTCCTTCACTTTTTTCAGCTCTGGGGTTGTTGCATAACCACCCCGAAACACTTCTACTTTCTGGAATTAAGGGAAAAGAGCCATCCAAATCCTCTTAAGAAGCTTTGAAAGAGCTGTTTGCTTTCCTGTGTGCAGCAGTGACCCCACCGTTAGTGCATTGTCAGGAGCAGGAGCAGGAGCAGGAGCAGGAGCAGGAGCAGGAGCAGGAGCAGGAGCAGGAGCAGGAGCAGGAGCAGGAGCAGGAGCAGGAGCAGCTCTGCTTCATTTCCTCAGCCTCTGCTTTCTGACCAGGAGCTCAGTGTGCTCCAGTGCCAGCCTCCAAAGGGGTAAAAAGAGACTCATTGGGCTAAAACATAAACATAAAGTAATGTCAAAATTGGGTTGTTTCTAGAAGAGCTTTGGTGTCAAGACCAGTTTCAAGAACAAGTACCAAGAACAGTTTTATTTCACCCTAAAGTATATAATAAAAATTATGGAGGGCTCCATGGTCTAAATGGATTCAAAGTTTCCTTCCAGCTCTGTTGTAAGGATTAGGGTAATCTGCTTGGAAACCTACAAAAACTTGAGGATTGAAGATGTTAGTAAGAGGGGTAATGTGCAGGGATCAGTAAATTATCAAGTTTTCCCTTTCTTGTCTCCTGCAGAATATATTCCTATTTCTGGTCTATGTGATCTTAAAAAGTGTGGGAATTGAGGCAAAATCTCACGACCCAGACACTCTCCAACCTGAAAGGCTGCCATTAAATAGCTTCTCATTTCTTAATCCTCTAGTTTTATGAGTTCATTTCTTCCCTGGGCATCTTCAAAATGTTTGCTCATTTTATGGACAACAAGATGCAGATGTTTTGCAATTAAGAGCATAAACATTCTGCTTGAGCAACGAGAGTTTATGGTAGCTCTTCATCTCAGCTTGGTTGATGTTATTCACAGGGACGTGGTGGTTCATGCTGCAGTTGCCATCTTGATCAGCCTTTTCCTCATTTCACATACAGTAGACAACGGTGGGATTTTTTTGAAAAACATGAGAGGTTTAGTTAGTTTCCTTAACCCCTTCCAATTGCAGAAAAAATCGGGGAGGGGGGAGGGTTTCATAAAGCAGCAAAACCTGCTTCCTGCAGCTGCAGTTCTGCTGGTGTAACTTCTTTCCCTGCTCTGCATTCTGATGCTTTTTGCCACCTCTGGAGCGTTGTCTGTGCTATTAAAGGTACTTCTATAACTCAGTTGTTCATGAAGTCATGATGAGAAGCCCTGCTCTTCCAGTCCTGGTTTTTTTTCTGGAGTAAAAGCTCTTTAATCATTCTGTAATAATTACAGCAATGTCTTCCCTTGGCCCTATAGGCATTATTTTGAGGGCAGGCACTGGTGTGGCACAGACTTTATGGATGTGTATGATTTTGGCAAGGAGAAGAGGCTCAAACATTCCTCCTCTCCCTCTGCTGTATTTCCATACATCTCCGCACTCCTTGTTTCTGCTCTGCAGTCTGCTGTCGCATTTCTCCACACATTCAGTTGCAGCAGCCTGGATGTGGCATAATCAGAACTGTTCTTGTTCCTCTCAGCACAGCAGCCCTGTTTTGGACACAGAAGTGGCACCCCTTATCCTTCTGCCCCACTTGCTCCCCTGAGAGGGAAAAGACACTGAAGACAGGATGGGGCCAGCGGTGTCTCAGGTGCCCCATTTCTACAGCATGTCACCCCCTAATGTCACTGTACTGGGACTCTTCTGAGGGTTCAAACCTTCTCCTGTGCCAGAAATTACCCATCCAAGTGTGTCTGGGGTCACCCTCTGATGAAACATATGGTTATGGGTCAAATTCAGAGGTCAGGCAAAGAATGGTTCCAGGACAGCATCTCAAGACTTTGTTTTGTACCATAGCAGAATTCAAGTATTATATAGTCTTGCGATGCCAGGATATTTTTACTGTCCTAGAGACTGGAAACAAAAAAAAATATTTCATCTCTTGGCTGGAGGACTTGTCCATATTTTTTCCAGCTTGTTTTACTCTGGTTGAATTTAGTACATCCAGTTTCTAGGCTTAGCTTAACTTTGGGACATACACTTATTCTGCTATAACTGTTTACTTCAAATATTGTGCTCTAGCAAAACACTCTCTGCTTGCAATAACTGAATAGCTGCTTTCTTAAAACACCCACTGAAAAGCACTATGGGAAAAATAAGTCAGATTCACACGGAATTTTGTATTATTTTTGGTTTTTTCACCTGGAAAAAAAGTGAATTTTAAATGTTTACATTATAACCTTTGTTAAAGTCAACCATAACAAAGTTTGAAGCAGGAACAGAAGTCCCATGGCACTCAAATTAATATTATATGGAAATGCTAGCTACTTAAGAGGCTTAGTGCACAGCAATATGTTCAAGTCCTTAGCTGGAGACTTGAGGGTCGAGTTTCTGCCACTGTTAGCCATGTTATTTATGTATGTATGGACACAAATAAATGTTCATAAACTGGATGTGTGCACACACACACACATGTGCACTGTGGCCACTGCTAGAGCCCAGTGTTGCCCAGTCTGGCTGCAGATTTCAGTGGAAATCATGCCTAGAAGGGTCATAAGCTCTGTGTTTGCAGGCGAAGGGGAAGGAGGGTGCTGGGTAATGCAACGTCACCACACCAGGCTTCTGCTTCTTATAAGATGTTTCTGTTTCTGTCTTGTTGCTGAAAGAGAAGTAAAGTGGGAAAAGGAAGAGGCTGCATGTGAGGAAAGGATCTTTCCCACAGAGGTATTGTGATTGCTGCTTTCTGAATTCCAAAACTGTGATCCTTGCATGGAGCTCTTTCAGCTGAGAAGACAGAAACTCACAAAATAATGGCATTTTCTGCCTTTGGCAGGAATAGTTGTTCATCATTGCAACAAAAAAGGGCTACATGTGTTGGTACGCAGCCCTGCAGAAATGTCATCCCTGGGCACTGCCGGCCCATGCTGTCCTGAGGTGGGACCACTTCCATTCCAGCATTCCCCCACACAAAGAAGATTTCAAACATAGCTGGTGATGAGCTGCTGAGATACTGTGGGCTCTTCAGCCTAACAGAAACTGACTGCAATGGGTGACATGGGAAAAGATGAAATTCTGTCAGGTACAAGTTTATCCCTGTCGCTTAAGAGGTAGAAAACTACATTTTTATTTACCTTGCTATCTCTCAGGTGGCACACGGAATAAAAATTCTGAACTAGGATTCATAGTTTTCACAGGAGGTAGCTTTCACTCGCTGGGGGCAATACAAGCTTTGATTTGGAGGAAGAGGAGGAGGTCTACATGAGGTGTCAGCTGCTCCTAATGAAGGCCTTCTGGCTGAGCCCAGCTGTGGTTTGTGTGATTCCTGTGCGCTCAGGAAGGACTGATCCGTAGTTATCCTTCATTCAAACCTTCTATCAGCAGCTTTGATACCTCCTCATCTGATACCGAATGATTGTGGCTAAGCTGTGGAACAACATGATACAGCATATTATTATATTTGGGAAAGAAAAAAAAAAGATGTTTCTTCATTATATCCTAGCGTTCCTGATTACATGTGACAAACTGGACCTTTTTAATCCAAATCATTAATGACCCTACAATGCTTTTCAAAGCCAGCCAGCACCATCGTTCTTATTTTGCAACATGTTTAATGGTTAAAATGCTATGGGAGGCAAGCTGACGACCCAGGCCGGGTTTGCTGAGTGGATGTTTGCTGTGGATGATGGCATCAGCCTGCGTGCTCCTGCCTGGCCGAGCCTTTCAGAGCCCCCCAGCAAACAGCGCTCGGCTCAGCCCCCAGCGACCCGCTTGTCTGTGCTAATCACTCGCTGATTACTGGCTAATCACCGCCTCGTTTGGAGCAGACAAGCCAAAACCACTCTTGGCTTTGCTGCCCTCGGGAAGCGGGACGCTGGTTTTGGTGGTCGCCGCCGCTGTGCCGCGGCTGCAGCCCGGGTGGGCGATGGATGGATTGCTGGCTCATCCCAGATCATCCATCGGCCCCGCAGCTGTGGGCAGCTCCGGAGATCGAGCTGGGTGCAGACTACAGCTCCTCAGTAGCCCCATGCAATGGAGAAAGCCTGTAGAGGTGGTTTTCCTGGGGGAGAAGAAAACCCTGGAAAATGCTTTTCAAAGTGCAGTAAGCAAGAGTCTTATTCACATGCTTCCTCAGTTCAAGTGTGCGAATTGTTGCTAGAAGGTTCCTAGTTCTTTGTGTTACCGTAGGTTGATTTTTGGTGGAGGAATTTTGATATTCCTAATCGTTCTCCCCTATTGGACCCTTCCCTCTGACCCCACCTTAACTCCCCTCCCACACCAGAAGGCAAAAATACCCCTGCCTGACCCTGGACCCCGCCTTTTGCTTTTGGCCTCTTGTTACTGCTTTTTTCCAGTTCGCTCCAAATAGAGTGTATGCCTTATTGTTTGTTATTTTTGCATTATTAAAATTCCTTTTCTGGACAACTGGATCAAGGCTGCCTCTCTCTATCAAGTCACCATCAGGACAGAGTCCTGAGGGAACTCAAAAGGGTTTGATCATCCGGGCTCAGACCCCTGGGATTTTCAAAAGCCCCATTTGTGGTGTTATCTGCCTCTCACAACTGCTAGAAATGAGAGGACAGAATTGCCTGCTGGAGTTAGTAGAACAAATTACACTGTTCAATACACTGGACTCACTCCAAAGTTGTGGTCTTGGTTCATGCTTGTCATGGAGTTCAACCCAACACGGACAAAAAGGGGCAAGGAGAAGGGGAAGGATCCCTCGCCTGTATTTCTGCAAGTGCGTCACTCAGTAGATGTCTGAAACAAACAGCACTGCTTAAGTGTGAACTTTCGTTACCAGATTTTTTGTACAGGCAAGAGAGGGAAGATACAAACCTTCCCATGGTAGCTGCCCTGAGAAGAGGATCCCATTTAACTGCATAATTCAGCAAGCAAAAGGTGGCTTTTTTTAAAAGCCGATATTGTCCTTGTCCTTGGCCAGAAGGGTGCAGGCAATGGCTTGGTCTTTCTTCCAGCATGTTTATTAAAGGGTTAATCAACTATATAAGGTTAAATTTCACCCTGGGGATTTTCAGTATGGGTTTTCTGGCCGAACTTATCTTGCTGTCAAACAAATACCTGCAGTTTTAAAACAGGAAATAGGGGGATTTTGTGGTTTACAACTTATGATGTGGGACACACTCATGACATGGGTTATCCTGATCTTGCTGATCTGAAAAGCGCTGCAGTGACAGCAAGAACCAATCAATTCCTGCAAACCTACTAGTTCTGACTTTTGAGTTGTTAAAACTTGCTTTTGCTGCAGATACTTTATGATCTAATGGATATTTTATAAAGAGTGTGAAAAGCGTTGTTTTGGTTTTTTTTCTTTCCCCCCCTTTATTTATTACTTTGCTAATGCAGCCACAAGAATGAAAGAATAAATACACTCGAAAGCAGAATGTTGTGTTCTATGACAGCCCAGGTTAATTAATCTGTGCTATACACACCTTGACGTTTAACTTCTTTCAGTCTACCTGGAAAGGGATCTGATCACATGGGAAAATTAGTTTAATACACCACATTGCTAAAAACACTATCTCTTCTGATCTTACCATCACTTTCTGTTCATTTGAGGTGCCAGACAGGAATGACAAGGCAAGAAATGAGGCATTTTAGCAGAGATATTTTGTATGAATGAAGTGATCTACCCTCAGTGCGTTCTTCCCTCAGCAGTTGCCGTGAAAGTGAGATGGTTTTTCTGGGTGTGTATCAGAGGAAAAGAAAATGCCTGATGGTTTGAAATACATTTCACCCTGGATGAAAACACCATGGTCCCCTATTAAGATCTCTAAACCATGGCTTTCCATGGACCACAGGGAGTGAAAAGTGGGGCTGACCCCAAAAATCTGCAGACTTCCAAGCTGGTCAACATTCTGATGGATCTGTCAGCCCTAAACTTGGATACAAATCCATTCACATGTCAGAAACAAAGAGTATAGAATAGCAGGCTAAACTTTGTTTGAGAAACTTGCTATTAGAAATATGCCAGGACTTCACAATAAAAGGCAAAATGTATTGAAATTTATGGGGTTTAAAATTTCCTCACAAATTTTGAAGTAGGCTTATGTTTGCTTTTTTGTCTGACCCTGCTCACCTTTGCCAGTGAGAAGGAGCCAATTTACGAAGGAAGCTGGCTTTTCCTAAAGGCAGATTGGAAATTTTACGCATGATGTTAGAATTTCCTAACATTTCTCCATGCCAAGAAGAAGCCTTTCCACTCAGTTTCCCAGAAAAAAACCCACAACATTCAAGGTACATGGTTTTCAAAATGTTGAGATAATTCAGCTACAAATATTTGCAACATCCAGGCCTCGCTGTTAAAGCAAACATTGCTCAGGAAATGGATGTCTTTGCCAGGGACTAGGAAGACCAGGGTATCTAAGTCCCTCATTTTTCTCTCTGACCATCTCAAGGAAATCCCTGCACCACTCTCTTACTGAGTTTCTGAAAGTGGAAGATTAAAAGTTGCGTTTTGTTATGTTTATCTTTACGATGTATTGCATACAATAGGCAAAAATACCACTATATTTTATATTTATTTTCACGCTATTCAAGAGACATCCAGCAATTACACTGAACAAAAACTGGACTGAATGCATAATACTTTTTTCTAAAATTTCATCATGTTTGGGTTTTTCTCCTTATTCTTTCCAGAAAGCTTTGATGGACTACTTGCTGTCTGATTTTAGTTCTTTTTTATCTGTAAATGAACATCCGTCCTCCTTTGGTGTTAGGAGCACTTCTTCTCCTTGGTCCTGGGAATTCATATTTTCATCAGATCATCTTAAAACTCTCACATCTTAAAACTCTCACATCTTAAAACTCTCACAGTGCAGAGCAGATTTTTGATAGTGCAGGGTGACACACATGCTTTTTTAAACAACTTCGTCTTTATTCTTCTGGCAGCAAATGCCACTGCTGTCAAATAAAGTAGAATTGACTCCCAGAGGGAAGCTAAGGAGTCAGATATGCCATCACAAATTCTGGCATAGACTGCTTGGAAACTCTTTTCCTCTTGTTTGGCAGGACGCGTGCTCAGTCCCTGAACATGCTGCTCAGGAGCGGTTACAAAATGCAGAAGACAATAAATACTAAGCAGGTTAAAATTTTATCCTCTTTGAGAGATAGGTGTCTGGATGTCTGAGACACGAGAGTTCAATTGACAAGAACAAGAGATCTCACACCACTCTTGTAAATGAAAAGCTGTTAGGCAGGCTGTACCTTCCCCAATGTCATGTTTTTCTTAGAAGTGGGGCATACATTACACACAAATTTGAGATTATCTCCAACAATTATCTAAAATTAACTGTGGTTTTCTGATGAAAAACATTTAGAGAAGGATCTGATAAGGAGTGGGCCTATTTATAATGCTTGCTACAAGAAAGAAAGGTTTGCTACTCTGAGTGAAACCAAAACGCGCTGTGTGTCAGAGGATGAAAGAACATTGGCTTCCTTTCCTTTGCTTATTAGCAGCAGCACTGGGATTTTATCACATCTATCAGTGGTTAACAGAAAAGGGCCAACATGAAGAAGAGGTGTTCCCATTTCTGTTTATTTCGGAGTGGCACCAGCTGCTCTCTGAACAGCTCTGCTCCCACAGAGCATTTACACACCACGGCTGTCACACAGGGCAGATCAGAGCTTTCCTGGCGGCTTTTTAACCTGTGCGCCTCAGGCAAGGGCACCAGCTCTGACAACCAAAGCAAGATCTTGTCTGTTCGGTCCTGCACCAGGGCAAGCCCCATGTGCACCTCAAGGTTCAGTAGAACGGGGCTGCTCCAGCTGCACCTCAAGGGCATCTCACAGGAGCATCCTAAAGAGGCACCATCACCTCTGCTCTCTGACACAGTGGAGCCTGGGTGCTAGAAACACGAGCTCGTGGAGAGCCTTGGGTCCTTCTGTTGCACCACATCTATTTAGGTGGGACTTGGCCAAGGGAGCCATGCTCATGTTTGATTCGAAGGACTCCAAAATAAGGGTGGAGTCCAGCTGGATATGGTTTTATTTATTCCTGGTTGTGAAAGGCTGGAGCAATCCCAGTTCAGGAGGTTCAGAGGGAGATACACCAGCACTGGTACTCTCCAGATCAGCCCCTCTGAATCTTTCCAGCACGGAATGGCAGAGGAGAAGCAAGCAGTGGTGTTCCATGAAGTGCATTTCCCTTAGTCCAGGCACTGAATGAGAACAAGCCCCTACATTTAGGGACTCCTCAGGCTACACTGAACACAAATTACAGAGATGGTTTTGTCAGCAGACTGTATCAGTGGAGAGGCTCCTTTTCCCAGGCCACAATGTTACAGGTCACAGAATGAGTCTCCAAAGAGATGCTGTGGTTTCTCTCTTGGCTTTTTGCACACCTTGGACTGCACAGAGCTGAGTTGAGGGACCTGACTCATATACAAGAGAGTAACAGTGAGGAATATTTGGAAGCTCTGACTTCTAAAACTATCTGAAATCTGGCAATTTCACCTCGTGGGTAACGTCTACATGGACATATGTACATTCTTTTCTTCCTTTGTATGAACCCAAAGAGAGTAAGGCTCACAAAACTCATGTCGCCTAAAATTCACATGCTGAACAAATTCACTTGCTGATTAAACAGAAAAAATACAGCCATTCCACTTATCCAAGAGGCTGATGGATCTTGACAAACCTTTCAATGAACCCATTGTGGCTTGTCATTTGTAAGAGCCACAGAAACCAGGTGGATTTTTTTGTAAGAAATTTTCCATAGTTCTGCTTATCAGTCATGTGAGCGTGGGCAATTATTTTCATGTCATGTTTGCTAGTACTGATTTACTTTGAATTTGACTGGTCTTAAAAAAAGAAAATCTTTAATCTAAACCAAACAACCCTTAATGCAACCAAATGTTTGGATGAAGAAAGGGCAAATGTCTGTGTGTTTGTGACAGCAGCACCAATAAAAATAACACAGGCACCATCTAAGATTGTAATGCCACCAGGCAATGCAGGATAACTAACTAAAAGGGCCAGTTGTAACTTTGTAATGTCGAAAGAAGTTCCACTGTCTCTTCAGGATATTAACTTTAACTGGAGAAGAGGTTTACAAACTTTGAAAGCACTCTCTCCAAAATGTTTAGAAATCTGACTGCTTCTTTTGTTTGTCTTCCATTTTTAGAAAGAACAACTTTTTAGAAATTTCTGCATGAGAAATGTTTTCTCAGCTGCTAAAGCTAATTAGGAGACACAAGGATCACTTTTGTTATATTTTCCTATGAAAAGAAGTGAAGTTATTTCATGCAATTTTTTACCCAGCTCTGCTGTGTGATGGGCTGCATACAGAGCAGTTTATTTATACCACTTTATCTCACACCTGTTTGGATACTGGCTGTTTTATGGTATTTAAACATACTATTTCTTGCCAATTGCTTTATCTCCACAGTTCCTGCTTTTGCTGCAAATGTTTCTTATTAACTCTAGAAGAAACATCAATTGCTCCCTGAACATTATTAGTGAGGACAAAAATAACACAATTGTTAGTTACTTCCAACATGTTATCACTGCAGACCTATAAAGCAGACATTCTTTCAAAATACTGTAGGGGCTCTTTTACTCCGTTGAAAATAAATAATACATGCTTTAAGGACTTGTTATTTCACTAGAATTCTGTTTTTAAATGGGAAAAAAAAATAACAATCCAAAATTCACTAAGTTCCACTGCTGTGCAGTGTGCTTTCTGAGGTATTTTGTGGAGCTCACCTCTCTAGCTGCAGACCTAGAACACAATGTCAGGCAGAGCCCTACAATGGGGAAACATAAGAATATCCACGCAGAAAATGCATAATCCCTCAGGGATTCCTTCCACTGGTTTGGATATTTCTCCCTACAGCCTCTCTTTTTTGGTCAGTGATTTTCAACCCTGGAGTAGAAGGAGGCGGGGGCCACCCCTCTGCAGATGCTGCTCTGGGGCTCTGCACTGCTCAGGAGCACTGAAGGACTTTTCTTGCCCGAAGCCCCTCTGGGAGGGTCCTGCAGCGTCCAAACTGAGGAGGTGACGTGGGTCACACCAAGTCACCCACCTGGCAGAGATTGTCACTGGCACGGTGGCCACGTGCAGGCCTGTGCTTCTCGTGCCCTCACCCTGCCACATCAGCTGCAGAGCCACGAGCTGAGCAAGCCAGGGCAGTGGAGCTGTGTGTATCCACACCTGCCCTTTAGGCAGCGTGTCCTGGCATCACCATTCCCAGAACAGAGGCTGCTTCCAGCTCGTACCAACTCCTAACAGCCCAGCTGAACCTTCAACCTCTATTAATTGCCCATAACCCCATATTGTATTGTTGTATTGATGTCTAGATAGAGATCTGACAAGGGGAAAAGAAGTGCTGAAGTAGGTGTCCCTGGCTGCAGAGGTCTGGATCTTTACCTCAGCATTTGCAACGCCTGATTTCAATGCAGTTGTCAGGCAAATGTGCCCTGATTGCAGCTGGGACACAACAGGACTGCCTGGAGAGAGGAGTTAACTTTCAAAGCAAACTGCTGTAGCCAGGATGCCTCACTTCAGGACTGTCTTCTGAAGTAGATTCTTTCATCCACAGCCAGAGCACACACCACCCTCCATCCTTCTTCCTTGGGTGTTGTTTTTACTGGAGGCATTGCTGGAACTGAGCTTCATTTTATCCTGCCTTACTGCTACTGTTTAAAAACCTGTCCAACTTGAAGACACGTGTCGAAGTTGCATTTAGGGCTCCAGCTTATCATCTCTTGTTTCTTTATAACCAAAATAGCACCATTTAAAATAACCTACTTACCTGCTGATGAAGGTAGCCCTACATGAGCTCTTCACAGCAAAACTTCCCTTACCAATCTGGGATTCTACTACAGAAAGCAGAATTTCCAAAGGACAGAATTTCCAAAGGACAGAATTTCTAACCTGAAGTTGCCTACAGTGATCCTCAAAGGCTGGAGTTTAGTTCTGAAACCACAAACTTAATAGGGTTGTTTGTTGGCTGGGTATTTTTGTCATTTCCTTTAGGCTTTGCTGTATCAACATGAAACTCAAAAAGCCCAATTTGCATTTACACTCAGGTGCATTTGCACTCCCCTTTGTTAAAACAAACAAACAAACAAGCAAACCAGTTTTTCAAAGCTCATTCCCTACAAGCCTAATGAGAGGCTTCTTCCACTGCAACATCTGGGTTTTAGTCATTGCTGCTGCAGTATACTGACAATTCCTCTGTTCTCAAAATGCAGGGAAAGCAGTGTTAATCCTGGGTCTGGGGAACTACCACAAGCCCAGCCAAAATAGTTCTTGTGACTGTAATCACTCACTGCTCTTAGATATTTTATGGTGCATCAGAAAATGGATTCTATTTATGTTTTTTAAACTAACAGTGAGACTTCTGTGCAAGTGAGAAGTAGGCTCCAAACCTGTGTGCACTAAACGGAGATGTGTGACTGATGAATCACTAGAGAGCCAACAGTGCCTGATTTCATTAGCTTTATTAATTTCTGTAACACAAGCCATTTAATAGAGGCCTCATCTTCAAGGAAAAGTTTTTTTTAAGATTTGCAGGAGAGAAAATAAAAGTCAACTCGGTTTGGACCCGAGATGTGCCAAGCTACCTGCAAAGCACAGTACGGCAAAGTGTCTGCTCAAAAATGCTGTAAAAAGTTCTCTCATGCACTCTGTGCTGCTGCTGGTAAGCCTAGACCTGTAAATCACACTTCAGCCATGAACATTCCCCAAGTACTTTCCAACAATATATCACATTTCTCACCATTTTAAGACTGACAGGAGACAGTGTGTACTGGTAACAAGTTAAATAGATATGGGCTGGTGACACAGAGCCATCATCTTTCCATGGCTCAAATTTAAATCTGTTTTCTCACACTTTCATGGTGTTTTAATATATATTTTTTCCTTAAATTTGTTGCCATTAGGCAAGAATGACCTAAGCTAGTTTTTGAAATCTGAACTTGTTGGAATTTTTTTGCTTCTAATTCACTTCCAATCCCAGAGGACCATTTGTATATGTTATTCATATAATCTCACAAAAACAGGGATTCTTAGAAGATTTTGGCCAAGAGAATTTAAAGATTGATATTTCTCTGTGGTTTGAGCACAACCCTTGTCTTCATTTCTCGACTCAAAATCCAGACTAGCTTTAGACTGAATCCGCTTTCAGGCACAAACATCTTTCTCACTCTTCCATATTTTATGCTGCATTTATTTTTGACATTGGTTAAAATCAGTCTGGTTTCTTTGGTAGGGACCCTCCCATCTGATTCTGAGATGTGCACTCAGTCGTTCACCTCTGGTTTAAAAATGTTGCTTAACCCCCAAACAATAGATACTCAGGGAAAGAATTCTCAGTGTAGGAGAGGTTATATATTCTTTACTATCACAGTAAGATTTAAGTCCCACCTCAGTGCTTTCATAATTTTACACAGTTGCTGCAATTATTCATCTATAGTCAGAACTATAGCTCTTGTTTTACTGCTTAATGCTTAAAATTCCTTAACAAGTGTCAAAGCAGAAATGAATTATGTTTTATCTATTTCAGAGCTTGTAATTAAATTGCTTTTTTTTTTTTTTTTCTCACTAAGACAAAACCAGAGGAAAAAAAAAAAAAGCCAAACTGCTACCAGAAAAGCTCAACGATTGCAAATTCCATCAGCACACTGCAGAAAGCAAGAGCAGTGAATAGAAACCTGGGTGTAATTATTTACTGAGCACTTTGCAGAGCATCCGTGCCCACTCTGTTTGTAAACTGGCCAACGTTCTGACTCACGTAGGAGATGCATGGAAAATGCTGGATATCTGTCATACAGAAGCCTCACTGTAAATAAATAAGACAATGTGGGATGTCTCCCACAGTTTACACCACATCACAGCCCCTCTTACACAAGAGATCTGTTGGCACAGCAGAGATACCAGCGTGCCCATCTGCGCCTTCATCATTCCTTTATCACAGGGCTGGTCACAGCTCTCCTCTTTGTAGACAGGTAACAAAGCCAACATGAAGTTGTCTGTTCAGCTCAAGCACTGAGCAGACACAAACCATGCATAAACCGCCCTCCTCTTCAGCAGGGCAGACGAAGCTCAGCTCAGCTCAGCTCCCCTGGCACCCCTGGCAGGTTTAGAGCCCAGCCCAGCTCAGGGGCAGTTCCTGCAGTACTGCCTCCAGAGAGCCA
The DNA here is from genome assembly GCF_015227805.2 of Hirundo rustica. Classification (NCBI taxonomy): domain Eukaryota; kingdom Metazoa; phylum Chordata; class Aves; order Passeriformes; family Hirundinidae; genus Hirundo; species Hirundo rustica. The sequence continues at coordinate 5,479,657 of NC_053460.1, forward strand.
GCTCTCCGGAGAGCAGATGGAGGCAGGAGTGCCCTGGCTTGTCGAGGAGGTGCCATCTGTACATGTAGCTGGAGAAGTGATGCCAACCAGCTGCTGATGCTGGGGAACACAGAGCTGAGTGCCACGGAGGAGTCCCGCTCACAGCAGCAAATCCGCGCCGCCGTGGCCTGGGAGCATCCCACCTAAAAGCACAGCTCTTGTGCTGGGCTGATGCTGCTCAGAGATGAAGAGCTGGAGGGGTTCATTTCAACAACCAAAGTTCACTTTGGTTGTGTGATTGAAGAGACACTGAAATGAGCAGTGTGACCTGCCACTGGCCATTGCCTCACACCAGTGATGATTGGCCCCCCCTCTTCCAGACCCCTTTGGCTAGCACTTTGTGTCTAACGTTTCAAAAGCCTCAAGTGTTTTTAGAGTGTATTCTAACTTTGGGAGGTGAATTGCTGGGAATTTGTTTCTAATATAGGTAATTTAAACCAACTATACAAATATGTGACCTTTGAAAACACTGGCGGATTTTGACATATTTCAGATGGAAGATAAGACTGTGCCTAAAAAATAAAAAAGCAAAACACAAAAACAAAACCAAAAAGCTAAGAAAATATCTGTTTCTGTTTATAAACTGCAATTATGAGGCAAAAAAACCCCAAACTTGTCTTGTTGCATGCTTTGTTGACATACCAATGTTGGTCAGTGAAGGAAAATGGACTTGAAATAAATCCATGACCCTTTTTGTTTCTGAAGGGGAATTCCCTTCGGAATATTATTTTTCTAGAAGCCTGCTGCAGTTAATAGATGTGCTTTATCTCTTTAATGATGGCTGTTGTGAAGCTCTTAGAAGAGCAATTGCAAGCTACACTGCAGCTTCAGAAAGTTGTACTTTAACACACCAATTACTATTAATGAAACACTCGGAAAAAGATTTACAAAACCAGGCCATCTCTTTAATTATTAGCTGTGCATTTTTTCATTCAGTAATTTTTTTCCTGACCTCACTGATTTTTGGGGAAATCAATTAATTTTGTTGGAATCCGTGGAGCTCCACTGGTTCATATAAAACTGCAAGGAAAACTTCTTCAGGGGAAAAAAAAAGCCACATTAAAAAAATATTTTAGAAACTTACTTACCAGAAGAGCTTCATTCCCATTAAAGTCTATTTTTTGGTCCTTTATGATTTTCAAGTCTTTAGTAAGAACCAGATTCTGAAGATTAGAGCAGTGCATCAGTTTTCAATTGATTGCCTTACAGATGTTTAAAAGGAAGTATGTTATCAATAAAGATTATTATCTCTATAAAAATATTCAATGAATGCTAATGTTATTCTTTTCTCATTTAAATATAAAGATCAAGCCAAGACCCTGTTTTCTTGAAGTAGAAAAAAGCCACTATCAGTTGAGCAAACTGCTCCATGAATATTCTTAATAGATTTTTAATTTCTTTTTTTTTCATGCTGAATTCAGATGTGATTTCATGTTCTGTTCTAAGATCAGTACTTGGATTGAGAATGTTGTTGTCTCACATACACCTAGACCTGAAAAACTAAAATATCCAGAAAGAAAACTGATTTCAAGTAATCCTTCTTGAACTTTATTAATTAATCAAATAATTTTTTTTTTTTCCTAAAGTATTTCTAACCCAGACATCTACTACCCTACAGCAGTTGGGAGGGAGACTGGTAAATAACAATCTATTTAAAAATGGTGTAAACAAAATACTTCTTAAGTCAAAGCACGAATGTCTGGCAACCAACATTTTCAATTAGTGCCAGCTATGTCCCATGAACATTTATCAGAAGAGAGCTACCAAAGACATTTGCCACATTTTCTTATTTTTTGCTCTAATTTCAGTGGCTACCTTTTGTGGAATTCTTCAGGCCACTGATGGTCAATAGACCAGATCTGATTAGCACTACTCTAGAAGGTAAAAGTCTAAACAGCAAAACCCAGCAGAGCTCTCCACGTATCTGACTACGCCTCAGAACAAGTCAGCAGGGCCTTATTCCTCTGTTGCTTGTGACTTGTCCAGACCATTTTGCTAACTACTGCTTCAAAACTGAGCCCGTTTTGAAGGGGAAAATAGGGGGGAATCAGGAATCTTCAGAAAAGAAAATTGGTTTAGTGCCCCGTTGATGGACTGAATCACAACACCCCCCTTAACCCCTCAGATTTTGTCTGGCTTTGCGGAGGGTGACAGCCCAGGAAAACACGGCCCTGGAGCACACCTGGGGAGGGGAAAGGGCTGGGATGAGATGAGCAGCAGAATGTCGTGTACCAAATACGGGCACAACCTTGTTTGATCCCGTGGGATCTGCTCAGGTCTCAAGGCGAGCAGAGCAGCTCTCAGCTGATGGCGTGGGGCCTTGCAGAGCCGGGAGTGGGCAAAAGACCCCGCTCGTTATCCCGTCAAGGACTCCACATGCCAGTCTATGCAATCTGATTTGCAATCAATTGCCAGTGATTACGCATTGTTTATCATCGATTGGCACAAGGAATCCTTGAGAGAATAATGAGCTGCAGCTGATGACAATCAGAGACTACTGTCTCATTGCAAGTTTGATTGCACATCCTTCCACTGGTGCAATCGAGCACCCACCACCACCACCACAAAGCACCACTGAAAATAATAAATAAATAAATAAATAAATAAATAGATAGATAGATAGATAGATAAATAAATAAAGGATGGCACCGGAAAGCAAAACATCAAAAGCCCTTCTGAAAAATAAAGTCTGAGTGGAAGTTCTTGAGTATAGTGTTTGAAAGGTTAACATTGTTAGAATGCTTCATGTTAGAAATACAATAAAAATGTTTCAGTAGATCTTCCAGCTTTTCTTTTGACAAAGTAAAATCTGGACAGCAGGCAAACATTTCTTTAAACAAGCAGGATAAATTTTGGACCAAGGCATTTAAAGGAAATCTATTATTTTGAAATAAAACCTGCAGCCAAGTTAGAAGTCTAGAAAGATGGAAATTTTAAGACAATCTGCTAATACCTCCTGGTTATCAGAAACTCACCTGTTCTTTTCAACACAGACTGCCTTTCTATCAGCAAATGCACAAAGAGCAAAAAAGGAATTATTTTATCCTGCTGGAGCTGTGAGGTTTATCAATTCAGTGTACAGCTCTTTGCAAGTAAAACACCCAGGTCTGTGTGTTTTAGAAAGTAGTAATTAAAATTTCAGTAACCAGCAGGTAATGGCCAATACTCTCGTCCCTGACTTTATATTGTGGTTTAGGGACAGGAGCCCAGGTTAAGGATGGTGTACAGGGTGATCAATGCCCGTGAGAGATTCTGAAGTTAGAATTTTACTTTAAAAGTAGCAGCAAATGAAATCATGTCTTATATCTGTCCCAGTGCCAATGATTGTGATGAAAAATATACAGATCCTTTCATTAAGGATTTAATTTTTGGAAGTTTACATTCAAGTTAAGCCTTGAAAACTTTTTTGCTGTCCCAGCAGTGTCAGCAGGAACTTTGCCATTGCCTGTGCTGGAACTGAGATGTTTGCCTTCTGATCTGTAAATCAGCTCCGTGAAAATAAAGCAAAATCATTACTTTGAGGTCTTGTGTTTCATGGAGCTATCACATAGCTCTCACTGCCTCCCTGGTGGCCAGCTGTCCGCCACCTCCAGCATGGGTTAATTCCCTGGGTAGGCCAGCTTGTATGTTCTCCAGGATCTGCAGCTCCTATTTTTAGCATTTCAGACAATATGGATTCCAGCTGGGTTATCTCATTTAGGTGATTATTCAAAAAAGCCTCACTATTGTGCAATGTTTTGGAGTGACAGTCATCTGGTGGCTGAATCAAGTGCCCAGAGATCTCACTAAATCTGTGAAAATGAAGAGATAAAAATTGTTTCATCACATGCCAGAGAAACATCCAAGTGACCAGGTTTCACTTAGACCTTGTTTTCCATGGGTCTCCCCATACCAAGCTCCTTCAGAAATCCTGTGGGCCCTAAATAAAACCCTGACACTCTCATTTTACCTTCACCCTGTTGCCTAGGCAGAACAGAGCCAAGTCTACAGGCTCCCCAGCTCACAGTCTAATGTTTAAATACACCCACAAACTCAGAACTGTCCAACAAAAGCCCCCAACATGACTTAGTCCTCTCCTTTGGTGAGAAATGTCAGGTAGAGCTGTACCAGCTTGTTAGCACAGAATACAGTGTGCCTGGTCTCAAACTGTTAATCAATATCTGAGAGGTGACATTTCAACAGCTGTGGAACGCTGGAGCCTGTTAGGATCTCTCTTTTTTTTTTTTTTTTTTTTTTTTTTTTTTTTTAAGTGTCAGATTATAAACTTCATAAATAACTGATGAGCACACCTCTAACAACACCACGTGTGTTTGCGTGTGCCTGTGTCAGCATCTTTCTGGATGTAAGCACGGTGACCCTGGAAAAAATAGATTGTACTGGTTTGCACACATGCCCTGTGCTGTAAAGTTTTAATTAAGCATTGACATACCCCGAGCCATTTAACACCCCCAGACTGTGGAGAGGTGAAAGGAATCGTAGAAACATAAGGCTGGAAGAGATCTGGAGGGGGTGGCTGGTCCATCCTCTTGCACCAAGGCCAGACTTAGGAAATTCCCAGCACATCTCTGCTGAATTCATTCCTCAAAACCACCTTGAAGTGGAACATCCACCACCTCCTCAGGCAATGTTTCACTGCTTCTAATGTCCGAACTATCAAAGAGGATTTTCCTAATATTTAATGTGATAAATGTCCTCGAGTTTAACCATACAGAAAAATCACCAAGCAGGGCAAGACAATAATGGCGGGGAGAAAGGGATTGGTGTGAGAAGGGGAGTTGGATGAAGAAAAGAAATATGTTTAACTGGAAAATTTACTTGAAAGGAAGTGAATGTTGAGAGGAAAGGCCATGTAGAGGAGGACATGTAGCTCCTTGCACAAGGCTGTAAGAAAACATTTTCTGGGGAACGGTAAAAGAGTATCGGAGAGTAAGAATTTTCCTTTCAATGTTTTTCCTTTTGCCCTTTTATGTTCTTTATACCTCTCTTGCACCTTTCCCTGCCTCTTAGTATTACACTTTCCAACTGTGTTATAGGGTTTTTTTCCCCTATAGTTTCCAACTGTGTTATAGGGTTTTTTTCCCCTATAGTTATAGGTTTTTTTCTTCTATAGGTTTTATTGACCAGACAATGTATTAAATTGCCAGAATGTAGTATGCCCAGGGAATATCTGAAGCCAAACCAGCACCAGTGACTGTAGGTGAATGCATACCACAGTACAAAAAAAAAAAAAATCAGATATCTTTCTCTGCTTATACGTATTAATACCTAATTACACATTGTGAAAAGTTCAAGAACAAAACTTTTTAACCAATCTCACGTATTTCACACACAAACTTGCTTTTGAAAGGTTTTTTAACATCATTTTCTTATCCTTCCCAACACCTCCCCGAGACATTGGCAATCCTTCTTTAAATGAAATTATAACAGCAATGCAGGTGGATATAAAAGGAAAAAAAAATGAGAAATGAAATTAAATCAAAGAGGAAATGCTGCTAGGAAAATACATCTCAGTTTGTTGTTATCAGGCTTGTGGTACGAGACAAAAATAAAGTTTGTTTATGACTTTGACCTCTCAAATGTTGCAGTGACATTGTAATTTAATCATAAGCTAATAATTTACCAATTCTCCACTTTTGAGTAACAGAAAGCCATTGTGAGAACAGCAGTCAATTTTCAGCTCTACTTGTGTCTTCATGGAGGCTATAAAAACTTTTTACAAAAGACCACAAGGAAACCAGTGAGGTGATCACACAAAATAGGAGAGCTGAAGTTATCAATAGGGTAATTTACAATAATTGTATTTGCAAATTGAACATCATTACAATAACAATAACTATAAAATCCCAAAAAGATACTTGATGCTCTTGAGTAATTACATGCAATTAATTTGTATCTAATTCCAGACTCTGGCACGCTCTAGCCAAGCCTTTCTCAGAAATACTTGCTGGCAATGAAAAAATAAGATGCTGCCCAGGCCACCTCTGCTGGGAAAGCTTTATGTTGTGCAAGAAGGGTTCAGATCTGGCAAAGAGAAGCAGTGCATCTGCAGGGAAACTTCTGAAGGATCCCAGTTTGTCCCTTGGACACGTGATAACAGCATTCATGAGATTATTCCAGCCGAGGTCTTTGGCTCCACCTTCTCACATCCCTTCCGCTGCATCGTGCTGAGCTGCGACCCCACAGCAGCCTGGACACAATTATTTGGCACTGGCCAAATCAAGACAGGGAGGAGAAGACCTTCTGCAGTCTTAGCTAATGTTTTCCTTCCCCACACTGATGAGTGAGGAGCAGGAGAATTTGAGCCTCCTCTTCCCAAACGGCAGAATGTTTGCCATCAAATAGCATATACTCCCACATCGTAATTGAACAAAGGAACTAAGGATTATTTCTGGACCATAGCTCTTCTTCTGGCTAGTCCTAGGGAGGTTTGTGCAGACCTCCAGAGACAAGGGAAGCTAAACAAACAAAACAGAGGAAGAAAGGAAGAGTGTGGGGACTTGGGAGAATGCAAAGATTTTAGAGTCTAAAAGTAAGAACACATCAAATGCAAGGACTTGGTTTTATGAGTATATATTTGTGACAAATATATATTATTCATTATTAATCTATATGTCTTGGCTCAAAGTTCTATGTTATATCTCACTATGGATATTAATTTTCATGTACTTTGCTCTGTACATGTCCAGTTTCAATTTTAAAGGATGAAAGGGACTGAGGCAGAGAACAGTGAAATGATAAAGAGTGTAACAGACATTTTCACTGCTTTTCTTCGTGATACACTGGCCTAGTGATGGCTGAGATGATCATCCATTAGTATATATTGATTTTTTTTTTTTTAATTCAACTACTATCAAACACAAGGAAAAGTTCTGTGTCTCTATGAGCAGACAGACATTCCAGGTGTACCAGTGGACTGGCTTGGTTGGTTTTGGGAGCTACTACCTGTGCAAGAAGGTGTGATGAAAATCTGTACTGACCTACAGAGACGTTGGAAGGGAGGTATTTCTGCCCTAAAATCCTGCTAGTTTAAGTAGGAGGAAAAAGGAATCCCTTGGGGCAGTAAGGATGGCACCTCTGTGGGCTGCAGGGCTCAGAGTGTGTCACGGCCCTGGGCAGGGCACTGTGCAGGCAGCTGCCTGTCTTTGCTCCCCGTGTGGGCTTCAGCACGAAAGGTGTGTGCTGCAAGATCCAAAATCACGAGCATCAGTTGTTGTTTGCTGTTATTATAAGCAGCCCCTGCTTTTCCTCTTGGGCAAGAGTGTGTGTGTGTGTGTGTGTGTAACTGTGTACACGTATATATAAATACACACATGTACAGGTATGCAGATCATATAAATAAAACCAATACCATCTACAAGCTTGGCTTTGATGTTAACGCAGTGAAACAACGTGTTCTATTTGGAGTAGCTGGTGAATAAATATTGTTGCAGGCATCAAATAACAAGCGAACTTGAAACTACTCGGCACTGCAGCTCTGTATAATTAGGTCAGTGTTATAGCTGAGGGGAGGAGCCAGCTCTGAATGATGAAAAATCCTGAACCTTTCAATTAGAAAGCTTTTTCTGTGGGGTAACTGAGCATCACCTTGGTCCGATGTTGAGGGAGGTCTGTTCAATGCTTCAAGTTTTTCTGGAGGGATCTGTATAAGACAAAGCTGTGATCTGCCGTTCTCTGCTTGCTTGGAGTAAACTGTCAAGAAGCACTCCAGATGTAGAAATTACTGCCAGAGTGGAAGAAATGTTGGGTAGAGGGTAAATCTCCCTGAAACAGAGAGCAGTTAACTGCAGCAGAGCACCACTTTGCAGGTTTTTACATTTTAGCATATGCATCAGATGCTCCTGGGAAGGGTGACACTCAGAAAAGAAGTTGTAATTATTTGTTTTGTAAATTAAGTTATGTGTTAAAGAACACATGTGCCTTGGGACTTCTAGCTCTAACAGCTACTTAAGTTTCAGTAAACGGAGTGAACAAATGAACTGAGTGAAAATGAGAAGAAAGCTTCTGACTCACATCCTCTCTCTCCTGACTGTAATAAGAAATGTCTTGAAAGCAAAATGTATTATTTTATGTTATCAATATACTCCCCATAGAGTTTATCAGAGTTATTTACCTCCATCTGAACATTAAGTAGGGGTTGGGGATGGAAAAACACACAATTTTGTGAGATGTTTTAAAAATTTGGTTTTGTGCAGATCAGAACAAAGCCATGCTAAAATGAAACAAAGTATAACCTGAGAGAACATTAATGACAGCTGCGCGACTAGGGAACTAACTTGGCCGGTCAGAGACCCAGACAAGAACCCCCAAACTACTTGCAAAAAATCCTTTGTCTCGAAATTCATACCTTTTGGCAAAACGTTGGGATTTCGACAAGGCAGCTCTTTTCAGCAAAGGTATTTTAACCAGCTCACCAGCACACTAAATTCCCCTTTTCTCATCCTCCACTTGACTTCCTCCGGTGTTTTGGGTTGCAGTGCCAGAACAGCAGCAATCAATAGCCCAGAAAATTGTAGTATTGCATGTTGCTGTAATGACTCGAACACTGGTATCTGTGTTGGCTTCTTATTTGGCTGTGATGATGCCTCCTGATTGGAAAAGAGGGGCATTTTCAACAAAGCTCCTCTGAAATTATCCTCCCAATGTGTGCATGAGGCAGCTGGGAACCCTGTGATGACAAGAAAGTCAATCTTCACTTTCTCATTGTCTTCATTCAGGTGAGTCTATCACCTGCCCAGAGGACTTGGCAGAGGAGCTTTTCTGCACTTGGCTCTAGAAAAAGGGGGTAAGAGGGACAGGGTTCTTCTGTGTTAGGAAACTATTACTCCACAATGTCTGAGAGATTTTTAAGTCCCATCCATTTCTTCTGTGAGATGGAAAATATTGAAATGTGATTACTTGGAGATTACAATGAAATGTGAATATGTGTGAAAAGCACAAGTACTGTGTTGACTGTGCCTCCTCGTGTTTTCCTGGCAGGTCTTGCAGACACGATGGGGTTTATGGTGGAGTTCTCTCTCTCTGAATAAGATCTTGCCACATTTCTATCTCCTGTATTCCCTGGTTTCCTGTTCTGTAATACCCAAAAAGTGCAGTAAATTGTGCTGCTAATCTCCCAGAGATTAGATTTCATATAGCTCTTGTGGATGCACTGCGCAGGGTATTAGAGAATGAGGCTCCAGCTCAGGGGGGGAAAAGGGCTGGGTTCAGGAAGGTTGCTTATCAGTAGGAGTGATTTGAGGAAACCAGGGAATTTGATGGGGCAAGGAAAAATTTGGGTTTTTGCAGTATTGCCAACATATGTGAGCACGCGAAGGGCAGCAAATGCACAGAGAAGGTTGTTTAGGGGATTCTTGGTGGAACAGAGTAATGTCACTGATCACTGTGGGTTAGTAGAGGGTGTAACCAGCCCGCTATGGACAGGACAGTAGAGGACATAACCAGTCTGTTAGCAAAAGGGGCATGTATTTTTCAAGGGGTTCTTTGTTCTTCCTCTGTTCTCGTTCCCCTCAGGTTTCATGAGTGATGAGAAAGGTATTCTGATAAACTTCTTAACAGGAAGAGAGATAGAAACTTGATTTATTTGCTTTCTCTACTGCTCTGAGAAATGTGTTGTGGTGATTGAATAGGTTAAACTGTAGAAGTACTAATAATTACTTTCCTTTGCCTTGTGCTCTCCAAAGTTTTGGGGAAGGAGCATGGTGCAGATGTGGTGCTTGGTGTCCCTGTCTCTGACAGCTCTCTGGAGGAGGTGGAGGCAGTGGTTTAAGGACTGTTCTGTACTTTTCAGAAGTAAAATCCCTTAAGTGTAAACCCAAGCTCAGGTTCTGGGCTTCCTTCCGTGGCAGAAATGGAAGATGTCTCTAATCAGACGCCCAAAATTTGTGTGTGTACATTTTCCCATTCCCAGCTAAGGCCAAGTTTCTTCTAGAGCTCACAATAGATGCCTGTGGGCTGAGGACATCACGCATGGTGTGATGTCACCAGGGCAACTTTCCTAGAGCTAGAATGAAAATCTGGTGAGATCAGATTAAATCATATGTCATGCTTTCAATAAAACACATTTTCTTTACCCCAAGTTTGTCTCTGGAGATGACAATGAATTCCTTTGATACAAACAAAGAAGGAGCAGCTTCTGCTGAACACTTTTATAGAAGCTGTTTTTTCTTCTTCTATTTTTTTTTTTTTAATCTGCAAGAATCCCTCCTATGTATGCCGCCCTCATTACATACAGAACTTTTTGCCCAGCATAGCTGAGACACAGAATTTTAAAGCCTGCAATTGGTGTTATTTCTCTTCAAGAGGGTGTTAACAGAAGGTTACAATTATACATACATTTTAATATGTAACTCTCTATTGTAAACAATTCACTCTTAGTATGTCTGGCTTTTGTTTGCTATGAAGTTATACATTATATCTGGATAAATGATTCGCTTGGCTGTATAGTAGTTTCTCCATATAGGTACAATCTCACTCCAGTCATACTAGATTATTTTTGAACATAATCTAATTTAAAAAGAAAATCTCCTCCATGTTTATAAAAATATTATTTGTTCCTGGCTTTCATACATATATTTGGAGGAAAGAAATGAGTGATACTGAATAATGACTAGCACTCAGTCTCTCTAACCACAAATTATGCACCTCTATTTGCAATTTATTCTAAATGTTCATTGTTGTTGAGGTTTCTCTTTGTGTGTTCTCTCATCTTGCTGTGCAGATTCATGTTCATAGCTCCCCTGAATCCATATGCAGAAACACAAGTGCCTGAGCTGGATTGTGGTGTGTGAGCTGCTGTAAAGGCACAGACACTTCTGTGGTTGCTGTGAGATTGGATTTAGGCACAAAAACCAGTGGGTGGAGAAAGACAAAGGCCAACTATTTATTGCACCACCCCAGCACGACCTAGTCCATATAGAAATGGGGGCATAAGCATCTGCTATTGGTGTTGGAGCAAAGCAGAAACAGGGAGGATTTGTCTCTGTGCTGCCTCAGAATGGAATATCTTCCTCCCTCTTCTTCCTTGGGGTGTGTCCTTGGGATACCATCCAGCTCTGTGAGGGAGAACACACAATCTCATCTCTAAATAAATATTTCTGCAGCATAAACGCAGATGCCTATCTGAAGAAGATCCATCTTATGACAAGTTTATTATGCAGCAAAGTAGGAGAGGAACCTCCGGATGGAAACACTGGAAACCATTTCTCTTCCCACCAGAGGAAAGTCCTTGCTCGAGATGCTCTGAATGCCAGGTTAGGGTAAGGACAGCAAAGGGCTGTGGGGGATTATCCCACTCAACATTAGCTGTATGCGTGTCCTCAGTGTTTGAGGAATACTTTAAAAACAGCTATCAGTGTCCCCACAGAAGAAGCAAAGAAACGGAGATAAACCCTCCCTGGCTTTTGTACTCCCGCATTTTTGTCACCAATGACAGCAGAATGGGAAAATGGCAATCCAAAAGGATGCTAAGGATCCAGGGACAGGCATTGGGGCCACAGAAATAGGTTTTAGTTTGCTTGGTTAGAGAAGAGCACAGTTTCTAATCCCATAGGTTTTCCTTTCATGGACTGTGCTTTAAGAAGTCAGCTCCTTGGACACCCTTGGATCGTGCAGATGGATGGTCCCGAATAGTTTCGCATTCAGGTGCCTGCATTCATGATTTCTTGATTTGTGGAGCAGCTGATCCAGAGAAGATCCAAGCTGGGTGAGAGGAAGAGGAACAGCACCAGGCAAATCCTCTCTGCCCCGAAATCAAGGGAAGCATTCTCAGGTAACCTCTCCCTCCAGTCCAGCCTCCCACCTTCCCCATTCCCCCAGATGGAACGTTGTGAACAATGAAATAAATCAGTTCCGCTTAATGGCATTCTCTGGTCAACCAGAGATCTAATACCTGCAGAGCCAGGAACTCTGAATACAGAGGTTTATCAGTCATGAAGAGGGAAATGCAGCTCTTTCTTCCCAGACAATGCAAAAGACCATTTTGTCAATGTTAATTCCCTAAGTCAAGGTTTAGCACAGGTATTAATTAACTTTAATGCACACTTCATACATGGTTAATAATCTATTTTCTGTTCTTTACAAGCAAGATAAATAATACTTTCCAACTCTAGCCTCTCAGAAGATTGCAGGCCCAACACAATATTATGAAATGGAGAGGACTGTCTCTATTTTTTACCCAGAAGTAATGTATAATGCACTGAAGTCCAAAGCCAAGTTAGCTGATGGCATGGAAATGGTAGGCAATACATTGCATTAATGATCACCACCGGCTCCAGAGTTAAGCAATTCCAGCATGGAAAGACTCCAGGCAGCTCTGGAGTCCAAATGAGGAGTCTGTCAGCTTGGGAAACACAAGCATGAGAGTTTAAGGGACTGAGATGACCTTTCATACGAGCAGATTGTGGTTAAGAGATGAGTGTGCAGGCTCTGGGTTGACTTTATCTCCCATCTGACTTCCCTGCTGAGGAACATCAACCTACTGTGCACAACATAGGCTCTGCCCTGATGCTTCTGCGGCTCAAGAGCCAAGGTTTCAGCTGTTTTAGGACTCTTCTGGGTGGATGAGAGGTGTGTTAAGATGCTATTTAGGGTCAAAAAAAAACAGGGGAAAGGAGCCCACAGAGCTAAAGGCCTGCAGTTCACAGGTGATAGAGCTGAGAACACACAGGCATGCCCCGGCAGAAGATGTGCAGATGGGGAAACAAATCCCAGATTAGTGTCTTCAAAAAGACCCAGGGCAAAGAGGTGACTTAAACACAGCCATAGAGACATGGACCTGAATAGTGAGTGCAGCTTCCTTCTGTGCTAACCTGAGACGGTCTCCTCATGAGAATTTCCAAAATGTAGTGAAAGTTTTCTATTCTTAAACAAAGGAAAAATGTTGCCAACTAAATTAAGATATTTGTTCTTTAACTCATATGTTAAATACATTAAAAGTGAACCCTTCAGTTTTTATTTTCACTGGGAAAATGGGTAAATTACCCCTGGGTAAATTACCTATGTGATGGTGAGTGAGAAACCAGGAGCTCTAACCCAGCTTCTTCCCCTGTCAGTCTCGTTCAGTGAGAGCAACATGAGGCTTTGCATTTCTGAAAGTGAAGCCACTTATTTGGGAGAGTAGAATAAACAAGTTTACCTACATCTGTACCTCGAGTTCCTCCCTCTAGGGCCCATGCACATTCTTACCCTGCTTTCCATAGCCTCAACAGATAAAATGAACTCTAATTACACCCCAAAGATGTTTCTCTCCTCTTGTGGATGCTCTGTTAGGCAGCAAGCCCTAACAGCCGGGCTCCTCACTATGTTACCCCAGTATTACACTCTGATATAATCCATTGAACCAGTGGTCTCAGGAGTTGGAGTAATGGAAGAAAATGATTTCATCACTGGATATGAAAATCTTTTAAACTCCCTTATGCTGCTGTCAACCAAGATGTTGTCTCCAGTCTAGTTGGTCCCGTTTTCTGAAGACGTCCAAAAATCCTCTGCAATTTTTTTTTTTTTTTTTGGCTTTCAGGCACATTTCATAAAATGGTTTGGGTTGGAAGAGGCTGTAAAGATCACCTAGTTCCAACCTCCTCTCAATTTCATTTGTTGAAATTGAGAACATGTCAAAATTCCCTCCTGAGGTGGGAACCCTGAAAGATTCATTTCCTGAAGTTCAGCTGTACTAATCACAATCAGACACTGCCCAATGTAACAGGTCCTCCTGGGCTTGTAGATTTTGCAGAAATCTCACTTCCAATCTCCAATGATAATATTATCTTGATGGTGGCTTTCAGTCATTTTTGTGGATATATACATGGTATCTACTGACTTTCCTCCTGCATTTAAGGGCCTCAACTAAAGTCCAGTGAGAGATTTTCCACTGTCTTCAAAAAGAGTAAGATAAGGCACTTGAAAAGATCATTCATTTAGAGAAAATAAATTCTCTTTGCAAGTGCTTGCATGCTGCTGGGCTTGAATCTTTGCTAAAGGGATTGCAGGCTCTACAGTTCGTGTGTGAGTCACACTGGTGAATCAGAGTTTTCCCTGGTTTTCAAACTGTGGTTTTCTTTGTAATAAAGCATACATTGTATTTTCACAGCCAAAGCTCCACCATCACATCCCTTTCACAGATGTACACCCTAAATGGGAAAAGCTATCTGCGGGCTTAAGTATCCCACACAAATAAAAGGGGAATTACCAGAATTATACACTTTTTTTGTTTGTTTGCTTGCAAATTGGATCTTCTTTAAGGTGCAACATCAGTTTCTTGCAATAATTTCAAAATACAGGAACAATTAAACTGCAATAGGTATTTTAGGCAGAAGTCAGGCATTTCTGTCAGCAAAGTTACGTTCTGTAAATCTAACTTCTCTGGGGGAAAAAATGCACCCATTTTTCCAGGGAGTACCTCACTTCTACTTTGTGATAAATGTTGAGTTCAAAGAGAAACATATGATATACTGCACGGAGCTAATTATCTGGTATTTTGCTGTTCCATCCTCTTCCCTCTCTCTACAATATTAATCCTCTAGGCATTTCTGTTGTGGAAATTCTCATGAAACCATAAAAACAAATGCTATTTAGGATGTTGGGCTCAGGTTCCTGGTAAGAGCAAATCAGCCCTGACTGGGGTGTGTTTATATTGCTATCTACCTCCTGGAAATCCAGACTGTTACCATCTTCTTTGTCCTCTCCCAAGATGACCTGAGACCTGCTCCCAGAGGAGATGTGAAGCCCCTCACCATGGACCCTCCAGACACTCATGCATTGATGGGAGATGAACCAGATGTACCTCTAGCTCCTTTCACTGGTGGACATCATGATGCATCAAGTTGTTAGCAGCACAGAGTCAGATCACACCAGACTGCTAAAAAATTTAAAAAGACCCAATTGCCTTAATCATTAGCAAGAAAAAGGAGAACAGAAATAGAGGAGAGAAAGATCTGAAAAGATTTTTGAACAACAGTTTTTAGGGTGTTTGATTTACTATTCAAGTGTGCACAGCTGCTGCTCGGGGGGGAAACGGCACCATGCCAAGAAGGAGAGACAAGGGTAGAACAGTAATGAGAGAGGAGAAGATTGTTTGCAGACTGGACTATTAAATGAACTTGGAAAAAGTCCCCTCATTCCCCTCTCCATAAAAAAGGTGCCTGCTTCAGTGCCCCAGTAGCTCACAGATGTGCCACTTAAGCATTGTTGATGGCACGAACTGATGGCAGGGCCAGAATCCATCCACCCTTCATCCCTCCAGTCTGGTTTTCCTCAGAGGCAACCTTAGCTGCAATAAAAGCTCCCTCGTTGGTAGCATCTCCCTTGTGCTCTCCCTCTCACATGTTCAAACAATCAGTTTGAGTGGGAGATATATAATTATTCATTTTAGTGAAACAGCAGAAGTCAACACTGCTTGTCCACAGCAATTCCAGCTCTCGGTGTGGCAGCAGCACCATCACACAGGAAGTCATGAAGCTCCAGCACCCAGCATCTGATGGGAGCAGTCCAGGTATGGATCAGAAACTCTTGCCAAAACTGATCAAAGCAGCCACTTCCTTACTTTTCATCAAGGTGAAGGATGTCTCCCTTTGGACCCAGAGATTTGTCATCATTC
The DNA here is from genome assembly GCF_015227805.2 of Hirundo rustica. NCBI lineage: Eukaryota > Metazoa > Chordata > Aves > Passeriformes > Hirundinidae > Hirundo > Hirundo rustica. Next base: position 5,495,285 of record NC_053460.1, read on the forward strand.
TAGCACTGCTGTACTTGTACAGACACTGATTGACTCACTCTTAATAGCATTGATTGTTTCGCTCAGGTGACACTCCTACCACACGGCCGTTCATCCTGCTGCTCTGCCACGGGCACCTGACGTTTCTCTCTGCTCCCTCTGATGCTATTTCTGCTGTTCCAGTCTCCTTGGCTTTGCTCACGTTTTGCACTGCCAGGAGGTTTCGACACCGCTCTGCTCTTGCTGCAGGGTACAAGGGCACAGGCAGCGGGGGCAGGTGCCTTTCTGTCACAGATTTTCATGTGCTCCACACTGACCAGTGCCCAGCGAGGGTTTCTGTTACTGGTTTGGATTACTTTGTTTATGAGAATCTCACTTTTGGTGATTAATGCCTGTGCATTGTACAAGAGTGGCTTCAAATTTCTCTTTGAAACATGGCTCTGGAAATACTGCCAGATGATATTTCTTCCCAGGCAAACAGTTCCTTTTCTATGGAAAATGGGAATGTTTTGTTGGTTGCAAAAGGCCCTAGTATGGTACAAATTATCATCTTATTTACAAACACAGCCTCTTTGTTCCAGTAAGAGGTAAGAATACACTGTTCAAACTCTGGACTGTTCAAACTTACCATAAACTAGGCAGGCACTGCCCTCCCAAGTGACCAGTTCAAATGATTCACCAAACCAGCTATTGAATTCCACAGCGAGGGCTGTGGACACAACATCTGCTTCTGCCTAGGCTCTGCTGGTCACAGCCTTCTGATCTTCCAGCACTCACTTGGGAACAGGCTGTGGACGAGCTGGAGCTACTTCAGGCTGACTTAACAAGATACATTTTTCTTTTCCCTCCCTGTGGTATGGTCACAATTTCTTTTACCTTTTAGAAAAGAAAATGTTTTAAGGAGACATTTATTTAATTCCTGGTCCTACTGGATTTTTGACATTCAATTTATCACGCTCAGTGGTCATGACAAACACATTGTATCCAAGTGCAGGGAGAACTGTTTCAATGTAGATTGACACGAAGGAAAAAATTTCAGAGGAGCTTATGTGACTAAGGTGTACAGATCCCATTGACTTTGAAGTTTCTACCTAATATCTTTCTAATGATCTTAAGAGTCCAGTTGTCTGATTTACTAATTATGAAACCAATTTTCAAAAGAGTCTGTCAGACTTTTTCAAATGGGTCTTAAATTCTTAAGTCACTAAAGAACTGCAGCTTGTACGTTAGTGGGAGCCTTGGCTTTAATTGAACTTAAAAATACATCAACATGATTAACAGGCAGGTAAACTGAAAAACTGTGTGTCAGGACCTTGATTTCATCCACCTGCCTGCTCAGGTGGTGTTGGTGTGTGTCTAGGTGGTGTCTGTGGACACACAGCCCAAAACAACTCACCTCTTACACATCTTACTTCCATCCAAACCACTCTGCTGTAGGTTCATCATCATCTTTCTCCCACTTTGTATATTCATTTAAGTGCTGAATACTATTTAAACTTAATTCCTTGTCTATGAAAATATTACCATGATAAACTTTTGTTTTTCTTTGCGGTCATTCTACCAGTGCTAGAAGATATTCTTGAGCTTTTTTTCTGTACGGTTTCAAAAGACCCATGTAAAGAAAGGCCCTTTAGCCTTACTTCCTTTTGAAGATCATTGCTTAGTGTAATACTGGCTACCATTTGCAAATTTTACACATTATCATGCAGAATATTTTTTTGTTTAATTTGATTTCATTCTCTGTATTGGTGTTCTTGAGGGTCTCCCTTTTCTTGGAAGCTGTACAAATTAAAATCCCACTTTGTCACTTGCTGAGTACAGCAGGATCAATGGTTAAGTATGTCCTTGGAATCAAGTCCCTTGAGACTTTTACCCACCAATATTTTCCCTGCAGAGATCCCTCAAATTTCTTGAGATACTCATGCCAATATTTGAGCAAATGCAGTTTTTGGCTGACTCTTTCCTCTATGGCAAAATACCCCTAAAGCTCCAAAGCCCCAAACTTCTTCTAGCTGTGACTGTTCTGGGGCAGTTTGACTACAGATGTTTTAGAGCAAGGTAGCTGCTTTTTTTTTTTTTTTTTTTTTTTTTTTTTTTTTGGCTTGCTTAAAAACATTCTGTGTAGCTGCATCTGTGTTGCAATCAATGTGTGGTCGTTTGGCTGGTTATCCTTTCCAATAGAGCAATTCAGTTGTTCTGACTGATCTACTGATTTCAAATAGCCAACATGACATTAAAGGGCGAGTCTCTTTGTGAGGTCATCATTCTATATTCGGGATTTAGAAAAGAAACAGTCTTCTTAATAAAAAAATGTGGGTTTGGACTTGATTTTCTTACTGTTTCCAGTGTGACACTTTTTTTTTTTTTTTTTCCCCCCAATTTGTATAAATAATAAAGCAGACTGAAGGTGAATTTTGATCCGTGTTTTGGTGTTTCAATTGAAAGCACAGGCTGCTATTCATTATTTTATGTATGTAATCCTGGACACACACACATACACACCCTTCCCCAGCATAAACTCCTGATATTTACACATGGGATTTCCTAGAGTCACAATTGCTTTCCTCAGAAGTTACTCATCTTCCTCTTCTATATGCTTACAGGCAATTACAGACAACATTAGCCTCTCTGAAAATTCCCTGAATTCTTGGATATGAACTGGTAACCAGTACAACCTTCTCCTTTTCTGTAGCATTGATATCAAATTCATCAGAACAATCCAAACACTGATTAAGACAAAGTATTAGTTGATTTTAGTTGAGTCATCCTTTGTTTTTATCCTTTTCCTATCCGGTATCTCAATCTCATAATTGCTTTTAAATGTCCCACATGGTACCAGAACTGAAACACTGTTTGAAATAAAACATGACCAATTATTTGCTTATTTACTACTAAATGAACATTGTCAAATTAAAACATTATCTTATTTTCCACATGTAGTAAAGCTGAAGGGAAAGAAAACTAATGGAAATGGTCCAAACTCCTTTTCTGCAGGGATTTCTGAAAGGAAATAGTTTCAAATTATGTGAAATATGCATTTTTTCCAACAAAAGACACAAAGGCATTCTATGGTGTAGGAAGTGTTGTTAGTATGCAGCAATAGAGCTGAGCATGTTCTTTCATCTGTGATTTCCAACTGGTTTACCAATTCTTTGTTTTGGAACTGGCTTACCAGCTTGACCTTCACATTCAAAGCTTTTCTGCAAAGATTTTGGTTCTTCACCCTGTGGACCAGCCCCACAGTAGCCTGTGGGGGAAATATTGTGGAAAATATTTGGACTAAATAAATGGACTAAATAGTTTATTTGTTCACCACAAAGCAGAAAAGGGTCGTTGACATCTAGTTATCTCCCTGCAAGATTTTGGATCTAGATGAAGCTTGAAAATTAAGGAAAAAAACATCAGTCCTGTGAGTTATCAAAATTTTTAATTGCAGTCATGCAAACCCACACTGGGAGCTATGAAATACCACAGTCAGAGTGATCTGCATTGGGTTCAGGTGAACTTCCCAAATAAACCCACTCCCAAAGGATCACCTTGCAAGGACCAAGTTGTGAAAACTTTTTTTGACTACCCAGACTGAGTGAGCCAGTCAGTTGAGCTCTCCTTGGGGCAGCTGTGAAGCCATAAAACATACCCCAGTGGTTTCCAGGGGCAGGCAGAATCTCAGTGGGACTTCTTGAAGTGCTTCAATGCATCTGAGCTCACCAACAGCCCTTGTACGAGGGAGCATGGGGATATTAAAGGGAGTTTATTAGTGTAGAAGTGAACCCTGCATTAAACCAGATAGCAGCCACATATGCCTACTCCACTGCAACTCGGCTGCACGACCTTCCCTATATAATAGGTATCATTCTCTGTGTAGGAAAACCCTTCCCATAAATGCTGTTAATCTCATTCTAACCATACCTTTGTAAACACAATGACACGGTCAATGGTCCCTCTGAGACCACATTTCCCAATAATGAGCGAAATGGTATTTACAGGAAGGACTTAAATATTTCTTTTGTACTGGAGCATGCATTTTTGCATGTAGTATATGAACCCCCTAATACAACTATGACTAATGTACCCATCTAATTAAATTTTTACAGCATTCCAGCGTGTCAATGTCAAATATTTGCATCCAGTTACCCTCCTCATAACACCGTCAAATAAATTTCTGCTTTTTTGTATTTAGTGTCTGCTTCCCTCCTTCCTCACCATGCGAAATCAAGGCATCATCATCATCTTCATGAAGACAGGAAAACTGCCTCCTGCTTCCTCTTGTCCCAGCAGTAACCCCATAGCTTTTAACTTGCCATTTCAGACATGCTGTCCTGCTGGAGGAACCCATGCACTGTTATTCAATGCAAAGATCAGAATTTGGAGTTATAAGATTACATGCATTTGCAAACAAAAGGAAACAAAACATATATAAAACTTTATTTGTTTCATTTGCTGTTTTCCCTGCAGAAAAGTGAGGCTTTCCCACTAACCAGATAGCTGCTTGGAAACAATTCGGGCACAGATAAAACAGGAAAACAGCAAGCTTAAGGCTGGTAACTGTTAGGACATCAAAGCCAGGTGAAAAGGTCCATAAGGCACCTCCAGGTTATATCCCTCTAAATAACAAAAAGGTTTATGTTTGGGGATAAAGTGGGATTACACCCCCCAATCAGATATCACCAGAAAAATACAGACATTGTTCAGTTCAGTCTGCTTAATCTTTCCTTACAACACAGGCAGGTCATCATGCAATCTCCCTGAATCCCTAGGTAAGCACTAAGTTGTTGCCTTTAATTAGTCTGTAAGTTATAGTTTAAATGCAGTGGCCTGGCATCTCAATTAGGTATGCAAGATAAGATCCCAATAAATGATTTCCTAAGTCTAATATTCTGCAGTGGGGCCTTCTGGGGCGCCGACACAATGGGCGCTCTCCTGACCACGCAGCAGATGCAAACAGGGCCATTCACAGGGCTCTGTTGTAAAGGAGCACTGCATAGGGCTTTATACCTTCGTTTAAATGCTTTTTCTTTGAACAGGTTCTAGAAGAGAACCCTTCATTAATATCATGAGGAGCAGGCTGGGGCCAAGCCTGTTAGCTGCCTCATAGCTGTAGATATGGTTGGATCCACATGACAATAGAATTTTGTTTGGGGGAGTTTATCAAGCAACTGCAAATGAGCTTTTCGAGTTCAGAAGTTTCTTCAGCATCAGATTTTCAGCAATGAGTAAACCAAGAGGAAAACATTCCCTCCTCCTCATGGAGAAAATCACAGACCAGGTTTCGGTACAGACTTGAGCTCTATGCCACAAGGTTTGTGCTTTATTTGTAGAGAATTTGGGACATCTTTTTTTCTCAAAAATTGTTGAGACTTTGATACTTACAAGAAAAGCACCAAGCAATGACAAAGACAAAATGTATGATGTGGCTTCTCAAAGGAGAAATTGGGAAAAATATAATCCAAGAAATTATTGCAAACAAGTCGAGCTTGTTCTGAGGAGACTGAAGTATTTTTTCCCTTGGACGAAAAAATAAGGTTTAGTTTATTTTAAAAGAGATTAAAACAGAGTAAGATAGTCTCTCAATTCAGAATTCTGAATAATTCTGACTTTGGTGCCTAGGCTTCCAGGTGAAGTGTCTGTAAAATGCTCAGAGCCCGAGAATGGGATTCACACAGACGAGGACAGTCAGCAGGGGACTGCCTAAGTGATCTTACAGAGAAAAACGAGTAAAGGTCTGGATTTTTAAGAGATTTAGGAGCCTTCCTCAAGACCAAGCAGAGAGCTTTTCCTTTTCAAAAAATCCTGGGTTTGTATCTTCCACGGACATTTGAAACCTGAATCTTCCCCCTAAAAGTGGAGAGAGGAAATCTCTTCTCTGCTCTGTCATGCAGTAGTAGGGAAGGTGGAACCAGCCTGGGATGCTGAGAGCGCCACTTTCCTCCTGACCTCCTCCTCCAGGCATTCAAACCCACAGCTCTCACCTCACTCTGATGAGATTTCTCCCTGCACTGTGGCAGGACTCGAGTCATTTACTGCCCTCCCCATGGAAAGTGCTCCCCTTCACACTGAGCCCTGCAGCCTGCAGAGAGGAGGAAACCTGTGCCAGGACCCCAGCAGGTTTTAGCTTGCTCCAAGATAAGGAGGGGGAAGCAGAGAGAATCTAAGCCAGCACACGAAAAACCCAAATACTATCGAAATTCCGCATTTGGTGATTAAGTCGTTGGGAGAAAGAACCCGCATTGCCGTGTCAGTGGGTAAGCAGTAAGCTGGTTCAAACAAACAAGTGCTTTTCAGCAGGGGCTTACTCATAAAAAATTTCATATCTCATTAACCAGTTGATTTTGCAAACCTCCCCCACCCGTTAATTTTTTTTCCCCCATCTCTTTCCCTTGGCATGCTTCCTATTTCTCACAGCAGCAGCTGCACACAGTTGAATAGTAAATCAAACACCCTAAAAACTGTTGTTTTAATACAATGTCTAAGATTTCCCAATTCTCTTTTCGCCCCTTATTTTTCTTGATAACCATTCTGGCTCATCTTTGTCTGGTAGTAAAATAACTAAATCTGGTAGGAAAAGCATGACCTGTATTTTTATTTTTTGTAGAAATTATTGGGTAGGTTAGTAAGTGAAAAGCAAGTAATCCACAAGCTGTTTAGATAAGAGGATATTACAGGCTTGTGTTGTTAAGTGGTATTAAATACATTTTTTAAATTACATTTCAGTAGCAAATGACTTTTCTCATCAGACTCTCTTGTGGCAGAGCTATTTCTTTCTTCATCGTGGTTATAAGTCTTTGGAGAAATCAGTGTTTGCATCCCCCGCAGCCTTCATTTCATCCTCTCCCTGGGCCGTGCCATCTGGCAGTGTCATCTTTCTCTAAGTCTTCAGGTGCCTCTGTTGGCCTGAAAAACCTTCTGAAAGCAGGCTGAGTTCACCACGCTCATCCTCTCCAGGACAAAAGCACCTTCAAGGGTTCCTGGAGGCGTTTGGAAGATTCCCAGCACAAAGTGCAGCATCAGAGGTGGCTTCCTGGAGTGAGGAAGGGCGAATGAATCCCCCCGGCAAGGCTGCAGCTCTTTGAAGCAGATTGTTCAGAGTAATCAAGTGCTCAATCTGCTGAAGGAGTTATTGAACTTTTGTTATCTCTGTACGACTTGGCTTGTCTAGTGTGGGATGTGCAAATTCTGGGTCGGCGTTCACATCCCTGATTACACACAACATTGGGGTTTTTTTCTGTTTTGGTTTAAATCTGGGCTGTGCAGGGGAACCAGCCAATGGTAAATCCATCTCAGTGACATGCTGTCTGTTATGAGTTAGGAGGGGAGCTTTTTTGATTACGCCTGTGATTTGCAAACTGCAGATGATACTCTACTCACTGCCAGGGACACCACCAGAGCCCTAGCGGGGGAAATGTCTTTCCCTAAAAAGCAGCCTCTGTGTTCTCTTCTCCTGTGAGAGGGGACAGTGAGCACTGCTGAAGGCAGAGGCAGGGGTGTGTACCCAGCAGTCACGTCTTGTGGAAACAACTTTTCCCAGTAAGCCTCCAAGAGCAGATTCCTTGATGGAATCTCCATGCTGCTATCAGTGAAGGCCAAGTCAAGACCACATCCTTAACTCCAGCCATTCTGAGAAAAAAAGAGAGATGACAAGACTGAGAATGGGTCCTCACAGATTCTGTTGGCATCCCTCAGAGCTGAACATGGCCATAGTCACAGGGAGAGCAGAACTCCTGCCATCCACCCCTGTAAGACAGCTCTGGTGAGGTTAGAAAGAAGTTCCCAGTACTCACTGGAAGCAAAAATCTACTTCATGATTACTTGGAGTCATCACTGTATTTCTGTATCCCCTGGCTGAATCTGGGAACCCTTAAGGGGAGCTGGAGCAGCTCTGGGAACTGAAAGGAGATGTGGAAATGTATCAGAAATCTCCTGGCTGCCCACTTCTCTCTTTTCACAGAAAGGAATCTGGGGAAATCACTACTACTATCTCTCTTTGTGCTCCTGCTCCCTTCTTGTGGGACATTGTGTTTCTTGTGGCTTTTGGTCTTTTGAAGTTGAGTTTGTTATACAGTCTTGGTGAGTGCTTTGTGGCTTGTGGTGGTGTGTAGGCGAAGAAAAAGGACAGAGCTGTGCCGAGGGCAGTTTGGTCTCTGTTGGTAGAACCTGCTGCTAAAATCAAAGCCTGTTTCCTAAGCCATCTTTAAAAACCACTCCAGCAAGCTCTGCTCCCTGCTGCTCGATGTCCCTGTCTTCTGAAATCCACACCACCCCTGCCTGTTTTGGCAGATTCCCGCTCTCCTCCGCCTTTCCCTGTTGAAGCCCTAACTCCAGAGCCTCCTCCCATGGTCCCATGCATTGCACTGGTTTCTGCAGGTCTGGAAGCATGGCCAGCAATAAAAATGGCATTGGGAAAGGTCTGCAGACTTTACTGGGCTAAGTATCTATGTGGTACTGGGCTGACTGACCAGCCCTGAAGTACATGTGTTAACAGCACTCAGCGCTGGAGCCAGCATTAATGATTTGTGGACAGACCAGGGTACTCCAGCCAACCAGATTAATGCCTCACCTGGTACACAAACCCTCTGTAGCTGTACAAGTTGCACACTGTCCCCAAAAGGCTGTGACAACCACTCTAGAGTCATTACCACCTAACCAGCAAATAAATATTTGGGCACCCAGGCGCATTTGGAAATGTGGATTATTTCCTGAGTGGTTGAAATGGCTCCTCTAGGTAAACGCTAGCTCAGGGCAGTGTCTACAGCTGAGTTTTGACCCGGTGGACCTTGGCTGGCAGGCAGGAGTGTGTGCCCAGGCAGCGAGCCCCAGGCTGGGAGCAACGTCTTGTTTCATCACATAATGTGTCACCCCCACCGACCCCACTCCTTGTTTTACTTCCATTCCTCTTCAGAGGAGACAATGGTAATTTTCCGAGCAAGGAACAATAATAAGTGTTTTTAAAATGCTTTTGAGTTTAAAATTAGAGTTTGTCAAATGAAGCCTTAAGAAATTCCATACTGAGGCTCCTTTTTCCAGAGATGTTAAGTTTTGTTTTGCATTAAAGGGTTGTGTTTCAGTGGACAACTTTCTTCTTCCTCTCACAGGACACCCCATGTTGGCCCTCAAAAGGCTCTTTCTCTGAACTCCAACTTCTTTTTCACTCAGATGCCTCCAAGGCACATTTCCAAGGCAGAGGGAAAAATTAGGGGAATGGGGTAAGAATTATGCTCCCATTAGAGAGATGGATTTGGTGTTGAAGTTAAGGAACCAGTCAAGCTCAGGGGAATCCGAGCAAGGTTTGGGGTTCTGCCTCCCACACTGCTCAGCTCCCTCAGTTATGGCTTTAGTGGCTCGTACCCCAGCCCCTGCAGACGATCTGGTGACTACACTGACTTCAGTCCCTGGTGCTGGGAGGTGTTCATGTTGTAGGATTCTCCACCAAAACAGATTTCATTCCGCTGAAATATGCCTTTGAGCTGAAGTCGGAGTCCTTGGCAAATGGCTAAGCGCTGTGCTTGTTTCCGTCTGTCCCTGGGGGTGGAACGTTTATACCAAAAGCAAAAAAGAATAATGTAACCCCAAAATCTGAAGATGGTGATGTTCAGATATAACCTGTCTATATGGCGCTATAAATTTCTAAATATTAATTATATTAATTAGTAATATTCTATATGGCCAGCACAAACTGTATTCGAGACTCTGAAAATCAAAGCACTAGATTTGTATCACTAAACACAGAGATTTAGGGCTTCAGTTTGAAAGAGGTTCCAAAGACACCCAGAAAATCAGGAGGCTATTTTAGGTAATGTTAAGTCCTCGCTGCTCTTCTGCAGTTTTTAAAAACTTTCCCATCTCCCCAAATTTCAAAACATTTTCTTCAAGTGCTGTCAAGCTACAGCTACTCAGTAATGCTAAAATCCACTTGAAAGAATGTATTTAAAAATGAATACACTCAAAGATTATGCATGAATTCATATGCAAGGATTCAAAGACATTGTCTCATAGACAACAGTGGCAGCGTATTGAATCTCATATTGGGGAATCATTTCACAGCATTTTACTGTGTGTTTTAGCCCTATCTCTTTGAATCTTTATCAGAAGCCCATATATGTCATCATTCATCTCTCTCCTTGAAACAACAGAATTACAGAATTTGCTGAAAAGTGTTAATGTAAACTTTTTTTTTCTTTTCCCTCAGGTGATCCCTCTGGCTCTGTGAGGAGAAGAGACCTGTGTGGTGATGCGCCCTTTGAGGAAGGTGAAGGGTGCAGCTGGAATTCAAAACCATCTGGATTTGGGTTTTCCAGGTTCTCTGCGGGCCTATGAAGGCACAAGAAATCTGGTGGATTAATCTGCTGCGGAGGGGGACTCTTTGCCACAGACACCAGATACACAATTGGGCTCAGGATGGTTTTTGTTATGAGAACTTACTCTCTAGAGAGAAGGGAAGCAGAGGGAGGGGGGCTTTGAGCAGGGACGAGCACCAACTCCCATCAGAAAATTAAAGTCTTTGCAAGTATCCTCTGCACAGAAAGGGTTCTTGGGGAGATTTCAAAAAATCAACAGAAAGAGTCTTTTCTCCCCAGCAGTATTTCTTGATGATGACAGAGCCCCTCTTTCCCTTCCCCCCTTGCTATCAGCTGGCTAATCTGCCTGCACATTCTGACACACAGCTGCGAGAGATGAAAACTGTACTGTTGATAGATGAAACTTTGGATAAGATTACATGGTTTTGAATATCTTGATGACATATTTGTCTGAAAAGTCTTTTAGAGGACAGCCTAATATAAATGCACGGAAATGTTTCTAATGACTAGCATTTGTCTACGTACTTGGTTTGGAAGATTAACATTCACGTGTTCTTCGACTGTCATTTGCATTTGTATGTGGAGGCAAACTTTTCAATAATCACTTCTTCATGCTGAGAAGAGTTAACAATTTATTCAAAATACACAAGGCCAAATTAGTCCCTTCTGTGAGGCTGGGAGCTTTGGTGGAGCTGCACCAGTGGTGGGTTTGGCTTCGCTGCTCTCGGCAGCAGCAGCAGCTCCGTGCCCAGGAGACCTCGCCTGCGGTAATGACGAAAATCCCTCCCTAAGATAGCACAGCAAAAGGGTGGAAAAAACCCACCACCCAAGGTCAGGACAATTGCATCTTTCATCTCTTTGGCTGCACTGAACTCTGGGTTGTTTTCCATTTTGCACTGATAAATGAATGTAGTAAGTATTTTTTGGTTTTATTCTCATTTTTACAACAGTCAGTGGTGTGGTGGGACCTTCAGAGCCCCATTTGTCAGCTGGGGAGAGGGCAGAGAGCACCTGATTTTGACACATATTTCACATGAGCAGTCAGAGCGTGGCACCTGGGTGCTCTGAATTCCTGCTCTTGTCTAAAGTTTTCTGAACCTTAGGAGTTTTCTTGCCTCAATCACTATAGACAATTGACCTTCAAGACTCTTGAAGAAAAGAAGCATCCATTCCTAAAATATGGAAGTATCCATGGAAACCTGGTCCCATTCAGGTCACAGTGAGCAGGTATCTCTATCCCTCTACCTCAGTTTTGCTCTGATGCAACAAAGGTTGATGGAGGGACTTCCTTGCAGAGGGTCAGAAAGAACTATGGTGGACCATGTGTTAACATGCACCTTTACATCACCCACTAATTAAACAAAAAGTAATGAGAGCTCATCTGTGCTGCAGTAATGTGAACCCTCTGCCTTCCTCCTTCCCGCATGCAGCATAAAATGAAGATACTCCTCAAATCTGGCCTCTATATGATACATTCCAGATGTCTGGGCTGAAAAAATGTAACTCAACACTGCCGAGCTGCACTCCTGAAATGGTGGGGTGTCCTTTCCAAGAGCGTGCAGGAAGCAGGGCTGTGGGAAGCCTCCCTGCTCACAGCACTGGACAGAGCTCGGCACAGCTGGGAGGAGTGGCGGCACGTGGGACGGGGAGGTGCAGGGCTGGATATTTTATGAAACGTGGTTGGGGTGAGGAAAGACAAACACTTGCAGAGACTGGTGGAGCTGTGCATCCCTGAGGGTTTGGCCAGTTGCTCAAATATAAATGAACCTTTCAATCTGCCTTTAGTGATCTCAAATGGTGAAAGGAGTGGGTAGTACCACCACGCACCACAAGCACCCTCTGCGCACTGATATTGTGGTGTATGTGGTCCCTTGGTTCCGGGGGGGGAACTCTTGCCTGGTGTTGCTGGCTACTGGTCTCATCTGCCCTCCAGGAGAATGCTGGACCCTCCACTGACCAGGAAAATGCAGGAAAGAAACTTCCATGGACAGTACTGGACATCCCAAGAGTTTGTTCACCTCTCCTCATCTTTAACACCATGTCACTTTCCAATCACCTGCTCTCACTATGGTGAGACTTCCCATTATAGGGTGGGTATTTTAAAAAATTGTTTAAATGTTCCCCAACACCTGCAAATATCCCATCTACCTGGTTGCTTCCTCTTGAACACTGCACATGCTTCTTCAAAGGCCGCTGGGATGAGCGTGTCTTTGTCCAGCAGGGCTGTGCAGCCACAGACACCGCGTCGTTTCTCCTGCTCTTCTCGCACCAGCGTGGCTCTGCAAACTTGCACGGACACTCTTTCCCCTCTCGGAAAATGTTGACATCTTGATGTCTTCTCCATAGACTCACACTGACACAGTGCTAGGGACTATGTGATGACACCGCAGCCCACGCTGGTGAATGGTGAAATAGCCCTGTCACAAACTATATCATGAAATATCAAAACTGTTTAAAAATGTGGTTTTCTAGGGAAAAAAAAAAAGAATCCCAAGGGCCTTAAGCTTACCTTGAGGACTGCTGTGCTCAGTTAGATACAAATATTGATGCTTAAGTAAAGCATTTTAACCTATGACAAATATAAATGGTATATAATGTATATGTATGTATGTAATGGCTGCACATTATCAAAATTCACAGAATGATGTTCATGACTCGTGGGCACACCTCGTGATATTTTTCCAATACAGGTGCTTTGAAGCTCTGGCTGGAGTGATACTTGACAATAAATGTTTTGCATTTTTCTTTATATGAAGAACAGTGACTAAATATGAACTGCCACAATCTGGGATTTAATTTTCAGTTATGAATACTCCTTATTACAAATACAGAATCAACTATTATTCCTTTTGGAAATGGTGGCATAAATTACTCCGCTGCACTTACTTAATTTCTTCTGAAAATTACTCTAATACAGAGTATTAATTTCTGCCAAAAATTACTTTGAAGCTTGACAGGGCTCTGTCAGAGTTTATCAGTGAAGGCCTCACTGTGTGTGACAACTGTTGGTTTCTCTGTTTCTTTTGACAGTTATGAGAATCTGAAATAGGTCAGGCGAAGATGGGCGGGATTGCTCAGGTTTTACTCCTTTGCTACTCTTTAACCATTAAAGACTGCGACCAGTACAATGTAAGACTGAAGATAATAACAGCTTTAAAATAGGTGCAGCTGTTACAAAGAATTTTTCCTGTTAATATTTGGGATAGTCATTATATGTGGGATGAGATAACTTGGACAAATCAACAAGTTAAGATAAATAGTTTTGGTTTCTTTGTTTGTTTATGGAAAAAAACACACATTTGCTTAAGAATGTTGGAGAGGTGATTTTGTCTCTTGATCCAAAAACTGATTAATAGTAGGGCAGGCAGACATACAGTTGGAATTTGACCACACAGGACAAAGTTCATGAGACAAATTCAACCCTGCTTTAAATATTACATGGTCTAATGAGCCTCAGTATTTAGTTATTTTCTTAAATGTCTGCCGCGCAGACACCTCAGATCTGGAGTCGGAACATCCAGCTGTGCTCTTGCTGATTCTCACAACACAGTGTAATTAGAACGTGCTGATAACTCGGTTGATGCATGAGAGATAAAAATCCATTCTACCTCATGCTGGTGGTAAAAACGTGGTTTCATCAGGAAAGAGAGCAAATATGAATTAAAAACACACTGAAGGCGACAGTATCATTTCCACCAACACACTCCTCTGACATCACTGACACCAGCATGTGTTGTACTCGGCTGCTTTACCCCTGGCATGGCATTGATATCAGCCATGAGTCAGGACTCGGTGGTACCAGACACTGCAGAGAATAAAAAAATAAAATATTCACAGCCCTGGAAACCCTCACATCAAGAAACCATCTACCCAGTGGCTCCTGCAGCAGAGCAATTCATGAAGAGCTCCTGCTGCTCTGGAGTCAAGCCTCTAATGGAGCTAATTTTTCTCCTGCAACCTGGGAAAAACTTGTCACACAGCTTTGTTTTTATGAGTAGGGGACATGACATCTAGTCAAGTTTTCCATGCTAAGAATTTCATGTTACATATTGTTAAAGAAATAGGTTATGTACACATCAAAATGAGTGAACTTTTACCTTTCCTATTGCAAGTTATCCGTGACATCCTTGGAAATCATTGACTTCTCAGCTATTGACATTGGTGGGGGAAGGGGAAAAAGGTTCATCTTGCAAGAAATGCTGACTCAGAGATCTCTCAAGAAAATCTACTTTCTTAGCTGAAGAAGGAAGGTTCATTCTTTGCTCATCTTGGTGAAATCTAATTGTGATATTTATATTCCGTATTAATTTGATTCAGTAAAGATTTCCAACATAGGCAAAGAAGCCAATAGTAATAATTTGTTCTGAAGCTTTTATTACTATTGTGTTTTGAATGCAGGTATTAAAACAGCAGTGGAGCAGCAGATGCTATCCCTTGCATATTGTTAAAGATGCTACCTATGCAATTCCTAAAAGCATGAGCCCTTTTAATGGGAGGAAGCAGCAAAACACCCATTGACTTCAGCTGGTTATAGATTTCATCAAGTAAATATGGGCCAGTGCTACTTGCTGGGGAACCAAGTCATTTGCAAGGAATAGTTTACAGTAGCTTTTACTTCTCCTTTGTATTTTTTACTTTACAAAATAGACCTGAATTCCATATATAAAAGTGACTGCTTTGCATTAAAAACAAGTTTTCCTTTTAAGTTGAACAAGCCTGCTTAAAAAGAAGAGACATTTGGTACCAGTAGCTGTGATTTAGTGAATATTTTTTTCTACTTTTTCAAGTACTCATTACAATTCCTACTTATTTTATAGCAATATCACACAATAAACATTTCTTTTCTGATTAAGGGATTGAAGGAGAACTGAATTATAAACAGTATTAATATAAGAGGGAATTTCTATCCTGTGCTCTGTAGGCCTGAGTTTATATGACCTTAAACAATCAGTCTGAAGAAGTGACATCAGCTGCTGTACACATTCCACATTACTGAGGAATTAAATTAAGCAGCTTTAATATCTGTGAAATGGCACAGGCCTGAAAGAGAATCGTTCCAATTTATGGACTTTGTATCTGATTTACTAGTGCATGTCTAGCAATTTCAGAGCCACCAATTGCTTTAAGACCACCTCCAAAGTGTTTTTATCACTTACAGTAAATGTGCTAACATAATGTTTTAATTAAACATTTAAAGTGCATCAAACAAATTTATTGATGCTGCCAGAAGGGGAAAAAAAAAAAAAAAAAAAAAAAAAAAAAAAAAAAAAAAAAAGGGAAGAAGAATAATAAACTCTTCTATTTGCAAAATAAACCAATTTCCACACCATTTTGTGACCCTGGCAAGATTGGTCTTAAACATTACAGCTAGCATCTATAAATTAACAAAAAGATTCCCTTCCCCACCAGTTCCCTCATTTTCCCTCCCCAATCTCCAAATCATATTTTGTGCATAAAAACATGGTAAGAGCTTTTTGAAAGCTATTCAGCTATAATATCAAGTGGTTGTGAACACTGCATTTATTTTTTTCTCCTTGAACATAGGCCTGATATTGAAAAGATATAAAAGTCCCAGCAGCACTTTATATTGATGTTGGCATTAAAAATGCTTTTTCTGTTAGTGAGAGAGGAGTTCCCCCTTAAAAAAATAAAAGCCAATACCAGGCCTATCAAAACTTTATCATCCTGTTACCACTTTGGCACCGTATTAAAATATGCACAACCCGAGCTGGTTTTCATATAAAATCCTTTTCCATCCTGCACAGGGGATCACAGTCCTGACAAAGACCCACGATTCCCACAGCCCCCTAAAAAGGAGAAAAAGCAAGCGTTGCGTTGACATCACCTGAAAAAAGAAGGCCACACTCAGATTTGGCGCCAGTTTGCTGCCATCTGGGCGCTGGCAGAGATGATGTGTGGTGGCAGGGGCAGAGAGGGGCGCCAGGAGCGCCGCGGCTTCTCCTCGCCACCTCCTCCAGCTCTGCCCCTCTCCTCCCAGGAAGGTGCACCGCGGGCACTGTGGCACAGCAGCTCAGCGCAGAGAGGCTTCTTGCAGAGGGCTAAATTGTGATTTATGCTTCATGGCACCAAAACTACGGGCGTGTTATTTGTGTAACATAACATAGCTTAGGTTTTCCCAGCGAGGGGAAGAGTGTTTTGTCTTCCTGAGTAAGAATTCATTTTTGAGACAGATAATCATGGCAGGTTTGCTTTCGTACATATCTTTCCTTACATACATCTGTCATTGTGTATGAGAGGACAGCTAAATACAGTGGGTCATAATATGAATGGAAAGCATCTTCCCATACCAAAGAGACTCAAGGATTCTGGTGCCTGGAGATGGGATCCTAAGCAATTCTTGTTAAGGTCAGTACTGTTGCTAATATACAAGCTGATATACAAATGTAGAGTACATTTCATGCATATTATTATACTATATTATATTATGTTACATATCATCTGCAATTCAATTTGCTCTATTTGTTCAGACATGGTAACTATAAACATCAGGTGGTTGGAAAGGAAATGAGCAAGGAACCCCATAACCATTGGAGCTGCCAGGAAACAAAAGGCAAGGCAAAACACCATGGCAGGGCTGGGAACTGGCTGTTCCTGGGAGACTAATCCCACATTTGTTAAGAAAAAAAAAAAGAAGAAAAAAACTTGAGAAAAAAAAAGACCAGTGAGTTCATCATGTGGGATCAGAACCCTCATTTTTAGGCATCATTCAATCATGGGTTGCATGAAAGTTGTCGTGTCATCCATCATGGTGCAGGATAATCCTTTCAGTGTGGTAACTCAGTGATGCGAGAACCACCACTAACCCTTTGTCCTTTGTGCTCTTTTGTCATGTCCGGGGTCACCCCAGCTTTGCTTCACTGCACCTCAGAAGACAAATCTGCTGCAGGCTCATGGTAGCTGTGGCTCATGGTTACCTTGTGGTCCACATCTATTTTTGTATCTGTTGTCTCCTGCTTTATATTTAGGTCTTTGGGCATTCTAGGCTTTAGCATAATGGAGTCAAATCAATGATGTGAGCCACTGAGCAGTGACACAGTGTGACTATGAAGAAATAATAATTGTGGCTTTCAACATCAAGGTGGAGACATTTTTCTAGAGAAAAGAAATAAAGACCTCAGAAGAAGGGTGCAGCATGTCTCTTCATTTCACTTCATCGTGCATGATTTACCATTGTGTTCTAGGGGGCTGATTTTCAAAAAGAATGAATTTTGCATTAAATTCTGAGTATGGTTGCTGCAGAAGATACGATATTTGCCTATTCAGATGATGAGCTGGATGCATAAGTGATCACATCAATGGGTAATATGCACATTCAGTCATGAGAAAAAATTTGCATGCCCTTTAAAGACCTAAAAGTTGAACATCTGGCCTTTTCTGTGGCACCTCAATTTTTTATCAATGTCTTCTCTTCTTTGTAAGATTTATTCTTAAAACAGTCAGATCATCACAGGCTTGATACAACATTCACTGCACCCTGTTCACTAATGAGCCAGGCTCAGCTGTGGTGAGAATGACTTTAATTGTTCTGCATTACAGAGGTGGTGTTTACCACAAAGTCCTTGAATTGCACATGACTGGACACTCGTGAGTGCTGTACTTGGGACAGTCTGTGTTCTGTCCAAATGAAAAGTTTCATTAAACCTCTGCAGCACGTGCCTTAGGTAGGGTTGACAGCCAAAGGGAATCAGATGACAACTTTTTCCTCCTCACCAGCTCTTGTGTTTTCCACAAATACATAGTTAATTGTCAGTATGAACTGTGAGGAAAGAACCCTTGAAATGAGATAAGACTAAGTGCCAGGTACTGCTCATTTCCTCTCAGTTCCTTCCTGCTCCCCTAACTGATGCCCCATCCCTGAGCTTTCTGCTGGTTTTCTGCTGAGACCAGTAGCTTCACCTCTCCAGGACACAGTATATTTTTTTCATATCTTACTGATTTGGACACATGGTGATGAGAACTGCTCCTAACCAGAAAGTCTGATGTACTAAGCATTTTTCTTGTATCTGTTTGCTACTACCTGGCTGGTGATGCTGAAGAGCATTGATATGCTATGGGTGTTCCCTCCTCAGAGCAAATCTCACACATCTCATCTTCATTTTTGTAATTTTACCCTTGTCCCAATCACTCCAAGCCTCTAAAGAAGTTTGAATTTGGGCTGTGAAGCTATGAGTCATAGCAATATTTTCACACATCCCCGTATATTAGTTAGGGGACTTGTGAAACAGAGGAAGGACAGAGAGTTATTAGTTGAAATTCCCAAATGAAGGGCCAAACGTTGAAAAACTTCCTCTGTTTCCATCCAGCCCCAGATGAGGCAAAATTCTTATGTAGCATCAATAAAGGGTTATCTGCTAAGTGATGAAAGAGGGTTTTCTACTACATTCTGTTCATCAGACTTTCAGTCGAAGTGGCAGTGTTGGGGCTCATGGCCTTCAGGTGCCTTGCCTGGGGCTTGCAGGATTCATATCCAGGACATTTAACCCCATTTTTATGCTTCAAATTGTGAAGATAAGGAAGCCCTGCTTCTAACCCTGGAAGCTGCCAGCCCAGTCCAAATAAAGGAGGATAGCCCTCTCCAAATCAGGGTATTGTTAAAGCAGGTGATAGGGAAGATAACGAGGGGGTTTTACACGGCATTCTCGTTCAGGCAGACTTTACATGCTTGTACTTCTGACCCCAAGATCAAGTTCCAGATAGTGATGTACGCAAAGTTTAGTTATCTTTCAGAGAAGCCACCAGAAGCCCAAAACTGAACCTATTCTTTTTTTTTTTTTCCCCATGAGGAAATCCTGTAGCAGCCCTCCTCTGCTCAGATTACTGCAGTTTTGCTGCACCTTTGCTGTGAACAGGCATCAGAGGAATTCTTGCTGGTGTCTGGCCAGCAGGCAGAATGAAACTTCTAAGAAAACAGAAAAAATCAAGAAGAGGGCTCTGGGAACAAAAGGACGGACGCTCGGGAACTGTCACCTCCACGGAGCTGACAACAGCTTGCCCAGCTGAGGCTTGGCATGAAGTGTTTACTCATCTGCCTTGGCCCTGGAAAATGAAAAGGAGGTTAAAAATTAATCTGTGCAGCTGGCAACTGCTGGAGTGGGTTGACATGGTGGTGCAAATTTTTTCTAATAGCAGGAACGCTATGTAGCAGCAGAGTGACCAGGCATCAGGGCTCACATGTGGTAGCTTGACCCGTGCAACACAAGGCACTACATGACCTTTGTGGAGTGAAGTGCCCTTTTTTTGTACTGACCTGTTTAATTTTGGTGACACAAAGGTGTGGGTATCCTGATTCTTCTGAGATGGTGCCCACCCAGCTACAGCTAGCTTTTCACTCCCAGCTGTACTTGCAGAATAATGTGGCACAATGGATATCTTTAAACTCGCAAGGCTAGATTTACTAATGGCAGGTTCTCTGAGTCATCCAGAAAACTACAGGAACCTTATGGTATATCACCTGTTTATTAGTGGCTCCCAGACCTTGATTTTGGATCATATCTTGCAAAAGGACTCTGCCAGGGGCTGCTGGAATCATCTTTAGGCTGAACCTTGAATTTCAGGCCAATAAAAAAATGAATCCCTGTTAGAAGAGACTGCAGGGGATGGAATCTAAACCTGCTGGGGCTAAACTAACACCACAAAGTGCTAGCCTGCCACTGCAAGAGGCCAGTCTCTAAGTAGTTTGGTAGTTACCTTAACAGCTATAAAAGGTGTAAATCTGTAGAGAGGACAGAAGGAATAAAGAGAGAAACTGCCCTACCTGTCTCCTACTCCACAGGGAATAACAAGCTACATTCACAGTAACTGATCCTAGTAACTGCTCTAAATGGAGAGGAAAAATCTGTGGCTGAAATGTCTGTTCAAATTACAGGGAGACAAACCTGTATCTCCAACTCTTCTCTCTAATTCTTGTGCTGCACCACTGATAAAGAACTTTAAGCCCCTTTGTATGACATAGTAAATACGCAACTAAACAACTTCAGGCAAAGAAGACCTCTTCAGCAGCACCACGAGGTTATTACTGTCTCATAGAACAATACATGCAGTGCTGTGTGACAGGTGTGCATTTCCTTAAAAAAAAAAACTTACCAGACTTTACATTTAGAAGAGGCAAGAGAGCACCTTCTTTGTGTTATGAATATAGGTAGTTGTAGAAGTGTGCTCACACCCTGAGCAGATGGTTCCTGGGGCACAGGGAATATTTTTTTTGCATTTCACAAGCCAGGCTGGTCTTGACAGCAGAGGAGAATAAAGCTGAAACATTTCAGACACTCGGAGCATATCACGTGTGGCCATTAGGGCAGGATTAAACAAACACAATTAGAGAAAGTCCTTCTGAAAGATGGTTCTGCTAAAGGATTCGAGTGCACACCTATTCTGCGCCCTGCTTGAAGTCCTAATGCTGCTCCACTGCTAGAAGCAAATGCCTTTTGAAGGCAGCTCAGAGCCACCGAGCAGTCGCTTAGCTTTATAGTTTGCTAGCCGCATGTCACCTTTGAAGGCTGGGAAATTGCAGAGGAAGTACCGTGATTCCCAGCCGAGTGAAGCAGACACTTGACACATTTCATCCCTTGCAATTAAGGGAGAAAAGAAGAATCAGGGGAGAATTCAAGCAGCATTTTAGCAATAGACCACTCCCTTATCAAGATGAACTACAAGCATCACCCACAGATATATGCAGGATGGATGCTAAGCACAGACAGTAATAAATGCATGTGAACTTTGCATTAGAAAGCCTCACACTTAGAAGACTTTGTTTATTGCCCTTAGTCATTTACACACATCCTTCTAAAGCGAGGAAGCTCAAACATAATCAAACCCTGTGTGCAAATTACCAAGTCAAATGCTGTTGTTCTGTTCTGTTGTCTTTTAATAACAGAGCGCAAACTTCCCAGCGCAAAAATACCATCTTGTGATAAAATGACTAATACATGACTAAAGCCAGTTTCCATTGTGCAGGCATAGCTCTGGGGATCATTTGTTTTTCATGGTAGATCCCTCAGACAGTGAATTCCTCTGGTGGTTGGGATTATATTAATGACCAAGACTGTTAGTCACCTCAAGGGAGCTGAAATAGGATGCCACTCTGGTTGCCATTATTAATTCCAACTGCAGGTGTGAAAATTAATTTCATGGTTATTTTTATCATTTCCTTTTAGTTAAGGATTAGAGTTTCCGAGTGACCCAGACTCCGGATGGAGACAAATCTGAACCAGGTCTGCCCAGCACTCCCATAACAGTGATCCAATTCTGATGGTGTAGGAGGGGAAAAAATGGGGTACAAGGCTTTCCATCCCTCACTTGAAGACAATTACTGGCACTGAAAGATATCAGATGTCATAATGACATACACTTCTTTGCACCAAGACTCTGTAAAGCAATCCAGTAAATTGCAGGTTGTTTTCATTTCTGTGAAAGAATAACACATTTGCCAATCGTGGGAGAAAAAAAAAAAAAAAAAAGAAAAAAAAAAAAGAAGAAGTTAAATATATCAAACCAAATCAAATGTAGCTGATTAGAAAGCTACAGTTTCCATATGCTGGCAGGGGTACTGTTTTCACATAGATTTTCTGACAGATGCTGCTATATCCCCGCAGTCAAGACAGCTCCAGCAGCCAAGCTCCTGCCTGGCGTCCTTAACCATAGGTGGAGTTGGGCTATTGAATTTGGGGAATGGGAGGGGAACGGCTTGGAGGGGAGCTGACTCACCTTGGCTGGAGAGGGCAGGAGCTGGAGTCAGCTGGATCCCTCAAGGAGAGACAGAGCAGGAAGGAGGAAACCCCCCCCACTTCCCCCCGCTCCCCATGATTAAGCCTCAACTCCTGCCAGTTCAACTGGCAAAGGTGTTGGCTCCAAGGCTGTCCTGTATTCACCGACACCTCCTCCTGCCAGGGCCCCGTGAGTAATGCTCAGAAGATAAGCAGGTTAGGCCAGATTCAGTCAGATAATTAAGGCTTGGAGGTAACGTAAGATCCTTAGGTGCTCTTACATACATACTGCTCATCCGGGGTTTGGATTTATAACTCGCTGTGCTCCTAACCACCTTCCATCCGACAGCTTTCCTCATGTCTGGGGCATCTTTGCCGTGTGGGCAAGCGCTGTGCCTGCCGCAGAGATGGACGGACAGACAGCCCGGGGGTGCAGGGCTCGGAGCTCCCTCCCCGTCTGTGCCGCGGCCATCAGCCCTCCATCTCCCTCAAAGTGTCTCCTCTTAATTGCTGCCACGCGAGGTTTTCCTGGCCCGATCCCGTCCCCTCGCCCCTCCCGGAGCCGTTTCCCTCCGCTCCATCCCGGCGCACAGCGGGGAGAAGCTGCCGCTCGGAATTGGCTTCGCACTCGCCCTCCCTCCCCTCTCCGGGTGACCCTCCCCGCACGGAGCTGCCAGAGCCGCGGGGCTCGACGCCAGCCCTCCTCTGTCATAATGAACCTTTTTGGGTCATGTAAGCCAAGAACCTTGTGCTGCTAAAGACCCCATCAGTTACTTTAAGCAGTTATCGTATTTTACTGTTTACAGGGAGTAAGTCCAGAGCGTGGCGCTCAGCCCATCGCACGCAGCACAGTTTATCACCAAAAAATTAATGGGTTTGTGCCGCCTCGCACTTCAAGACATTAAATCACGGATTTGTTTAAAATTTACTGAAGTTCACAACTTTTAATAAAGACCGTCTCAACCTTCGCAGTTACACGTCAAGACATCATGTCAGAATCATGCCCTCCTCGCCATTTACTGACGGCTGACTCCAAGAAACAGATAGCATGTAAAATTCACTTATTTTTCCATGCTGCTACTGCAGCCATTCTTACTGTTGAAACAACTTAATGCAGAGCAGAAGGGAAAAAAAGCAGCAATATTTTTTCTGAGCTAAAATAGGTACAAATGCAGTGTGCATATTTCAGGATATTATCAGGATAGCTCAGATACATAACATTAATGTAATCATTTTATTCTCTCCCTTGAACTAATGCTAGTTTTCTGTTTCTGTAGGGCTTTCAGTTTAATTTGTGCAATTTCTCCATTTACCCACTCTGGCTAATTTCAGAGAAAACACTACACTGTATAGCTGAACATGATCACCCAGGTTATAAACGATAAATTCCACCATAAAGCTTTATAAAAACCTTTATTGCAACTAAAGTCTTTATTTCTTTTAAATGAATAGATTTATTTTTTTTAGCATCAAAATGTCTTCATTGATTTTTACATTTAGGCGAAAGCTGTTCATGAAAATTAGTAAAGTAGGACATGAATCATGAAACAAGCACAGTGCAAATCTGGTGACACCAACCTTTAGCCACGTCTCAGAGCCACTTGCAGCTTTCCAGTCACACCTCTGCACCTACTTCCCTTCAGGGAGAGAAACTGCCTCTAGATCATACAATGTTATTTGCAATATTTCTAGTGTTTTATGAACGTTATAAGCAAGCAATGAAAATATCCTGACTGCTAAAAAGCCATCGCTTAATTTGGACTCAGAGCAGACAGAGCAAACTCACACATTCAGGTGTTGCACCGATGCTGAATCTTCCATATAGTGACTGTCAGGCACTTCCAGGGGAATAAAATCGAAGCAGCTGCTAAAACCTAACAATTCCTAGAGCTAAAACACAACCCCTCTTGGATGGGACACACAAGTAACCAAAATGTGTGTTTAAGCCTGTCTTTTCAAGCTACTTTTTTTCTAATTTAGCAACCCAAACTTTACAGACAAATGAATAGAGGTTTTGTATTCATGATCTGGGCAGAATGGCCAAATAGGAGACCGTATAGAGAAATAATTATTTTTTTGTTTGTTTTCTCTCCTTCTGCAGCTTTGAAATTCAGCAAGTCTGGTGGGTTCAGTAACACTAATACAGAACTGGAAAGTGGAGAAAGGAGAAGCAAGTTTCATTAACAGGGAGAATTCTACATAAAACATACTGGAGCTGATGGAGGAAAGGAAGAGGCAGCCAAGATGTTCAGCTGCAAGTGGAGTCCAATTTGATGCTCAGCATGAGTTTAAAGGGAAGATTTTCTCAGCCTTAAAATAAAAGAGCAGTATTGGATGCGTACGGGGCAGAAAACTGTCGTCACAGAAATGGATTGTGCCGGGCTTGGGAAAAGCGAGAGTGGCAAAAGTAGCTCATTTTGCTGTGCTACATTTATAGATGTGCTCATTTGAATGCTCCCAGGAGGACCAGCTTTCTGTGTCCAGACAAAATTATACAGGCATCCCACCACGCCACATCCCAGTGCTAAAACCTCAGCATAAAGGAGATCCACACCAGCTTAGATGGGAATTTTGCCCTTGGATTTTGGGGAGCAGACCTGATTTCCTGCCAGCAGATCTGCTGCTGTCTTTCATTTCTTTTAGGATCAGCCCTCTGACATAAACAAATTGCTAACATCAAGGACCTGATCCTGCTTCCACTGAAATCAATACAAGTTTTGTCATTGGTTTCAATGGGATCAAGGATTCAATCCCACTGTTTTTGAAGTCAATAGGGTTGGGGTTTTCTCTGAATAAGCAGGGTTGTGTTAATACTGCAGAATGGACCTAAATTATATTGATTATTTGGATGTAAACCCAAGCATAAAAACAGGATTAGGGGGAAAAAGGGAAATGTATGAGAAAGTGAGTGTAGAGCAGCATCCATTCGTGGTGTGCAGCAGGTCAGCAGGAGCTCAGCCGGAGCAAAGGCTGCAGTGGCACAGCACCAGGGAGCCAAGTCCACTGGAAAATTTTAGGGGGGAAGACAGAGAAGAAATTCATCCTGGAGATCCTTTTTCATCTGCTCCTCCTAAACCAAACCTTTGAGTCACTCATCCTTTATTAAAAATAAACAAAACATCGACAGAAGAAATTATTGTCACATATACACACATAGTAATTGGTTCTGCTTCTTCGCTGCTCCTTCTTTTCCCTCTTCTCTGGTAGAGGGTTGTTCTGTGTTTCTGTAACAACTACCGGTAAATCAGAATTTATTGTACATATGTTTGTGTTCCACTTAATAAAAAATATACTTATATTTTCAGATAAACTTTGTTAGTAATTCATGAGGTAAGTGACTATTTATGCTAATAAGGGAGAAATATATTCTCAAGCATAATGCATTACATAAATTTGAATGCAAAATGTTCAATTATGAAGTAAATACAGGTAATGCAAACAGTAAATTACATCCAATAAAAATATACAAAGAATGTGTCTTCAAAGAGAGAGAGGCTTTTATTTGCATCTGTGAGTTGTTTAAAGAGAAAAGAATTAATAAATACTGAATTACTCTTATGATGATTTAGCTCATAATTCAGCAATCCATAACGACTCCCAGTAATCAGACTGTTGTTCCATACCCTCCAATATAAGGCAGGACTGTTTCCTCAGCAATTTTATCCCTACCAGATTATCTCGTCTGATTCTATTAATTCTCTCCCATAAATCTGCTAACAGTGATATGTGATTTACTTACCCTGTTAACTGATCTGAAGACTGTTAAAAGGATTTATCTAGCACTGCACCTAGGAGCAGTTTATGCCTTATCACTCTGTTACCCCGAAGAAGTCTTTCTGAAATCAATTTGGCTGGCTTCATAGTTAAATTCAGCGGACAGTGTTTAGTTCTGCGCCATAAAATAAGACACTAGATAAACAAAAGGAGCAGTAACTGTACTTAACGTGTTGGTCTCGATACGTGTTTAAGTTACAACAAATTACTCTGCGAGTCCATATAACACGAGATCTGCACGTTGGCTCCTGCTGGATGTGGTGTGTGGGACAGGCACACGCGCTCCAGCGGTGCAGGCTCTGCCTCCGCTGCTGGCGCGCTCTGCTCCGCACAGGCCGACCCCAGGGGCTCTGGAGTTAATGTTTCACGTCCCCCTGCACGGTCTGTCAGAAAACTCTCCCACAATAAATGCACGTTAGTTTGGAGGCTCGTGAAGCAGGTCAGCAGCACGCTGGGAGCGAGCAGGGCTCCACGGGTGCGTCGTCGAAGGGAGATGCTTGAAAACAAACCGGAGCAAGAGGCTGGGAGAAGGACGGAGGAGCTCTCCCTGTGCCTGGCTCGGGGCAGGATTGTTACAAACAGTGCTGGGAAAAGGGAGCAGTCTGAGGGAATTGGCCTGCGATAATTGTGGAAAAACTGGAGACTGAATAGCTCTAATTGAAATGAAAGTGTGTGATTGTTATGGAAGAAACACTGTTAATAGAGGACTGTAAATGTTTAGACACCCATTGTGAATAGCCAAATAATAAAGAAAAATACTACTAAATCGAGAATTATATATTGTAGGGAGGAGAATGTTGCTTCTGAAGGTTATCCAAAAATTGCTAATAATCTTTTTTCTCTGCTGCATGGAACAGTAGAGACATTTTGGTGCAGCAGTTCTGTGTAACAATCACACAAGAACAATATTGTACAACTAATAATTTTACTCGCTGCTCTGGTAGGTCAGAGCTTCAATTAATTTGCAGTACTTACTTACATTGGTATCAATTAAGAGACAGTCCCCATTAGCTCACACAATTTCATACTCTTTTGTCTAGAGTTCAGAGTTTACTCAGGAAATTTACTAGTTTGCAAATGTAGCACTTTGAATCTTCACATCCAAACAAACTATTTTATGGGGCTGGAGCCACATTTCCACAGCCAGGCTAGGAAAATACTACAACTGTACATTCTGAAATGGAATAACCTTTTCATTTAAAAATATTAGCACACACTTTATGTCTCTCACAGGTAAGCATGTTAAGGGATATATAGTGCCACATTCATCTTGCTCAGGAGAAAAAAAATATAGAGGGAATTGGCCTATCCTGGGGGCACTTATGCTGTGAGCCTGAAGTTTTGTTGATTTCAACGAAGTGAAGAAATAGGAAAGTCAGCCCGAGCAGCTAACTTGCATTAACTCTGCCATGGATTGCCATCTGTAAGATAAAGCTGCAGATGTGCACGGCTCTGTGTGTGCGGGGTGTTGCGGGACAGTGCACAACTGCGTTTTGATTTTGTTAGAAATGTTGGTAGCATTTTTTAATCTTTACAGAATTGCCACCACAATAATTTCTAGACCTAGTTATCTTCCTAAATTCGCAGTATGCCCTACCCCTTTCAGTCGGCAGGAACAGTACATGCTGTAAGACTTTCAGATGTTAGTACTGGCACTCGCACTGATAATGGCATAGTCTGAAGATGTTATCCATTCGTAAATCCACTCGCCAAGTGCTATTTCCTAAGCAGAGATTCTTTGGCTACTGCAAATGATGACTTTCACAGTCGGTGAAAAATCACCCAGAGCCTTGCCCGCACCTACAGAGTGATACCCTGAGTGGGGTTATAAATAGCAAACTCCAGGGGGGAAGGGACGGGGCTAGGGGAGAAGGGACGATTTGAAGTACAATGTTCAAGAAGCAGGTTTAATATATGACCAAGTGTCAGAAGTCAGGTTTCTGAGAATTACTTTTCAGATAAACAACTTTATAGCACCGCACTTAATCTTACTTACTAGAGACATCTCATTTATCACGGAATTACAAGTAACTTTAAATTCTATCGATATTCCCATAAAGCCCGGTCGGAAAATCGAGCCTGGCAGCCTCGGAGGCTGCGGGTCTCCCCGGCCCGTGATGGGACACGGAGGGTGCAGGCGGGACCGCGGCGGCTGCGGGGGCGGGCGGGACACCACGGGGGCCCCGTCCTGTCCTGTCCCGTCCCGTCCCGGCGCTCGGCACTGACCTGTGGACGAGAGATGGCGCTGTCGAGGTTCGAACCGAGCCGCTCCGCCGCTCCGCTCCAGCCGCCGCCGCTCCTCGGCCCCCGGACCGGCCCCAGCCCCCTCCCAGAGAGCAAGGGGGGGCTGGGGTGGGAGGCGAAAGTAAATACAATTAGTTCTAAATGTATTAAATTAATTAGTCCTGGCCGGCACGCCGAGTGGGGCGGGAGGGGGGAAGGGGCGAGCGCGGGGCTGGCAAACTTGCGGGGCTCTCGCACCTCCGGGCGGGCGTGGGGGATGGAGAGAGGGATCGATGCCTCGTCCCCGCAACAAAATAATCAATAAGCGACCTGGGCGCCGCGGGGGTGCGGAGCGATGACGGGGCAAGGGCCGCCCGCCCACTCGCAGGTACCCGGGCCGGGCACGGCGGAGCCCCGCGCTGCCTCCGCGCTGCCCGCTCCCTCCCGGGCGCCGCCGGCTCCCCCGGGGTACCGCGTCCGCCGCTTCCCCTCCCCGCTCCCGGCCGCACGGAGCTCCCCCCGTCCTCGGGTGCCGGGCCGGGCTCAGGGGCAGCTCCGGGCACTCCGCCCCGAGGCAGGGCGCTCGCCCGCGGGCGCGCACGGTGCGGTGCGGTGCGGGCGGAGCGGGCCGGCGGTGGCCGAGCCGAGGCCGGGCGCGGTGCCGGCGGCCAGGAGGGGGTTAAGCGGGCGCTGACAGTCAGCTGAGCCCTGACTGACAGCCCGCAAAGTTTCCCTGTCGCTAGACTCTTATGCTAATGAGGCCGGGCGCCGAGCGCCCATTGGCCCGGCCCCGAGCCCGTGTCCCGCCTGACGTCACGGGCGCTATAAAACTCCGCAATGCTTTAAACTCTCCTGCCGGATCAAACCTTTAAATATTTTTCATCTTCTTGCTGTAGCTTTGAGGCCGAGTTGTTGGTTTGTTTTTTTTTTTTTTTTCTCTCTCTCTCTCTTTTTTTTTTTCCTTTTTTAAACTATTATTATTATTATTTTGGTTGCGATACAGACTTTGATTTTTTTTTTTTTTTTTTTGCCTTCGCTCTCTTTCCCTCCTCCCTCCCCCGATGAACCTCTCTCCTCGCTCTGCACTTTGCACGAGAGAGCCCAGAGGAAAGGCACCATGAAGTGTTAAAAATAACAAAACAAAACAACAACAACAACAACAAATTTACTCGCAACAACACCAGCTAACACTTCCAGCTGCGGTTCGCGAGCTGCGAAAGAGAGCGAGAGGAGAGAGAGAGAGAGAAGGGAGGGAGAGAAAAAAAAAAAAAAAAACCCTCTATGCAAAAGGCGAATAGCGAGAGCCCCGCGCTCTGATGCATCAGCGGAGCCTCTGCGAGGGATAACGCGGAGCGGGAGAGGAGCCGCCGGGGCGGACCGGAGCGGAGGCAGAGCAGGAGAGCGGAGCGGAGCTCGCCAAAAATCAAGCTGGCTCACCCGGTGGCGACTCAGAGCAGCCCCCTCGCTCCCGGAGCGCACCCTTTCTGGAGGACTCTCGGCAGCAAAAGGATGGCATCAGAGCTGGCGATGAGCAGCTCCGACCTGCCCACCAGTCCCCTGGCCATGGAATATGTTAATGACTTCGATCTGATGAAGTTTGAAGTGAAAAAGGAGCCGGTGGAGACCGATCGCATTATCAGCCAGTGCGGCCGCCTGATCGCCGGGGGATCGCTCTCCTCCACCCCGATGAGCACGCCCTGCAGCTCCGTGCCCCCGTCCCCCAGCTTCTCGGCGCCCAGCCCCGGCTCCGGCTCCGACCAGAAGACCCACCTGGAAGACTACTACTGGATGACGGGGTACCCGCAGCAGCTCAACCCGGAGGCGCTGGGCTTCAGCCCCGAGGACGCGGTGGAGGCGCTGATCAACAGCAGCCACCACCCGCTGCCCGGCGCCTTCGATGGCTATGCTAGAGGGCAGCAGCTGGCCGCGGCCGCCGGCGGCTCCGTGCCGGCCGAGGAGATGGGCTCGGCGGCCGCCGTGGTGTCGGCGGTGATCGCCGCGGCGGCGGCGCAGGGCGGCGCGCCCCACTACCACCACCACCACCACCACCCGCACCACGGCGGCGGCGGGCGGCGGCGGCGGAGGCGGCGGGCACCCCCACGCCGCGGCGCCGGGCAGCGCGCCGCCCTCCTCCGCCTCCTCGGCCGCCGGCTCCGGCTCCGGCGGCGGCGGCGGCGGCGGCGGCGGCGCCGGGGGGCTGCACCACCCGCACCACGGCGGCGGCGGCGGCGGCGGCGGCGGCCTCCACTTCGACGACCGCTTCTCCGACGAGCAGCTGGTGACCATGTCGGTGCGGGAGCTGAACCGGCAGCTTCGGGGCGTCAGCAAGGAAGAGGTGATCCGGCTGAAGCAGAAGAGGAGGACCCTCAAAAACAGGGGCTATGCCCAGTCCTGCCGCTTCAAGAGGGTCCAGCAGCGGCACGTCCTGGAGTCGGAGAAGAACCAGCTGCTGCAGCAAGTGGAGCACCTAAAGCAGGAGATCTCCAGGCTGGTCCGGGAGAGGGACGCCTACAAGGAAAAGTACGAGAAGCTGGTCAGCAATGGCTTCAGAGAAAACGGATCCAGCAGCGACAACCCTTCCTCTCCAGAGTTTTTCATGTGAGTTCCCACAGCCTTGCCACCTTAACTAAAAGTTCTTCGTGTGAGTTGTTGTTGGGGGCTTTGCTAGAGCCACAACCCCGCTTGCCACCTTCTTTTACCTTTTTAAAAAAAAAAAAAAAATACAAACAAAAAAACTCAAAACAATTTTAAAACAAAGTTGTTTTTTGGGTTGGTTTTTGGTTTTTGTTTTCTTTTTAAGGTGGGCTGGCTCCGTGTTGGCCAACCTAAAGTTCTACATGAGTTGCCTTTCTGTTTATTATTATTATTATTATTATTATTTTTATTTTTTTTGTGGGGGCTTGCTGTTGTGTTTTTTTTTTTTTTAGTTTGAAAGATTCAACTCGCCACCAACTCAGTTCTTCATATGAAGCTTGCTCCTCTTTGAAACCTGCCATCCACATTATATATATATATATATATATTTTTAAGTTCATGAGGTTTTTTCTTTTGAGCTTGCTGTGTCCAAAAAGTCTGATTTTTTTTTTGCCATCCTGAGTTCTTCATATGAGATTTGAGCTTTGCAAAAAGAAAAAATTTAAAAAAAAATTAAAACTAAACAAAACAAAAATACAAAAAAAAAATAAAAGCAATGTGAAAATTTTAGACTCCAGCTTGCTGAGTTCCATCAGTTTTTAGCGTTGTTGTGCAAAACTAGAGATATGCCTAGATCAACCTGCCAAAATCAAGCCTGCATCAACCTTCGGTGTGTTCATGTGAGTTTTGGCCTTAATCTGCCAAACGTGAGACTTTAGTCTGCCATTAGAATCCCATACTCATCTCATGCATTACGCTTGCTATTTTGTCTTAGCAACAATGAACTATAACTGTTTCAAAAGACTATGAAAAAAGAGACATTATATTAATAAAAAACCCTGCATGCTGGTCATGTATGGTATAATTATTTTTTTTTTTCTTTTGCTTGGAAATGGACTTTTGGAGACTATTATGGCATGGCATTCATCCTTTTGTTTTATTGCCTCATCACTTTTTTGGGTTGAAAGCAAAAAAGTGCAACCTTTGATCTTCCTCCTCCTCTTCCTCCCATTAAAGTTTGCATCTGCTCTAAAACTGCTTTGAGTTACTCAAAACTTCTGACTTCCTTTTAAATGCACTGAAGCATTCCCTCTCAAAAAACCTGCCAGAATGGATTTTGGTAACCTAATGTGGCAAAAAATAATTAAAAAACCAAACAAACAAACAAAACAAAACCACAGAAAGAACTTTGGAAATACATTCAAAAACAAAATTCATATCCCACTTGGGGGGGACATTGAAACCATGCTGTTGCCTAAAAACAGTCTAAAATTAATTTTAAGTGATCTGCCCCATTTTTTTTTTCCTTTTGCATTTGGTCATTGTCAAATGTGGAATGCTCTAGGTTCCTAGTATATAATTTAATTCTAGTTTCTGTCATCTGTTAGCCCAGTTAAAATGTATGCTACAGATAAAGGAATGTTATAGATAAATTCGAAAGAGTTAGGTCTGTTTAGATGTAGATTTTTTTTTTTTTTTTTTAAGATTGATGCACTAAATTGTTTACTGTCGTGATGTAAAGGGGGGTAGAATTTGCAACGGGACTGTTTTAAAAAGTAGTTTATGCAGCATGTGCTTGCAACTTAAATATAAGTTGGGTATATGTAGTCCTTGCTATACCACTGACTGTATTTGAAAACCAAAGTATTAAAAGGGGGAGGCACCCCTGTTTATATCTATAGGGGTATTTTACATTAAAAATGTATGGGTTGGGTTTTGGTTTTGGTTTTGTTTTTTTTTTTTTTCAAAATTGAAGTATTTGGGACTGAATTGCACTAAGATATAACCTGCAAGCATATAATACAAAAACAACAAAAAAAATATTACGAACCTGTTTAGAACGCTAATACAATTTATGCAGTTATAAAGATGGCATTACTGCACAGTTTTAAAATGATGCAGATTTTTTTACAGTTGTATTGTGGTGCAGAACTGGATTTTCTGTAACTTCAAAAATTCCACAGTTTTAAAGGCAATAATCAGTAAATTTTATTTTCAGGGACTGATATCCTGTCTTTTAAAAAAAAAAAAAAAAATGGAAAGTAAATCTTACCACAATAAATATAAAAAAATCTTGTCAGTTACTTTTTCTTTTACATATTTTGCTGTGCAAAATTGTTTTATATCTTGAGTTACTAACTAACCACGTGTGATGTTCCTATGTGCTTTTCTTTCATTTTCAACTCTATGGTTATATCGAAAGAGAGAATAATCTACAATAATAAACTGCATTTTTTTGATTCCGTACTCAGTTTCTTAGTCTGTAGTTCAAAGTTCCATAACTGCGAGCGCAGTGCTTCAGCGTGCTGCCTGCCGAAGGGGCGATGCTGACCCACGAGCTGGACTCAATAATGTTCAGGAGGGGAGAAGGAAAAGGATAGCTTCGTGTAGAACGGAAAATTGTCACCCGCTAGGACACAAGTTCTCTTTCAGGTAGATGAAAAAACATGAGCTTTCAGGTGCTGCTTCTGACTTCTCAGTAGTGCAGTCAGGGCAGTTTCAGTGACTCAGATCACCCCACCAAGTTCTAGGAGATCTCAAAGGGGAGGTCTGCTTAAAAACCCGATGACACGATATGGCCCTGTATTTTGATTGTTTTATGATGGAGTGAAGTGAAAGAGAAGACTTCACATCCTCTTATCATCTGATCCCAGCTAAGCATGCCTGAGTCTCGTAAGAGATGACACTGCATCAGATTTGTCTTGTCACAGAGCCACTTAGCGCTAGATTGGAAGATTTCTTACCATTTTGGTCCATACTGCCTCATTTTTTTTTCTTTTCTTTGCTTTTTTGCCCCTTTTTTTTTCTTTTATTTACCCTCTGGATTTTTTTTTTTTGTTTTGGGGTGGGTTTTTTTTTGTTTTGTTATGTTGTTTTTTCTTTTGCTACAGGCCTTAGAAAGTCCAGAAAGAGCTGAGGAGCGGAGAAAAAAAATCCAAAGGACTTCCTCCAGCTTTTGAGAGTTATTTGTTCTAAACAATCAACCCCAAAGGTTAATGTGCTAGAAACATTCAGGTCTCTGAGCCCCTCTTCACTGCAGCTCCCCATGTCAAAGGGCATTTCAGTTCTGAAAGGCTTCTCAAACGCTCGACCCAGTTCATTTAAAGCCACCTTTCCCTGAGAGCCTCCAGTGTCCGTCGGCAGAGTGCTGTCCTGCTCTCTGAATGGCTTTATCTGCCCACTTTCTGTGGGAGGCAGAGGCCTCTCCAAAGGATGCTCCAGCCTTTCCAGGATGGGGGGTTTATCTCCAGACCCAGGCTCATAAACCAAACACTTTTTTCTTCTCCTTAGTGTTTTTCCCCCCTGCTGCTGATGCAACTTCTTCCTAGCAGTAAGGTCATCCCTCCTGGGTGCTGGTGGCGCTGAAAGAACAGGACCTGTTGCCATCCCTTTGCCCAGCTGGTCCAGCCCCTGTCAAGGGTCGAGCTGCAAGGTCAGGGTGTGGTTCTGAGCCCCTCTGCAGCACCTGCACCTGCGATATTCTGTGTCAGTGGGCAGTGGCTGGTGCTGGAGGTCACTCTGCTCCTGCTGAGGTCCCTTTGGCGGGGATGGGCACCAGCCTCTCTGTTGGTGACAGCAGTGGCTTGGTCTCTGAAGCTGATGCTATGTCTCACCCCTCCCCAGTGACAGGGCACCAACCTGCCCTTTGACATCTGACCTGCTGTTGCACCAGGGTTTGAGTAATGGTTCAAGCTCCAGATTCTGGTTAATTTGAGTTCCATTTTCTGGTTAATGTGTAATCTGTGGGTAAACTGGTTACTATTGGCTGAGCTGGGAATTATCTCCTCTCATAAAAACAAGGCTGCTTGTTATTTTGTCCCCCACCTTCCCTTCCCTGACTGAGCCTTTACCGATGTCCAGGTGTTTTTGCAGGGGCTCACTTAGAAGCTTTGCTCTTGCCCTTGCTGAGAGCAAGGAAGGGAAGGGTCAAGACCTGTCATCAGCAGAGCCCCTGCTGAAGTTGGGCTGCAGCCGCCAAGGGAGCACTGAGCTCCAAGCTACCCGGAGCAGGACCACTTCTGGTCCAGCCTCATCCTCACACCCCACTGTCACTTCAGGCTTCCTTGCAGTCAAAATTAGGAGCAGGCAATAGGATTTTAAAAGTACCGTGAATTGACTGAGTAGTGAAGTGTGAGGAGAGCACTGCCGCCTCCCTGAAGTATCTTCTTTCGCGGAGGAAAAAACCCAAACATCCTATTTGAGTGATTTGAGAGATAAGAGAAAACCTTCCTAGAAACAGACTTCCTAGAATAGGGTGACAAAGAGAAAATTACCATCACACCCCCAGCCTGAAAGGAGAAAAAAGCTTTCTTCCAGTTTGGCATTGTGATGACAATCTTGCTTTGCAAATTAAAAAAAAAACAAAAACAAAAAAACCCCAAGCCAAACAAACAAACAAACAAACAAAAAAACTCTGCAGCCTTCCTTAGGCTGCACTTGAATTTCAGCCTGAAAAACACCAACTAGCCGGCTGAAGGGGAAAAAAAATAGGTACACATTTTAATATTCACTAAAGCAAAGTGAGTATTGGGGTTCTCTGTATGAGTCATTGCAGGGGAGTGCCCACCTTTGCCGCAGGACTTCTTGCTCAGGACTAATTGGAACAGCTCTGCTCTGAATAACCTACATTCATTAATCACCCCTTGCTTGACTCTGGCCTCAATCCTGCTCTCATTGAACTCAGAGGTGCAATTCCTGCGGATTTCAAAGGGGAGCAGGATCCCACTGTTCTCTCACAGGTAAAAAGCGGGTGGAATGCTGCTTGAGCCAGGCAACTGGGTGTCCAAAGGTGCCCGTGGTCTTAATCTGCCCATCACTAACAACATCCTATTGTTCCCGTAGTCCTATAGTGCCTTCCCATTTATTAACTACATTGCAAAGAACTTTCATGTGACCGGTGCCGGGAGATACGTGCATGGACAGCGGCCCTTTGCTGGCTGGGAAATGGTGTGCACTGAGCCTCCGTCCCCAGCCCACCTTACCCCTAAGCGTTTTTTATTTCCACCCCCAAAAACGAAGCACATCCCTCTCCTGCCCAGCCTCCAGGCTTCTGCTGAACAGAGGCTGAGAGTATTTTTGGTTTTGCTATAGCATTTTCCCTGCTTGAAAAAATGTCATCCTGGACTGAATCCTAAAAAAAAAAGACAGAAAAAGGGAGGGAAATATCCCAGTCACACCAGTGCATATTTATTTTCTGAACTATTTGTCCCTAGGCATGCTGTGAGAAGTGCCCGTTTGCAAACTGTGTGGGGAGAGCTTCTATTTATTAGAAAGTCTTCTTCACCTTTTTAAAACAAAAACACCAGCGCTGAATCAAAATGTCACTTGAAAACTCCCCCCACACGAAACATGGCAGCAAGTTTTTAGTTTAAAAAATGAACTTTCCCAGCTCTTTTTTTCTTTTCCCTTCCGAAAGCTTTTGTGCAGCTGTTTCCTCCCCCTCCCTCTGCGTAGTGTGTAGGAAGTTCTTGATCTAGAATCATTCATAATTTTAATACCAATTTCTATTTGACATAATATACTAATATCAGATAGAGAGTGTAGCTGCTTCCTGGATTTAGGGAGGAAATGATGCATATATCAGAATTATCTGCTCAGATGCCAGAACTACATTGGTGTCATTTCAGCATGTGCTGTGTTGAAAGGAAATCCTCTGTATTTATTGCTCCGATCATCAGAGGAGCTAAATGGACCCACTGTTTCTGACACCTGTTCAGATGGCTGAATTTAAAATTTCATGCAGAAAAAAAAAAAAATCCTGCATACTCCAATGTTAAGAATTAAGGGGTTTTTTTAATGCACTTTTTCCCTCCCTCTCTCTGAATCACTGTGTTGTGAGCGGCTGCCGTGAGGCATGGGCATTCTAGGGGTAGCTATGGAGAGTGGGATAGATTTTGTTTGCTCAGCTCCGACAAAACCCAATCCTGCTTGTACACACACACACACATATACACTGGCTGTAACCAAATGCTTCAGATCTCTGTTTTAAGTGCAAGTCTCGGTATGAACAACATGATGTAGCATACCCCAGAACGTGGCAGAGGTGAGCAGCCAAGAAAGAACTCGCCTTTTTGGGGTGGAGCGTAGCACTGAACCACTTCATAATTTTAAGGCTCCTCTAATGAATTTTTTGGGGCACAGCAGGTACAAATCAATAGATTAAGATACTGTACACTCTTGCTGCATCTAATTCTTGACTGCCTGAAATTGCGGGGGAGGACTGGGAATAACATTTGTCACTCTGAGGGCTGAGTGCATTCGGATTTGTGAGCTCTAAGCCAACACAATGCAAAAATAGTCCAGGATGTGACTTAACTTTTCAAGTGAAAAGCAAAAGGCCGGGATCTGCGAGGCTGTAGTTGGCAGACAGGCAGCTCCATCCCGAGCTATCTATCACCGTATCGGGTTGACCCGGCACAGTGTGACAACATCTCCGTGCCCTCGATGCATGCTGCCTGTACTTCAGCACTCTCTGAAATGATCATTTTCGTTCACTATCGCTGCACCCATTTTTTTCCCTCCAAATTCTGGCTTTTAAAACTGTGTCACTTGCAACACACAGTGAAGTGTGCAGGCCTGTAATCGTGGTGCAGTGAGTGACGAGTACAGAACTTGCCCTGCCTCTCTCCTTGCTTGTTTTGAAGCCCTGTGGGCTTTGTGACATGATTTTCTCTTTTTTTAAATTAATAAATGTCATGTTTTGTAATGCATCTCAATACAACATCTTACATAGAAGGAATCAAAGCGATTCCTAGATTGCTAGAAGTGGTGTTTCCCTTCCATGCAGAAAAAAAAAAAAAAAAAAATCCCCAGTAAATAACAAATCGAGCAGCGTCCTCAAGTTTCCAGTGGGGGTAGAGGATGGAGTGTCCCTGCGTGCTGCTCTCAACTGTTAATTTATAAAGACCCACAGTCCTGAGCAATGTTCCCCAGCTTGTCCTGATACAGCAGAGATGCCAATGGCTGTGGATGGAGGCGTCGAGCCTCAACACCCTGTTCCAGCAAAGGCTCTGGCGTCTCCCTGATCCCTCACTCCTTGGGGTCTGCATTAAATCTGGGTGTCCCTGAAAGGCTGCAGGGACAGCGGGGTCAGTGCCCACTCACCTTTGCCTCCCTGCCGGCAGCCCGGCACCTGCCTCGGCCGGGAGAGCAGCAGCCCTGGGGAGGGTTCTGGCATGGATTTTCACATCCCTGAATGCCCCGGCCCGGGGCTGTCTGTGCAGGGATGCAGCCCCTCCTCGTCCCTCACGGCACCGGGGCCGCGGCCGGCGGGGTGGCTCGGGGTGCGGCCGGGCCCCCTCAGGGGCTGCCCTGAACCCGGCCCGGCCCGGCCGCCACGTCCAGGGGCACAGCTGGGCACAGCCCCCGGGCGGGCACAGCTCTGACCCCGGGCACAGCCCCTGTCCGATGCCGGGCACAGCCCCTGATTCCGGACGCAGCCTCTGTCCGATCCCGGGCACAGCCCCGGGCGGGCACAGCTCTGACCCCGGGCACAACCCCAGATCCCGGGCACAGCCTCTGTTTGATCCCGGGCACAGCCCCTGATCCCGGACGCAGCCTCTGTCCGATTCCGGGCACAGCCCCCGGCCATGCGCAGCTCTGACCCTGGGCACAGCCCTGTCCGCGGGCACAGCCTCAGAACTCGGGCACAGCCCCCGGCCAGGCACAGCTTTTACCCGGGCACAGCCCCTGTCCCCGAGGGCTGCCGAGGCCGCTCAGCCGCTGGTCCCACCTCATCCAGGTGCGGAGAACAGGCCCCGCCACCCGGGAGCGTCGGGAAGGCGAGGACTGCATCCGCTGTTTGTTTGTTTCTTGTTTGTTTCTCTAAATCCCATCCCTGCAACAAAAGGGGAGTCTGGGCGGAAATGTGGATCCGTCTGGCCGCGCATCCAGAGCGGAGCTCCGCTTGTCACCCGGCGGCTCCCGCGGGCCGCCCGGCCCTAGGTATGTCCAAAGAGCACTTCCCTCGGCTTTGGTATTTCCCATTCTTTTTCTTCTTTTTCTTTTTCTCTTTTTCTTCTTTTTCTTTTTCTTTTTCTTTTTCTTTTTCTTTTTCTTTCTTTTTCTTTCCTCTTCTCTTTTTCTATCTCTTTCTCCATCTCTTTCCCTTTTTCTTTTCCTTTCCCTTTTCCTGTTTCTTTTCCTTTCCCTTTTCCTGTTTCTTTTCCTTTTCCTCTCTCATTCTTTTTTTTTTTTCTCTCTTATTTTTCCTTTCCTTTTTCTATTTTTTCCTTTTTTTTTTTTTTTCTTTTCTTGAATTTTCCGCCTTTCCTTCTTTTCTTTTTCCTTCATACCTGTGTGCACACAGAGACAAATCTAAAGCCAATGGCAATCAAAGGGAGTTTTTAAAATTATTTTTTGGATCAGGCCTCGAGTTCTCTGCAGGGAGCGAGAATGGGAGCAGGCAGGATTTACATTTCATGGCTTTTAAAGAATCTGAAGTACGGGAACGGCATTTGCCGAGGCTGAGTTTCACAAGTCTGTGTGGATGTGCCTCGGAATGTGTATATGATTAAGCTTAAAGCCCTCTTCTGTAAGAAAGCAGGCAGATTCCCTTTCCTGCGGCCTGAGCCCTGCTTCTCCTCTTTTGAAACAAAACTTCTTGCCAAGGCCTTGGCAGTGGGATGTCACTGCTGAAGGGGATGGAATCGGGGTGTTGGTGCTGTCTTCCAAAGCTGAGGTGTCTCCACTGCGAACAGCCCCTGCTCCCCTAAACACTGAGAGCCGTGACAATAAAAATGAGCCTAAAATTGAACCAAACAAGACCTAGTATTTTTTTTCCTTTCCCACCCCTTCCCCCCAACTTAACTGGTTCCAAACTCCCTGATGAAAGCATTTTAATATGTAGGAAGAGCTGCTGGAGTCTGCAATGCGATTCAGTGTTCTGGGGTGTCGGATGAACAGATTTCTCCTTTCCATAGGGTTTCCTCCTGCAAAGTCATTGTAGAGGAGGGAATTCTGTAAGATTAAATCTGGTTAAAATACTATATTCATGTCACACCAGATACGGTCTCCAGACTGTGCACAGTCTTTCAGCTTCCTTTTTTGTGAAATCCTTTTAAAACAGCACAGTATAGTGTAGAGAACTTATTGAAGTATAACTCTCTTACACCAACTCTGTCAGATGAAATGAAGGAAAGTGATCAGGCTTCTTAAATTAATAAATCTGCTTAGTGTCTCTGGTTGCCTTCACGCTCTTATTGTCTTTAGCTCTTTCCTTATTAATAAACTGATGGTTAAGTAAAGCTGCTAAGTGAAGCAATGCACCTTGTCGGTAGAAAAGGGTCGGTGCCTCCTGTTCCAGGTCTGCTGTGCTGGGAATGGGAGTGGGTTTAGGGCAGGGATGGCCCCAGAAAAGACTAAAAGCAGGCTGACCACATCAGTTTCTAGATGCTCCTCAGGTGTGAGGCTTGAGTACCTGTTCCTCTCAGCCTCCTGCATTAACAGCAGGATGAATTAACCGATTGGCATGAAAGGAGAGGTCGTCCTGAAGAAAATGACACCAAAGGTCCACGGGAGTCATTTGCTTTTAGAGATCCTGGGCCAGGTGCCAAGTATTGCATTTATGGAAGCATCATCCCCTTTCTTAAAAAAAAAAAAAAAAGCCACAAACAAACAAAAAAACCCAATGCCCCCCCCAAATAAAAAAAAATAAAAACCCAACCAAACTCCAAACCTGAAAGAAAAGAAAACAAACCAAAACAAAAAGGCAACATTTCTTTCAGTGGCATGTGGGGTCCTTTCAAAGAGGGGGTTCTTTCGAGTGGACCTTTGGGTGGGCTGTGGGTCAGGGATCATTCAGCTGGCTCTAAACTTGCCTCCCACTTTTGTTTTCAGACCTGCAGAGCTAATCTGGACTAAAAATGCTGGAAAAGTGCCTGTAGTTTGTCTTGCCTTTTGTTTTTTTTTTTATTCAAGTCGATCGGGCTTGTGGTTTATTCTTGCTCTGATTGTGCTGCACGGTTACAATAAATGCATGGAGCTCCAGCATTCCTGCAGGCGCTTCATGGGAAGTATATGTGTATGCCTGTGCATGCACACTCAGGGAGAGAAAGCTGATTGTAAGGGACACAACAAAATATCCATATTTAAGAAATGTGGATTGACTCACTGACTTATCTCACTTATTGTACAAAGATTCACTCTACGTTGAACTTTTTTTTTTTTTTTTTTTTTTTTTAATTAGATTTTAAATGTGTGTTGACAGGATGAATTTGTACAGTGTGAGTAACTGTGGGGAGAAATGACATCTCTGCTTTTGTTATTAAACTAGTGTCTTGAAAATAATGGAGTGTGTACAAAAATTGATTATTACTTTGCCAATTATATTAGTGCAGCTAATAAAAATCATTAAGAAAAAAATACAGAAAGCTACACACTTTCAGATCTTAGAAACTAATATGCAATGGTGAGGCAAAAAATACATGTTTTTAAGGTAATTTGCCAGTAAGAATCTCCTGTTATTAATGTGAAGTAAATAGTAGATGTGCGAGCTAGAAATGTTTCACTTCAAACTGTGTTCATTTCTTCTTCACTCAGTCAGAGTTAATAAACATTACAAGAGACTTTCTAAATTTAATTTAGGATTTGCATATAAAAGGTCCTATTCTGTACCATAGTGGCACAACAGACAGGCTTTGCGACGTTAAATATTCCTTTTAATAATAGTTTATTTTAATGTATTTACTAAATTAGGTACCCGAGAGAATCATCTACAACGGTGATGTGAAAATCCCTGTTACCTGAGGTCAAAAATAAAAGGTATGTTTTCCTTTTCATTAGCAATTTGCCATATTTCAGCAGGGGTGGTAATTTCACTGCTTTGTTTTCTGCTGCTAAGACGTTGCTTTTTTGCTCAGCCCTGGGGAGCCGGTGACAGGCTGCGGTGCAGCTTCCTGGGCTTTTGGGTGAGGCTGATTTCAGGTGCCTACAAGAACCACTTGCAATGATGGGGCTTTGTACTTTTGTCAGCCAGGCAGCTCTCCCGTGTCCCACACCTCATATATAATCCTTTGCAAATGTTTTCTTTCTTTTTCTTCAAATGCTGGCGTTCAGACATCAGCTACGGGGATTAAGGATGGGTCTTCTGAAGATCTCCCTCAGATCTTGATGAAAATCATGAGTCTGTGTTAGATGACTTCAGTGCTTACAAATTACAATAGAGTTTAATTCACAGCACTGTTTTCCTCTGGAAATTCATGTTCATTCAATCTGTCAACATTGACTAAAAAATATGCCGCTAATGAAAATGTGGGAATTAAAACTTTCAATCCTTTCCCCTGCTAGACTCAAACAGGCGCTTTATTTTTTTTTTTTTTTCCCGTGGAATCTGACTTTTATTGACCTTGACTATAAAAATACTAAGTGGGTTAAATGAGCACCAAGGTTGCAATGACAGATTCCTGTGTGAATTTTTTTATGAAACCTCCTATTTTAGTTAAGAACACAGGCTGCCATACAGCCTGCCACGCTTTGATCAACGGTTAAGTGCTGTTAAAAGCAGCTGAATTTTATTAGCTCATGGAATTAAGCTTGTTTAAATAATAGATTTTTTTTTAATCTTTTAAAAGAAATGTAAATAATAAATTAAAATAACATATTTATTTGCTAATTTTGAAAATAAATTTAAATAACAGATTTATTATTTAAAATTTAAGTGAGGGTGAGGAGGATATAATTGATGCTCTAGCCTATTTATTAAATGGAACTGTGAAGAGTTTTTGATGGTGTATGGGCTGTAGGAATAGGTTTCTCAGGGAGCACTACAGGACCTTCATTTTAAGCCTGATGCTCCTCTTCCCTGACGAACACCCTGGATAAGGTTTTGCCCACATTGCATTTTTTTTTCTATTTTTCATCATTATAAATGAGAGGGAAACCAGACCACTTGGGTTTTGGGTTGTGGGGTTTTTTTTGTTTGGTTTTTTTTTTTGTGTGTGTGTGTGTGTGTGAAAACTTAGAGTGCAATATATTGTGGGGGTTTTTTTGCAAGAATAGAGCCAAGTTGCAATCAGCTGAAGGAAATACACAAAGTGTGTATTTTAATTGCAGAGGTGCAGAACATGTTTCTTCAACTTGCTCCTAGGGAAACATTTCTAATTTCAATAATCCCATAGAAAAATCTGCCGTGTTTCCTGTACTTAATATCTGTGACTATCAGATTTATATACATTAGTGATATTTATTCTTTTTATCCATATAATAAAAAAGGAAATATTTTTCCCTTATTGACACTTATGATCTCACGACTTTCTTAGCCTGCTGTTCTCTGGGACAATTCCTTGTGTCTTCCTTCAGTATTCTGTGGTTATATTTTCATATATTAGAGACAAAAAAAACCAACAAAACAGCCAGCAGCAAAATCTGTTAGTTTTAAGCAAATAGCTCTTGGGTCTCAGAAGAGTTAACAAACTTTTACGGCAAGGTTCAGGCAGTTCTGACCCCTATGGTAATATTTCATCTAAGGTTACTGTTGGGAGAGAAATCAAATTTCAGCTGTGAACATGATTGACAGGTGAAAGCAAGAGAGAGAAAGACATCTGGTCAGATGGGGAATTTGGGCAGGAGAAGGACAATTCAGGGAAGTGTCTCTGTGATATTAGGAATAATAAGCTTAGATATGAAAACTCCTATCCTCCACGCTGTCTGGAGGAGAGCTCACTTGGTATTCATGGAGGTGGCTTGGTTGGGGGAATTTAAGACTTTACATTTATAGTAGTGGACAGTAGTCTCCATGGTCTGACTTACTAACTTGGCTCCTTTGAAGGAATTATGTTATTTCTGGCCAGCTTTTAGGATTCAAGGCCATTTATTTAATGACTGTGACTGGAATATTTGGTGGTTGCTGGTTAAGAGGTTCTCACCGTGATGTCCCTGGCAGGTCAGGCAGCAGCAGTGATGGTGGAAGCCAGTGCTGGTGTCGCTCCATGTCCTCCCACTTCTGAGAGCTTTCAGAGTAAGCACTGCAGGATGAATTTTATGTGTATGATATACACTGTTATAACAGCAACAAAATTAGTTTCTACCCCATATAATACCACGAAGGGCTCATTGTGGTGTTTTACAAAGCAACTGTTATTTTCCAAGGGCTGTGTTTTGTCTTATTCCAGCTCCCAGCAACACCAGCTAAGGTCCCTTACAACACATACGAAACCCCAGGTGTATTTCACTGTGCTTCAGTGTATTTTATTTAGTGCAGAAAATCTTTTCCGTCCTCCAATGTCATGGAACCAACAGGAATAAAATATCCCTCTATTTCCTGATCAGCATGATGATGCTGGAAAGTAGAATTTGCTTCTGACATAAAAAATTTAGCCAGTCTTTTTCTTAAAAGGGGCAAGAAAAAAAAAAAATCTGTTGGATTTTGTTGCTGTGCATAACAATGTTTCAGTTTGCAAAGAGGCTTTGAAGGACTTTTTTAGACTTTTTTAGGCAGGATGAGACAATGATGGACCCTGGGATCTAAGCTGCATCCTAGGTGAGAGGAGAGATCCTTCTGGCCCCACTGAAGCCTTTGGTAAAATGTTCCTTGAGTTTCTGGGGCCCGCGCTTCCACCACAAAGGAGTGTCTACAGGGGAGATTGTACTAATGAAAAGCAAAATCTGAACTAATACAGAGTAGCTGAGCTGTGAATTCCCAGGATGAATGTTCTTATTTGGGAGAAAGGGTGGATTTCCCCCTTCCCCAGTACAGCTAAGCTGCTTTCAAAATAAAATAAATTAACCAGGAAAAATCACTCTTATTCTAGAGCAGGAGTGTCCACTCAGGCAATGAATAACACTGCGGTATAGTTTATTTCCTAATTTCCCCATATGGATGAGACCTAAACTAAGGGGAGAATAAGGAGCAGTAAAGAACAGAAATGTATTTTCTGTTCCTTTTCCAGTTTGCCTCTAAGACCTTTCACACAGGGGAAATCACGGTGCTCTGAAAATACACATTTACTTACTTTTCACTGCTATTCCTGCATTTGCACATGCATTTTTAAAAGAGATTTGTG
This sequence comes from Hirundo rustica, assembly GCF_015227805.2. Taxonomy (NCBI): domain Eukaryota; kingdom Metazoa; phylum Chordata; class Aves; order Passeriformes; family Hirundinidae; genus Hirundo; species Hirundo rustica. The sequence goes on from NC_053460.1 coordinate 5,539,910, forward strand.
TTTTGTGCAAGAGCTTTTGCATTATCATACTATTCACGTGTATTTTTGGTGTGCAGTTGAGCCTCTCTATTTGTGACATCGTTTCTCTTTTCATGGCCATGTCCTATGATATCAAACTACCCAGCTTCACTGCAAATTAGATACTGTTTTTATTCCTAGACTGTACATCTGATAAAATTGAAAATTAAAGCTAAGAACTGTAAAAACAATCAAATTTCTTTGTGCATGAGTGAGTTATTTTTAACTTTACTTTGTTGAATTAACACTCCCTGTAAAATGTCTTTATTTTCTGAGGCTGATATCAAGATAACTTCCATGAAATATTATTGGCAAACTTCCCGCAGCAGTCAATGGGAGCCTTGTATGTATTTTTCAAGCAGATGTGCTGTATTAAGCCTAAATGAGAATCTTTTTTTATCAAATGGGATGCAATATGTTATTCTTGATTAAAAAATTCAGAGTAACCTCTCCCCCTCCTTTTCCTCTCCCCTAACATATTTGGCACAATTTACAGATCATTTTACATAGGTAAAAAATAAGTTCTCGGGTGTTTAAAAAAAGCAGAATTTTACTATGCCTCAAATGCCTTTCTAGCTCATTCCTATGAATTTGAAGTATGAAAATGTCTTGAATCTTTATGAGTGAAGAGAAAGTATATGCCATCTGTAACAGCTTTTACTCCCCTAAAATTCCCAGGAAAGTCAATTTAATACTTTTCCCTGTGTTTCGAGTAAGCTCTAAAATATTTTCCGGTGATGTCGTTCTTGCTGTTGTTTAGTTCTAATAAAGGATTTTAAGTGCTAAAAAAAAAAAAAAAAAAAAGAATATTTTTAACATCTCTTCTGGGTTTTCTAATTTCTGTGCCACTTACCAAATGATTCGCACTGTACCAAAATACAGGAGATTGATGAGACAGGAAAAGTACTGATTTAACATCCCACATATAAAATTACTTCTCAGGCTCCACATATAGTCACAATGTTTAGAGAGTGAAGAAAACGGGAGCTGGGAGTCACAGTCTGACTCACTTGTGAGACTTTGACCCACTTATTTGATTCTAGATTCAGCAGAACACTGAAGCACTTTAAACTTGTTATCTGAGGTTTCTTCTAAAGGTCTGTTACCGTTGATCTCTATATCTCAGTTTACACAGTTACAAACCTAGATAATTAATTCTTACCTTCTAGGCTTTTGTGGGAGTTAAAAAATAGCTGTAATATTCCTTGAAGCCCTTTAATGAAAACTAGTTTATTGAAGTCCTTGTCATTTACCTTACGTCATACTCTGGGATGAGAAATCACTGGTGTTGCCCAGGTCCCACGCATCATTTCTACTGGGATGGAAATTAAGTCTCTTGAGTGCACTGGGCCAGTATTACGAAGATCAGGTACTTTGGGAGCTGGTAATTTTCTGAATTACACCTAACTTTACCCTGATTTTGAATGTGCCAAAATGTAGTCAAAATCAGTTATGTGCCCCTTCTCTCTCTTAAAGAAAATATATCTTTAATACCTCTATGTACAGAATAGCTCCTGTGCACCTGCAAGGCATGCAGAGGTCACACTGTCCTTGTAATTCCTCCCTTTCCTGCCATTACCTTTTTTTCCCAAGGTTCGAGCTATTATCATTCAGCAGTTGTGCAGGTTTTCTTTACTTCCATCCCCAAATTATTATTGTTTCCCTCCTACCTTCTACCCCTCCCGAACCATAATGGAGTCCTCAGCTGTAAATTTGCTAACTATAAAGATTTTTGCTTGAAATGTTTTGAAAATGCTGTGAGAAAAAAAATAAATAAAAGAAAGCCTATGAACAACACGCTGTGCTATGCTCCAGCATTGCACTTCTATGGGAAAGATAATAAAGATATTAGCACTCATATAATTTCAGATAGGAAATGAAACCAGACATGAAAGAAACACTAGCTCCAGCTGTTGAGTGGGAATCAAACTAGCTATGGGAATTACAGGTATTGTCACCGGAGACAGTCTGACTTCTGAGAAATGACCTCAGGTGTAGGAGCTTGCTGTGGCCCCTTGCAGATATTAACACCTAATTAACAATCTGCAAGAGCATCCTACATCTTAATCACCAGTGAGGTGAGAATGACAATCACAAGGAGGAGAAGGAGAAGGGAAATGGTAATTTTTCCTCTGCACGCATCATCTAATAACCATGGTTATTCAGATGCAGCTAAATGCGATTTCCTTTTAGTCATTTCTGTCTATTGGAAGGCACAGTAAGTTCATTTGCTGCAGGTAGGCAGCGGAGGTGAGAATTGAATTGATCTGAGATATTCTGAAAAATTGACCCTGAGGTCATTCCTAGTTTAAATTGGGAAGTAAGGCTGAGCTCATGTCTTCCCTTTCTTCTCTCCCCTCTCCCTACTCCTCCTCTTTTTGTGTTTTCAGGCATATTAGTCTGTACGGCGTAATTACTTAAACATACTCTGATGGTGGTGAACCTTGTTCCCTCAAAGTTAATCAAAATAAAGAGAGCTTTTGTTAGCAGTGATAGGTAATTAAATCTCGCTCGGCGTTGTGCGGGGCCTTTGTGCCGGGTTATTGACGGCAGAGCCGGCCTCCCCAGCCCTTCTGCGGCAGCACAGCCCAAAGCAGGCACCAAGATTCAGGTGCTAAATTTAGGAAAGGGGGTGTGAAGGCCTGGAAATCTTAACGGGTCCGGGCTGTAAAGGAGAGGAGTGCATGGCAGCACATCCCGAGTCTCCCAAAGGATGGGCGATTTCCCTGTGGAGAGGTGCACATTTTAAAGAGAAAGTCAGAGGTCGCACTTCTGCCTGTCTGCAATCTTCTGGCTGTGGTTTTAGCCAGGAACAGCTCTAAGTGTAGATAGGAACAACCTACTAACCCAATTTCAGCTCCAGTGTAGACACCTAGGGCCAAATTCTGCTTCCTATTATCTGGTGTAAGTGCTCAGGACTATGGGGAAGCTGATGGAGAGGCTCTGGGCTTAGACCCATGCCAGAGGGCTGGTGCTAGTAAAAAGCAAGTAAGAGAGTACAACAAAAACCAGATTTACTTGGTACCGCCAAAGCCAAGGCAGCAGTAACCTCCCTGGGATCTGTGGCGATGCTCCAGCTTGCCTCTTTATCACTTGGGCAGGACCTGATGGAGTTGTAATGTAATGCCTTTTAATGGATGCTTTTATGTGTGCTTCCAAACAGCTTCCACTTTCAACCGTCTTTACAAGACAGCTAAAATGAGAGGGAATGAGGAATAAGCACATTTTGTAGTCCTCATTCTGCAGTGGCTCTACCCACAGCACTCCCTTGCTGTGCTCAGGAACAAACTCTTTCCATATTACTTGGACCCAAATTATATACTAATAAGGAGAGAATGGCGAAGTGAAGACGGCATTATGTTAACCACTCAGCTTCCAAGGAAACTCCCATAATTTTCTTTCCCATGACAAGAGATAATCTCTGTGGTTTTTGTTGTGCTCACTTCTTCGACTCCTTTAGCTTTGTTTTCATGTGTTGGCCTTGCACTAAAAAATATAACTTGACATCTTGTGTCTTCTCAGCTAAAAAGGTATCAGTTCCTGGACTTAATGTCAGCTGTACCCAGATCAAAGGCAAGAAACATAAAAGTTGACATATATTATTTATTTCATGGTTTACATCAATGATGCTTCTCTCTATCCTTTTTTGTTACTATTGCTGATGTTTTGCCCATAATGTTGCGCTCACTTCTCAAAAGTGTTTGTCCCCTACAGACAAATATTCATATTAATGTAATCCATCAGCAGCTAACAAATGCCGGCTTACTTCAGCATTTCCCGCACATCCAAAAATCCCATTGTTTTTGCATTGAGTGTGCAAAGAATGCAGGATCGGGCCCCGGGATGGGTTTTCAGAGACTTTCTCCCGCAGCTCCAGCACTGCCCGGGACTGGCTGGAGCAGCAGCCTGGGGCTCTGCAGCAGGGAGTGGGAGACACTGCATTCCCTCCCTGCATTGTGAGCTGCTGCATAGGCTAGAAGGATGTCAGGCTTTGAGGGGAGCAAAAACTCTAAACAGATTTTTTTTTTTTTTTCCAGTAGTTTGGTTTTTTTTCCCTCCACCTTTCCCCATTTTTCTTGCTTGCCTTCGGAGTCCTGAGTGAGTAGTTCAGGGTCTGTCTTACAACTGTGTCCAGAGAACCATCTGAGATCAGTCAGGAATGCTGCTCCAACCTGTGCTTCCTTCTGACTGCTCCGTTTAGTGTAAAACCTTCCTTTTTTCTCTTTGTCAACAATTATGGCAGGTTTTACTTCCTGAGTTACAGAACCAGCTGAAATGCTGAGTCTGATCTTGCCCCCTACCCTCCCACGAGCTATTTTTTTTTCTCGCAATGAAAATAATAATGCTTGAGAACCAACCTTGGCTTTTTTTTTTTTTCCTTGTTTTGTTTTCTTTTGTTTAGTTTGGTTTTATTTTAAAGCTTGCTGACAATTGTCAAATGTTCATTCTAGCAAAGAAGTCCTGGGAGGGTCTAGCCCCATTGCACAGCCGGTAGGAGTAATTTGCAGTGCTCCTTGGAGCTCAGCTATTCAGCCAATGTGTGTCGCTTTACTATTTCTTTAAAATTTAATTGGGATCAGGCAATCAAGTGTCTCCAAATTTTTTGCCTCTTCAGGCTGCAATAAAGCCACTTATAATTTATAATCAAAGTTTGGTATCGTTAAACTAAACTGTAAAACCTACTTCAGGGCTTCAGTCGTAAAATAAGTATACAATAAATATTGCAGTGGGTCTTGAGAGGCACAGCTCTAACAACAGCACATGAATGAATATACACACACACATATTTCACACTTCTTTTTTATTTTTTTTTTCTGAGTGTGCGTGCATACGTTTAGTTCCAGAGGTAAGAAAGATATAAATAATAGATAACTGACATGTATTCTTTCTTGGAAGGATTGAAGCTAAGATAGATTTATAGCCCAAGTAGTTAATTTAAATGCAAAATGAAGTGTTAATTCATTAAAGTCATTTATGCATCAACATTATTTTTATGTCTTTATTTATATTTTCCTGTAATATGCAGCAATGTAGTATTCATCCTGGGTTTTTTTCTGTCTGTTGACTGTACTGCTCCTTTGCTTAGATTTTTTTCTAACAAGGCAGCTCATTTAGAAAGAAATGTTTATGTGAAGTGCTTGTCAGTTGGCATTTTTACTGGTGTGCTAACCCAAAGGTAAAATATAAAGGCACGTCTTTTCCTTGCTGGCTTGTTGCTACTAGAAGGGTTCCTCCCTTGTTAGCTTGATAAATAATTTTACTAGCGGGAATCTGCTGAATTTTTATGCTTGCTGTCTATTTTCTGCTTGCTGCAAATAAATTCCAGCACTCAGAGGGCACTAAAACTCCAAACACATGGTATTTTCCCATTTTGTTGCTGGTTGCCTAAAATATTTATTTCATCTTGTGTTTTTAATTAAATCTTCCTTTAAAAAAGTGTAGGAAAAAATCCCTCACGTTATACAATTATTTCCAAATGAATGTTTTAGTCTGAATTGTATCTAATATAAATTCTTGAGTTTAAATAACACATTATCACAGGTACACTAAATGGGTAGTGTTAAATCAGTTATCACTCCAACTACCTAATGGTTTTCAGATTAAGTGCAAGGATTATTTATTGATATATTACCTCTTTAAGCATTTCTTGCTATTTATTATATACTTTTAGTTTTCCCAGTTTGCAATCAAGAAAGTTAACTTAATTTGCCATATAAAAATTCAAGTTTGGCAAGAGAATGTACCAAAAAACGTTTATATTATGGGTTGTCATGGCAGAAAAAAGTTTGCAAGAAAATAAACTGGGAAGGCTAAAATGGAAGAGCAATTGGTTCACATTTTCACTTTAAAAAAAAAAAAAAAAAAAAAGGCATTTTAAAATTTAATTTAATTCAAGAAAGCAAGAGTGAAGCGCAAAAATCTCCCCTTCCTCCACCATCGCAAACCCTGCTTATCAGAGGGTGTTTGTCACTGTCACACATCTGCAGACTCGCTGCTCCTTGGCAGCACGTCCCCACTCAGTGTCCCATATGCCTCATTTTGGGGGGCTTTGCAGCCTTGCATGGATTCGGGAGCTGCTTTTTGCAAAGCTTTCCTTCAGCAGCGCCTTCAGGTGTTCAGGTCTGCCCGGGGGCAGGTCCTCCCGCGTTGCCTGTGGGTGCTGCTCTCAGGGGAACAGATTAATTTGCTTCCAACAGGATTCCTCACTGTGGCTTCTGTGGAGCAGTCTCACAATTTCCCAAAGTTGCAGGGATGCAGCCAGCATCGATTCCTTACTCACCTGCAGTTCAGGGAGTGAGCAGGGAAAGGACCGGGATGCAGGCTGGGACCGCTGCCTGTCCCATGCCCATGCCATCCCTTCCAAGAGAGGAGATGCAGGAGAGCCGGGCAGCAGGCCCTGGTCAGATCTTCCCTCAAACAGCAGAAAGACAAATATCTTTGAAGATGGCAGGCAAATCCACGCTAAATTTTAGAATTACTTGCATATTTTTTAGCACAATTTATCTAAAAGCAACCCTTGAACTTTGGCCCAAATTCTTGCATTCCTACACCAACCACCCTCCCATTCATTTGCTTATTTCCATGAGAATTAGGTGATGGATCTGAGCAGTGTAAGCACATGCTGCTGCCTGGCTGCCCTGCAGACATCAGCCTTTTCACTCACATGAGCACATCCCAAATCAAGGAATTGCCCAGTGGGAAGAACTGATGCACCAGGCCTGAGCAGATAAAGGAAAAGCTTGGGCAGTGGGGCAAATTACCCTTGGGGACTGGGCCATATAAAATCATAAGTGAAACAGGGCTGGTTACAAGGAATCTCAGGAGGAATCCATCCCTTTGCTGCGAGGCAGGGTCAGGCAGGCTTACATTATCCCTGACAGATATTTGCATAACCTGTTGTTTAAGCCCCCCATGGAGAGTGTGACACCTCATGGAGCCTCCCTGGCACACCTTCACCATTGTCCCTTCTCAAAATCATCTGTCTAACCCGCAGAACAGGTCCCTCACAGTCCCACACCGAGGACAGCCCATTCCTTTCCTCTTTGCTCTGACCCTTTGCATATTTGAAGGCTGTTGTTATGGCTTGCAGCAGTGTCCTTTTCTCTAGACTAAACAGCTCCACGTTTTCTAGTCTTTCTTCATACGTTATGGTCATGACATTGTTATTTAATATCTTGTCTGAAGAGTCTGCATACAGCAAACTTGCTGGAATTCAATTTACCTGTGTTGAAAAGGACTGTGAGGATGCTGCCTGGAGGCTTTACAGCATCTGAAAGGGGAATAATTTAATTCTCACTCTGATATTCTATCTTTTGCGGGATGGAGGGTACAGAGCATTTCTTTACCTGGGAGTGTTAACTGCAGCCTTCCCACGAATTTACAGGAATAACAGGAATATTGTAGCATAAAGTGCAGCCAGAGTGTAATGACAGGCTTTAGGAAACATATTTTAACATTTTATAATTTTGTATATGAAAGCAAGAATGGGAGATAGGATTCAGCCTCTGTGGTTGTAGGCAACACCTTGGGGTGTTCAAGGTGCTGCATGCATAATCTGTCCCACAAGTTTCATTAATTTCAAAAGCAGCTGAGCAGCTACAGCCATCTGCACACCACCCTTCCCTCTGCTGGTATTGTTGCTCATCTCCAGTTTGGGTAGATCCAGATTTTCCATTGTGACAGAAGGAGGTTTGCACCAAAATGGCAGAGATGAAGGTGAACTGAAGAGGAATTCCTGGGCATCTGGGCGGACTTTGCTCTTGGCTCTAAGTCACTTTTTTAGTAGTTGAAAAATACATTTTGTGCTTTTCAGTGAAGACTCTCTTTGTTCCCTGGGAGAAAAAAAAAAAAAAAAAAAAAAAAAAAAAAAAGGGGGAAACAGAACCTGCTATTCTGTTTTTCTCACTAACTTCCAGTGGCTTGCCTGGGAGGTTGGTAGGGAGATATGCTGGAGCAAACCAGAAGTATTTACTTGTGAGTAAATATTCCCCAAGGACTTTTCTTCTCAGATGTGCTGGCACAAATTGCTCTGCAGTGGGATTAATCTGCATGGCAGAATACCAGGTAACATCTCCTGGAGGTGGATTTAAGTTTTGTAAGATTTTGGCTTCCTATCTGAAGTCTTTACCAAAACCTGTCTTGAAAAGTGCTAACGGATGTGCACATGCTCCCACCTCACTCAGAGAGACCAGGTACCAATTCTGGAGGTAAAATCTGACAGATTTTGAAGGGTGATAGTTGGGGTGTTCATAGTCAGGATATACTTTTATGAGGAGAAGATTAGGATGTCCCTTTATGATACAAATATCTCTTTCTTCTTTGAAGTTCTACCTCTGCTTTGCATTGTGTACATCCCCTTTCTTATAAAACTGCCCCCAGCGATTGCCTCATCAACTTAAAAAGTTGTCTCATTTAGAAGTATGAACTCCGTACACAATGAGAGTATATGCAGAACCAGGGAAAGCAACAATCAAGTCAAGCAAATGTTTTACCCCAAGATTTTTCTAGCTCTAAAGGAAGATCTTGTTGAGAAATATTCACAGAACTCTGTTATGTAGAAAGCAAAACGCGAGTGACCTTGCTGAGCCATTGGCTGAAGTCACAGATGTAGCAGCAGAAGAGAAAATATATGCTTCCTTCCTTAAAGAATGGATTTAGGCACCAGTTCTTACCATGGGAAAGAAGAGCAGGGGAAATGTATTGTCTTCCTTTCAGTAGTTCATTTTTCTTTGCAAAGTGATTAATGCATTACTATAGCGAATTTATTGTATAGCCTGATTACCATTGCCTAATAAATCTAAACAACTGTGACTGTCATGGTGATAAGGCTGGCATGATTTTGTCTCTCTTAAAAAAGGTTTATAAGTTAAGCTTAACTTTTAGCTTTCTGTATTGCTGGGATAAAATTTATTTTGGCCATTACAGCTCTATCTATTTGAAACTGCACCAAAAGGAAATAAGTTTTTCAAAAGGATGGTATATTATAGGAAGAGTTTTACCTTCACTCAATTTGCAAAAGAAAGTGAACATCAGCATTAAAATGGAAATTAAGTTCAGGAGAAAATAATAACTCAGTTGTTTAAAAAAGGTTTTAACATTTAAAAGGGACTTTGCAAATATCAAGGATGGACAACCCAATTAAATTAACAGCATTATAGTCACAGCCATTAACACCTCGGGCTCAGCTTTTCTCAGGCTACTGGAGTTTCCTGGCGTCTTGTCTATGCCTGGATGAGAGACTTCCAGGGAGTTGCAGGAAGAAGGGCTTGTGATAATGAGGGCCATTTTCTTTGAATCACAGGGAAAGTGGTGCTCCAGTATTGGTGCTGTGGCTGTGCTGAACCAAAGCCTGAGCAAGTGCCGGGGTTGGAAAAAATCTCTTGGCCACACAGGCACTTCCCACTGCCCACGCTCCACTCCGCTTTGTCACATCAAACATGGAGATCAATTGTTTCTTTTTTACCCTTCCCTCTGTCCCTGAACATGTGTGAAAGAGCTCTGCACCTCTGTGCTGCAGTACTTATGTCTATTCTGGCTGAATGCTGTGGTGAGGGTCATTCTTATGAGAACACCCAGCCTTTGGAGGGTGTGATGTGGGAAGAGATCAGGTTCCCAAGTGCAGGGATGTCCATTTGGACCCTTCTTTTCCCATCAGCCATAAGGTTCCAGTGCAGGGCAATAGTAGGATTTCTTAGTGGCAGGGGAGCTTCCATGGCCTGGGTTTTCTACTCTGTCCCTCCCCCAGGGCTCCTGCCCAGCAATATGTCTCACAGTCTCTCCCTCAGAGCAGCACCAGCTGCTTTTGCAGAACCAGAGATCACTCAGGCATCTTTGTACATCTTGGTCCAGCATTTCTTTGTCTTCCTCTGGGTCTTCTGCACAAAACTTGGGACCAAGGCAGAGAATGTGGCCTATTTAGCTGGCAGAAAACTCAGCTGTCACTTGAGCTGTAAGTCATAAACTGCAAATGGCTTCCAAAAAGGTGCAGCTGAAATTTCTTGCATAGCTGTATGAATTTTATACTATAAAGAAAGACAAGAAAAGATAATGAACCTCCATACAGCCTTCAGCTGGAGCCCATTGCAGCCAAACTCTGGGAACAATGTATTTGGATTGGGACATACAGAGTAAATTATTTGTTTGGAGTGAGGACATACGAAGCTGATAAAAATAACAGTCTGTTCTCTAGCCTCTGAAATCTCTTTGTGAAGGAGGTATCTTCATTTCCCATCTCCAAAGACCTCTTCACAGGCTGCCTGCTTCCATGGCTGTATTCATGGCCGTGGTGGGAAGGGATCCTTTGTGCAGCTTGTGAGGTGTCTGGAAGACCTTTCACCTTCCATTACCAAGGGGACACCATTACCATTGACAGTCATCAGTGATGTTTGATTTGGAGTGGCAATATTTGAGTTTGGGGACATGAATCTAACATCTCAAAAATATCAAGGCTTGCATGCAGGGCTGGCAGTAGTTGGTAATTTATATTTTAAAAAGTTGAAGATCTTTGCCTGATTTTAAGCCCCTGAACTCCTGGCATTTTTTCCTTCTTTCATGTTTTTCCTCAGTTACATTGTAGATTATCTTGAAGCCAGCAGGGTTCAAAAGGTCTCTATTTAGATATGAATTACTTCATTCAGGAATAAAGAAGGGGGGAAAAAAAAGGAAGTTACTTGGTACAATCTGGTACAATCAAGTATCATGAAGGGAGAAAAAAAAGCGTTAAGCTTTTGCATAGGCTTTCAAGGGCTCAAAGGCTTCTTTTTTCCCCTGGATATGTTGAACATCTTGAAAATAAACCAGGGTGTTTCAAAAGAGAAGATAGATGTGTCTGTTCAAATAGGCATTGCATTTGGAATTGGTGCCTCTGGTTGTTAAACAGGATCCTTGTTTAACGTCCTCATTAAGAACTGTGACTTACCACCAGTTTTATGAAGATCAAGTCATTTACTTTTAAAGTAAATTAAAGCAAATTTCTCTGTGGTGACAAGTCAATAAAACAATGGAAGGCTCAAGTTTTTCAATCACCGAACATCTGTTCCTTGTTTTCCTCTAGATGTAGATGCCCTGCATGCAGCAATAGGTGAACAGAGTGAGAACCAGTAGCTGTAATGGTTGGGATTTCTTTTGGATTTTTTTTGCGGGTGGTATGGGTTGGATTGGGGCTTTTTGTTTTTTTCAACACAGTGTTTGCCTAACACCATAAATTCTGTCCACTTTTGGAAAGTGTAATATTGTGTTTTCCCATGGCAGCATGTTCAGAGCTCCATTGACACGTGAGTGGTGACAGCCGGTGGCTCTGATGATGCGTTTCTCTGCCGCAAGCACAGTAAGCTGTTGCAGCAGTGTAAGTGGTGAACCGCTTCTTGGAAGCATAGTCAGCACGAATAAGATCCCTTCTTCTGTCCGAGCCACCCACACCAGCAGCAGACACCTCTGAAGCTGAGGGATGTTCTCCGAGCCATGGTGGGAACTAGGTTATATGAAAACCTCACTGAAACCACTTCCATGCTGTAGCCACACGTAACCTCTTTGTCTTGAAACTCTGTCTCAGAGAGAAGCCAGCAGATGAAACCCAAGGTATCAGGTCCATTTTACATTTCAACAAGTGCAGGATGTAAATGGCGCCACATTTGTTTTGAGGGTTCTGGAGGTTTTGGCATCTGCTGGTGTGAGAACTGGCTCCCTGCTGTGTGAAACGTTCACATGTGGATTTGTGCTGTGTGGGAAACGCTGGCAGCGTGGAAAAGAGAGGGGAAGCTCTGCTGGGAAAGTGAGAGGGGGCTGAATATTATTCACTTGGGGCACAAGTCTTTTCCTAATTCCTCTTGAGAGGGTAGTTTGTCTTGGACAGAGTAGCATTGACTTTTGGAACGGCTGAGGAGGACAGGAAATCATTACTGATTCATATGAAAATTAGGGAGCTCAAGATCATTTTAGATACTTTAAAAAATGTCAGTGAAAATCCAGAGGCCTTTGCTGCTGGATCTATCCCACCTTTAGAAATCTGCCTGCTCTCTCACACATGGTAATGGACCCCATCTTCTGAGGTGTAGGTATGTCTTTAATCTCAAGGTGTCTTCTTCTTCAACTCAGGCTGAGGACTTTTGGTGGGAGTAGTTTGCCCTCATTCAGATCTTTTTCGTGGCAGGAAATGGGCTGCTCTATGGGAAATGAGTAATTAGGTCTCACCAAATTCAAGCTACCTGGCTATGGGAAGCAGGCAACTTCTTTGAGTTTTTCTAGAAAAGAACTGGCAAATTATTTGCATGCTTCTGTGATGCTACACTAGATTTTAACATACAGAAGCACATATATTTATCTATCAGTTCTGAAATCTCTGTTTTGTCCAAAGGATGAATAACATAATTACCATAATTAAAAACCCACAAAGAACTCCAACCAACCAACCAACCAACCAACCAACCAACCAGAACTGAAACCCAAAACTTGATGGGTTTTGGATGATAAAAGAAATGGCAACATTTAATCCATTCCATTAATGTTTTGGTAACTGCTGTCTATTTGCAGCTTAATAACTGAGTATGGGGAAGTATAAATTTAAATGGCTTTCTCTGCTTTCTCATTGTCCACATAAAGGGATGCTGCACTCAGTCAAAGGAGGAAGCACATGAGCCAACCAGCTGAGATGCAGCTTTCTGGGGTGTGAGCTGTCATGACACGGGAATTCCTGCTCAACCCCTACTTTTCCATGGTTTCAGTGGGCTTTGGAAGGATCTATGATCAACATGTTTGGACTCATGATATGCAGAAGATGCACACCCAAAGGCAATGCACAGATGCATCTTTGTAGGAAAACTGTTTCCTGGAAGCACTGACCCATGGCGATCTGCAGCCAGCACAGGGAAGGAACCTACTGTGGGAAGGGTCATGGGTCACTACAGGAACAGCCATGCTGCTCCCAGTGGGGCCATCTTGGCAGCTTCTTGCACCAGGGCTCTGGCAGCACTGAAGTCAGATCTTTTTAAGGAAGCTCATTTAAAACTGAGAGGCTGCATTTTATTTTTTAAGTGTCATGGTGGTTTTATTTTTTAAAATGTCATGGTGGTTTTTAGATGTCAAGACAAACCAAGGGGATCAGACCATCCAGGCCAGCTTCCTTCCTTATGTTAATGATTGATAGAGATGAATTGCCAAGTGCAGCACAGATTGATCTTAACGCAGAGCTCTGTCTTCCACCTAAGGCCAGTAGCCCCAATCGTTCCTGCCATGAAATGTCCTGTGAGAGGTCAGAAAGGAGATCTCCCTTCACTGTAACAACAAGGTGTTGTAACAATGACTACCAGGTTTTTACTCCTTACTGCCAGTTTTACTACTACATTTTATTTATTTGTCAGGGCCAGAGGTAGGGATGTACATCCTCACTTTGACCCTGGCAGCTCCAGGTCTGTCTCTTCCCTTCCTGCTTTTAGTCACATAGATAGAAGGAGGCTTTGTAAAGACCTCAGAATCAGCCCTGCCCACTGCACACTGCTTCTTCCTTTTCTCCTTTCAGGATTAAATCAAACATTCACCAAACCCACTGAGAAATCTTCTTTTGACTTTGGTGGTGGTTGTTCTGAATTCTTACCAAAACCATAGAAGTGTCTTAAAGCACAAGTGGATATCCCTCAAAGGCAACCCTGTTTGGTGAGCATCTCCTGCTGCATGAGGAGCACTGTCCATTTATCTGGGGTTTGGGGGAAGATTGGTGCTCAGCTCCTCCTGGAAGCTGCTCAATCCTGGGTAGGATGGGATTGTTTGTGGGGCTAATTCTGCAACCCATTAGTGTAACTGTTTGAATTCCCAGGTTATACAGTTTATCTAGAGATCTACTCAGAGGTGAGTGTATAATAGTGCTTTGCACTTCCTGGATGTCTTTCATCTTTCCAAATATTTATTAAATACCCCCCAAAACAGCCCTGTGAGGCAGATAGGAGATGGATGGATATGGGTCCTTTCACAGACCAGTGGAACACAGCAGCTGCCTGGCTCTATAAAACAACCCTGCCCCGAGTTTGGGGTAGAATAAGAAGTGGATAACAAACATGTATCTTGTTGAGGGTGCTGAGAGAATTTAGTTAGGTAAAATTTAATTACCTGTGCTGGAGCTTGGCCAGAAAGTCGAGGCTCACCTTCCTTCTTTCATTGCTTTCACTGTGGAGTCAGTAACTCCTTCAGGTTCTCGTCCTGTTTGAAGTTTGATCTTGTACCCAGTTCTGGCTTGTGTGGATGTTGAACTCAGACCAGGGAGCCCTTTCTGGAACTCTGAACCTGTCTTTTTCCCTACAAATATTTGCCCCTGTGCCATTTCTCCTGACAAAGTTTTTACATTAAGATTCTGTCTCTGATGTCCCCAGGGCACTTGGAGATGCACAGCACGAATTTCTTTTGTTTGGCTTTGCAGTGTGGAACTCTAGAGCATGAAAATGTTGAAGCTAGAACTCAATTTTTCCCTATTTTGTGTTAATGCTTTTATTAAATCTCCAGACTCTCCTTAAAGCTTCACAGAGAGCAATTCATTGTAAAGCTACATTTACTGTATTTTATGTCCAGTGTAATTGCTTGTTTCATCTAATTCAGATTATACTGGCATATAAGAAAGACTATCCCAGGATAAGAAGAGATGAATTATTAATCAAGAGAGTTTTGGAGTTAGGATTTTAAATGTACATTCCAGATATATGTGTAATATTTAGAAACGGATCTGAAAAGAGTTATGTGATGTGCTTTAATCAAATTTGAAAAGAAAATAACCAATACATCAAATGTTAGAAAGGAATTGATCAGTAAGTCAAATCTGGAAATGAAAGTGATGGATAAATCAGGCTTAAAAAAGCAGACAACCAGTATGTCAAGTGCACACTGTGTTTATTAAAGTAAGGAATTTCTTGGATGTGACTGAATCTGTGCACTACAATCATTCAATTAAATACTTGAAATCCTTCAATAGAAAATTATATGTGCAGGTGTACACAGACACAGGTGCACAAAATAAGCACACATATTCCTTTGCAGTGCTTTCAGCCACACTAACAGCCTATGATATTCTAGGATTTGAAATGTCTCCATTTCAGTATTCTCTGTTACTGGATCTGAACACCTCAAGTTTCCAGCTCTTCTATAAATAATAATTGTAAGTATAGCTCAGATCTTAAAAATGATGGGACATGCCTTGTTCTGAAAGCTTTCTGCTTTTGTTTTCCGATTCTAATTGTGCACTAGAAGCAACACAAACTCCTTTGGCTAATTCAAAGTATTTTGATAGACAGCTTGGGCCCAAAGCATATTTTCAAGATCAAGACAATAAAAATCTCACCATGGAAAAATCATCACTTGCCTCACTGACTTTGATTTACATCTATGTTACAGAGCCATGAAATTTAAAATAAGATGATCTAAATTGTCCTATAATAATGTGGGCATGAACATATACTCCTGGTGGCAGAGTTTCCCTGTCACTATACTAAATGAAATCTAGTTTTTAGTGCCAATCAGTTAGGCATCATTAACCCTTTAAGAATGTTATTAGCATTCTCACAAAGCTTTTCATCATGTAACAAATGTTTTCAGACTAAACTTCTCGAGGTCAAAGAATCCAAGCCAGAAAGATTTAGGACCTTTTTGTCCTCTGCAATATTATGTATATATTCTCCATCACACCAAATATAAATTATTACCAGTGGTTTTTAAAAGCTTGGAAAAATGTAGTATTTGAGTTAAAAAGCAGTCCTTCATAAGCTGTCCCGGTGTGCTCCTCCCCCTCATCCCTTTTTTGCTGTACAGTAGAAAAATTGCTCTGTACATGCATCCTCCAGGATCCAGGAATGAAAATTGCTTTGCATTTGCTATTACATTATGGTGCTCTCCATTCTGTATTTTTTTTTCCTCAGTTCATGTTGTTCTTTTCGCAATAAGTGTATGTTTGAATTGAATTGAAGAGTAGCATATTAAAGAACTGGTTTTCATAGCTGTTTATGTCCTTTCATCCAAAGAAGTGTGAGAAAAGCAATCAAGGCTTCAGATTGACATGCTAAAGCAAGAACTATCAGAAAAAGCATCTTGCCGTCGGAGTGTGGAATATTTGCATACCCAGTGTGTTTGTATTAGATCAGACCAAACCAAGGTATTTATAGAACCGGCTTCAGCCTGTGGTCAGGCCTATAATGAACAACTGATTTAGTTTCAGATAAAGTAATTATTAATCTGTTCCCCCCAACTTTATGCCTCTGAATGTGTCAAAATGTAGCATCTATAACCCTGACTCAGTGTACTATTCAGACTTTCCATCACTCTGTTTTTCAGCAGATGGCATCTAGGTGACTTGCAGTCTTATGAGTGGGATTTATGAAGTGAAATAGAGAAGCTTAAAAAGTAATTGCAGAGACAGGAGGAAAAATTAGGAATTAATATCGCTGTAGGAAATGGAAGCAGCCTCATGTGTAAGTGAAATTCTCGATTGGTAGCTTTTACATCAAAAGTGATGTTTGATTTGTATTTATTGCAGTATAAATAATGTGATGCAGGCAGTAGTATTGTACTCAGTAATTTCTCGTGCAGGCATTTGGGATGAACTTACCATGAAAGAGAAGTGAGTAAGGAGCTGTATGACTGCTACTCCTCTGCTTACAGAGAGCACTGCATCTTTCAGCTGGGGTTTTGGGAAAGATGCTGCCTGTGCAGTTCAGCTAAAACATCCTGTATTTTTTGGCTCAAAATAGCTCACGTTAAGGTTTTGCTGATTAATCGATGTGGCCAATGGAATAACCTGAATTACTCACTGAGACAATGTGAATGTGTGTGATCTCAGGCTGGGTAAACACTCAGTTTTAAGGGAAGGATGAGAACTTAGAAAATCAAGAGTACCGTTCACATGACTGGCTGAAAGATATGTTTCAATGCTATTGATGAATTTAGGCAATATTTATAATAGATTTGCACAGCAGCAATGGTACAGAGAGTAATTTTCTCTGAAAAAGGAGAAGTGGCAGTGGTAACATAAGGGATCAACATCATGGGTTACAACATCTCCACTGCTAAAATTCAGTAGAAGTAAGTGCCACATTTTGCTTAAGAGATCGTTTAAAGCACCACTTTTTTTCTCTGAGGTGCCTATCCAGTATGAATCCTGTGTCACCAGTGAATACAGATTCATGGCCAGCTCCAGGTAATCCGTGCTTAGAGCCCTACTGAAATTCCCATGGGTATATGTTAATCTGGATTTGCTTTATGTGTGTTGACACTGTGGTGAAGTGATGATTTTGAAAGAAAACATGGATATGGCCTGTGATTTTTTCTTTCCCTGCTAGCTCTGCAGGTTTTTTGGACCAAAATCCCCATGTAAGTACAAAATTAACTTGGTCTCCAGCCTCTCTGATTCGAGTTGGACTCAGCTGAATCTGTGCCTAAGTACAGACTTAACACTTTAATGAATCATGATCTAAATTCACATCTTCCTGAGACTAATGCTCAAGAATGAAGAGGTTATTTGTCTGTCCTTGTGGAATCCTTTTTGGTACAACACATTTGACAGCTCCATGTAAATTCTCAGTGGTGTACAAAATACTTTTCCCCGTCATACACTGCCTTTGTCACTACCTTCTCTTAACCTTTATCTCAGTAGAAAAGAATATTTAGAAAAGCACACTTGAAAAATGAGCATAAAAACTTACCACGTGAAAACATAGAAGTTGCTTTAAGTAAACTTTTTTGAGGCTTAAGGAACTTCAAAAAGAAATTTGGAATCATAAAAAATACTGAAGGTATTATTTTTTGTTGTTGTTGCTTGAAAAATTAAAGTAATGGCTTCAAAATAGGTGCACTGAAGACAGGCTTTTGTTCTGACAACTTGTACATCAAGTTTCAGCATTAGGGGGATTGAAATGGTAAAAGTTGGAATTTGATAAAACAAGCTTTTGGGGATCTTTTTTCTAAAAGACTCCTGCATGAAGTATGAATCCAGGAAAAAAAAAAAAAAAAAGAAAATGGAAAATGAAGTGGATGCTATTAACTGTATGGAACTGTAAAGAAAATAATAGTGCAAGGTCTGCCTTGAGATAATATAATGGCAGAAACTTTGCAGTTGTATTGTCACTGTCAAAATCAGCTTTTTTGCTGCAGTTCTATAATGTTTAGGCACAGGAAAACATAGAATTTCCACCCTTTCCCAGCACAGAAAAGAATAGTTTAAAGTTTGATTCGTTTCTTTTTTTCTTCATATTTCCATTTTTTTGTACTCTTTCTACATTTCTCATGCACTGTGACACTTGATGAAGTGTATGAGGTTTTTTAAAGTTCTTGGAAGTTTTCTGTGATATTTAACATTAGTGGGATGAAATACATTGCCATCAAAAAGCCGAACTGAAAGATACCGGCTGTTATGGTGCAGGTCAGGTGTCCCAGGGTCTGGGACAGTGGATCTGTGGGACTCCAGCCAGAGAAGCAGGTTTGGACTTGCACATGAGCAGTTTCTTGTGAAGAAGCAGTGTCTGAACATGGCTGAGGAGAGTGTAGTTGAGGCTTGAAAATTTAGGGCAGGTATTTTGAGAAGCAGAGCTGTGATGCTCGGCAGGAGCGTGGGGCTGGGGCAGGGATGAGGGGCAGCCCTGCTGTGAGCTGGGAAAGCTCCCTCTTCTGACTGGGGTGGGACAAAGGTCAGGGGACATCCCCTGGCCTCCCGTCAGGTTGAAAAGAAGGTGCAGAGAAAGTAAACCTGCTCTTCCTTACAGGATGATCCAGTCTGATGGGTTGGGTCCTTCCTAAAGAGGGAAAGACCAGAGCCTAAATTTCAGGGAGGAGATGGAAAGGGCTGGAGTCATCGAGGCAATATCCATGTCCCCTTCTTCTCAAAGAGCTCAGCAAAACAAAACAGAGAAAGAAAAGCCTCCAGCAGCAGGGAGTGAACGGCTGGAATTTCCTTAATATTAGCTGAGCTTTAGGCAGCAAGCCTTAACGTGGAGAATAATTTTTAATTAATAGCTTTTCCCCTGCTTTGGAGCTCAGCGGGAGGATCTTCTTTGCATTGCACAAGGAGGGGAGATAGGAGCAGTCCCGGTTTTGTAACTGATAACTATTTCAGGCCAACTGCATTGCCTGGAATAACTTTGTATTCAAAAAAAAGAACAAAATGTTACATCAAAAGATACCTCCTTCTGGTTCTTGGATTTAAATTGCCTGTCCGATAAACCCACAACCTGACCAGAAATGAGTTGATGGATTTTTAAGAGTCTCCAAGACAAATTATTCCCTCTCCTCTTTTCTTGGTCCCTGTCTCTCACCTCTGTGTTATCAGCATGACATGTGACCCGACAAGGGGACCTTCAAAGGATGCTGAGCAATCACAGCTCTGCCAAGTTCTGAGGCTGCTGGGCTTGTGTGGGGTGGCAGGGTCCTTTACCCTGACTAGCCCAGATCCAGATGGAAAAAGAGGCAGGAAGGTGTTGTGAATTTGTATTACTTTAACACAATGGGTTTGTTCAGAGACAGTTTTCAGGCAATAAATGGCTCCTTTGTGTTCCTTCCCTCCCCATGGTAGCTTTCAGAGCTGTATATGTGCATATCATTTTGCCTGTGTATTAACAAGCAAGAAGGTTCCCTGGATTCAGGCTCCCTCCTTCTCTTCCTCTCCTTCTCCTTCTTCCCAGCTTACAATACCCTCTGCTCCAGCACACAATTAAAGCAAAATTAGCAAAATAAGTACAAGTTTATGGCAGGGAAAAAAAAAAAACAAAACAACAAAAAACACCAACACAAAAAACACAACACCACACACACCAGAAAAACAACAATAACAATACCAACAACAAAAAACCCAAGAATCCTTTCTTTTTGCTTCTCTTGTTTGGAGGATTGTAAGAGGCTGTAGTGCCTCTTTTTATGAGCGGCTTCCTGGGAGTCGGGACATTTGCTTGTTATGCTGTGGCACTGTAAGAGGGTGATCGTCATGGACTATAAAGTAACGGGAAGTCTCACAGCCCCTCCGGCTCGGTAACACAGTAGCTTGGCTCACACAGGAGAGAGGGATTTATAGCACTGCCTTGTATTTTTTAACATATTTTGTCTGTTTTTTATTTACAACCTGGCCCAACAGTTCTTACTTTGTCCCCTGCCTCCATGCCCTCCTATCTTAATTCTGCCTGCTCCTTGTGGTGTGTTGAAGCCCCAGAATGGTACCAAAAAATGTCACTTAAGGTGGAGAAGCAGCACAGATAAAGGCTGAACTTTGAGGTGAGCATATCCCTCTTCAGGCACTAAGTGCAGGATAAATATCTGCTTTTCTAGGCTGTTGGGAAGGCTAGGAGAGGATGGAGCTGGGAGGAAGAAGAAAGAGTATTAAAAAGAGTGTTTTCCTTGTTATCAAACTTGCCAAGCTATTTTCCTTATGAGCTTTTGTTAAAGCCCAGTGTCTTTCTCTTATTTAAATAAGTCTAATCTCTGAAGGAGTTCTGAGTTGCTGCTTTTCAAAGCAGTGGGGTGTAGTTCCATTTTATTAGCTGTCATTGAAGATCTGATGCAGTCATGTTGGAGGCTGTAAATGCCTTGATGCTGTCAAGCCAAAGCCGTTGTGAGCGACGGTGGGTGCCCGCTGTCCCTGGCACTGCCTTCAGAGTCAGTATCTTCCAGCTGCTGGGGCTCACAAGCAGCATTTCCCAAATTTTGGCCTGGATTTGGTGGCATTTATGGGTGGCCATGCCCTCGCAGGGATGGAGCATTAGTAAATCAGAATTAGTATTTATGAGAAGAAGGGGGGAGATTGTGAATGATGCAGGCATTGCCTTCCTAATTAAGCAGCTTTTGGGACACCTTGTCTCTCTGTTAGCATTGGATCCTGGTCTCAGGTCCCTTCCATTTGCTCTTATGAAGCAGTGTGGCACCATGGGGCTGACCACGGCTCGGTTTTGGGATTATCTTCTCTCCTTGAAACAATTCCCCCAGAAGCTGCAGCGACGAGTTAACCATCTGGGGTCAAGAAGAGGACATTAAATATAATCAGCAGCTCCCTTAATCTTATGAGGAGAATCCTCATTTGCTTGAATGTGTGTGCTGATCAAAGCATGATAGCAGCCAGGATGTGAAACAAGAACAGCTATTTCCCAGGAAGGATTTTTTTTTTTTTTCCCCCCCCTCTTTTTTAGGGCAGAAGGGAAAAGCACCAGGAATTTAGAATTGTTGGAACTTTTTCTCTTGTGCTTCAACTAATGCAGTGAATCAACTGCACTTGACCAGTGCCTATTCATGTTAACTATCAGCTAACATAATCTGAAGCCCTAGGAAAATAGGTTGTAGCACAGATGTAAGACACTGAAGGAAGACAGTAATTTTTTCCTGTAGATGGGAAATGCATATGTTGCCTCACTCACTTGTCATTACTGAAACTATAGGTAGGGACAAAAATAGAAACTACTGACAGCTTGATTTCTTCATGCTGGCACTGAGCTACAGCAGAGCTCTACAAGACCCTATAAATATGCAAGCGAAGGGAAATCCTACACAAGTGCTATCATACTGCTATAGGACTGAATAGAATTAGCTTTATTGCAACCAAACAGTATGGACAGAGTCTGCTTTTCAGAGCTCCCCTATCTCATGAACAATGTAAAATGTGAACCAAAGGCAGCTAATCTGGCCTGTTTACTGGGAACAGTTCCAAAATATATTGTTGGAAATGACTAGAAAAAGCTTTGCACTGCACAGCCCTTATGGAGCAGCCCTTTCTTCCTTTTAAAGTGAAATGTCCTTGCAGAAATTTAACAGTTTCATTAAAAAAAAAAAGGGGGGGGGGGCAGGGGGTGGAAGGGGGGGGGCGGGCAGGGTGAAGAGGGATCACTGTGGTTTAAACCACTTATTAAAATTTGAGGAGGATCCAGCATGCATGGAAAATTCTCCCCCTCCCCCCAAACCTAAACCAACAAAAACAAGCCAACCCCATGAATAGCTCTTCCTAGCTTCCTGCACATTGAATATGTATGTTAAAGGACAAGGAGCCAAGAGTCGCTCTGTTTTGCTTTGCTCGGAATATTTTTTCTATGAAAATATTTCATACTTCATTTTCATATTGCTATTTCTGATATGTCAAAGTCAGGGGCCATGCCAAGGAGAGGCTGGCGAGCTGGCCACAGAGGAGATTTCTGCCATGGTTCACAGTGGTGTGCAGAAGCAAGATGTACCCCACTGTGTAAATGATGCTCCCTGCACCTACGAGCAGGGTTTTACACGACAAGAGCAGAAAACACTCCTGCTGGGTCTGGGAGGGGAGCAGGTGGGGTGAAACAAGAGTCAAGCAGAATTCAGGACAAAGGAACCCCCAAAACTGGGAACTACCCCTTAGGCATGAAATCCTGGAACTTTTCATTGTTCTCTGCAGAAGATATTACTTGTGCCATCTCGTGATCCCTGCCAAGTATGTCTCCCCTCAAGAGGACTCCATAATCCTCTTACTTTCATTCACATCTCTAAAGTGGCTTCATCTCCCTCATTTTTCTAAGCTGCTGTTGTAAGTTTGCTTCATGATTTAGCTGCTCTCACTTTTTTTTTTTTTTTTTTTTTTTTTTTTGGAGGTGGCAACTGATTCGTCCTCGTTAGAACTGAGCAGTGTATACAACTACAGAGTAAACATTTCTATCTTCCTCCTGGTTCAAGCAAAAATCTTTGACCCCCATGCCAGTAGAAGTGAAATGTTTCCAAAACACACAGGCAACTGGAGATGTGACTGTGTTTAAAAGCTCCCAATTTAAACACAGTTCTCCAAGAAACCATGACCTGGGGAAGATGACTCGTCCCTGATGAGAGGTTTGACTCTGTAACAATTTGTTGGCCCACTTGTACATTTTTATTTTATTGTCTGTACCGTGGAGCACTTACCTCTTAATATGTCTGATAATAAAAATCCCACAGAAGTTTAAATTAGCATGAGGCTCTGTGATCAGGCTTAGCTGTGATCTGGGGTCAATGACTCTCATATCAAATCATGTCACCTTCATTAATAACTGAACCATTGACCCCGAAACTCAAGGGGCTTTCCTACGATTTCTTAAAATCGGGAGTTTTTATCCTGTCAGCCACAAACTCTTACGAGGCAGTGAAATTTCCTCCCAGATTCTCAGTTTTTCTGCACTAATCTGGTTCCTGGCATTTTTCACATTGGTGTAATCTGCCCCAGATTTTGTCATCTAGAGGGTCCCATTCGACTGCTACAGGCTGAGGCTGTGCAAGGGTGAGCACCAAGCAGGCTCCTGCCTGTCCAGGTGCAGGGTGTGCACTGAGGGGCTGCACATTTTCTTTTTTAGAGAACAGAGATGGACCTGTAATTTCATTGTCCTGTCCCGTGCTCCCAAAATCTCTCCAGAGCTGCTAGAAGTGAAGAGTTCAGTGGTTTAATTTTCTGTTGTCTTGCCAAGTTAGAATGGGATTAAATGCTCTCAAGGTCTCTGGACTATCACTTTACCCAAAACATCCATCCCAAGCATTCAAAGAGGCATAGAGGCTCTGCATAGCTATTTATTTTAAATGTCTGATTAAAATTTCATGAAAACAGGAAGTCAGGGGGAAAGAATAGATTGCAAGAATGAAGAAATCCAGAGCTTTGTGATTTTTAACTCAACAACACACAACATTGAAGAAAAAAACCCCAGCACCCAGTACATTCAATTGTAACTGAGGAATATTTTCACAATTGTACTGAGGCCACTAATAGCATATTTTGTCATTGACTGGGGACTTTATGAACTAAGAATGAAACCAATTTTTTTACTTAACTTATTACACAATTTTGATACTGTTTGTAAATTTGCTCCTTAAGGTAACCTAAAATTGCTGTACTTAAATCTTGCAAACTTTAAGGTTTTTTTCAGATACTCCATTGTTTTTTCCTATCTCAGCAGCAATAAATATTGCAATAGCATATCCTTAACAGAGCAGCAGCTCTTCTGTCCTGGTATCTTTCTGGTTTTCCATTCTTAAGCATTTCTAATCATCCAAATAAATGATGGGGGCAGAGACAAAAGACTTATTTTTCTGAATATTAGTCACATGCAAAAGACCTTCATGGTTTTTCTGGCTTCTAGAGCTCATTTTTCCTGTATGTAGCTTGCATGTTTTTTATTTTTTCTATATGACCTTGTTTTACAAGGAAATATCCACTTTGCTGAAAACATATGAATCAGAAGCAGCATTTACCCAGGCTACATTACAAAAGGATTTAGAGTCTGTTGAAGTCCTCTTGCCTTTTTAGGCTGTGGGAAGCAGGACCCCCATTAAGAGGCTGCAAATGCCCCTCAGCCATTTTCCAGTACCGCTGTCACCTTGACTGCCCGTAGGTAGTCGTGGGGTACTTACAAACCACCAGTGTCCCAATCTGTTCTCCTGTACCAACCCCATCAAAAATAGACGGATGTTAAGATTCTGTATTAGCCTCTCACTGCACAGGCAGCATATGTAGGGTTCTCAGCTAGGGCATCCGGTGGCTCTGGATATGGTATAATTATGATAGCTTAATGACAAAATAAGTTTTCACTTGCCAATGTTAAATTAATCCTGTCAGTACATACGTCACTGCAAGTGCATTGCTCAGTGTACCCTTACAATATGCATAATACCATGTCTCCTTGCTTCTGCTTCTCATCATGTGGTCCTCTTGGTGCAGATGCTGTTCAGCCACTTAAAGAGCTGTAACACTACCAGGGGAAAGAAGAAAAAAAAAACCCAGTATGTTATACTGGAATGAATATAATGAGCCTAAAACCTTGGAAGCCTTCCTTTGTTCATCATTCTTGCTGCAAACAGCCTTGTGGATTTCTCTATTATTTTAGCTGTAAAAATCATGTTGAAATTTGATGGGAATTATTTCTAGAGGTAGTTAATTGGCTGACTAGGTGTATATGTGAGGAGAGGTAGCAGGGAGCCCATAAATGACCTTTTCCCTTGTTAGATTGCTCCCTGGCCAGCTGGACGTTTGGTATCCTAAGGTGAAGAGTTTTTTAAATTATAGTTTCACGGCTTTGCCCCTTTACAAGACAACAATTTCTCTGTGTTAATTCACCATGTCGAGAGGAGGAAAGAAAGTCAGCTGCTGCAGAATATCCCTTATGCTTTAAGAAAGCACGGCACTAATTGCCGGGAGACTTTTGCAAAACAAAATCCTGTGTGGCTCGGTCCACGCCTGCACACTCCAGTCGTCCCCGCTCCGTGCCAGCATGTCACAGGTGCACACCACAAGGGACAATGCAGCAAATGTAATTGGGAGGCAGGTGGCAATAGCTTGGACTCTGTAACACATTCATCCCAAGGTGCACTCGTGCATCTGTTAGAAAGTGAAGTAATTTTTTTTTTTTCTTCTGTAATTCAATTGGTCTAACAGAGATTTGAACCATAGGAAAATATTTCCCACCTCCTAAACACAACAGCAAGAAAGTTACTAAAAGTCCTCAGAGACCGCAAGCGAGGTGGAGTAGAGGCTGCTGATCTTAGGGAAAAAGCAAGGGGTTGTCAGTTTACATAGAAGTGGGTCAAGTGCTTTTAAGACACTTGAGAGGGCTTTTTCCTCCTTTGCTATTGCTGTAATATCAGCACAAACTTTTCCTTCCTAGATATGAGCCTTTTGTAATTGCGTTAGCGCTGCGTGCTCTGGGTCAGCCGGTCACTCGCCTGTGCTCAACCTTCCCTCCATCTTTCCAAGAGCCAGAGCAGAGCCTCTCGATATGGGAACCTTTGTATTTCTTCTCTGAGTCCTAACAAAGGGTGCTTATTTCCTCTCTAAAACACAGAAAGGATCCCAAATGCTTGTACTCTCACAGGGAGCCTGAAAGCAAATCTTGCCGAGCCGAGCTGCAGCAATCTCTGGGGTGGAGCATAACAGCTATAGTGCAGCATACAGAATCCCTCTATACGGGAGGGAGGCTGGTGCCAATTCCAGGAAAAACTGTGGGGAATGGGATTCAAATGAACACAGATGCGACGTTGCTCACAGACAAAAACGAACAGCGTGGTACTGCAAAAATGCATATAGGTTTTAGTAGCCTTTGGTGGACAAAACACTGCTTTTGCTATGAAGGATACCTAAACAAGGCAAACAACATAAATATTATAACACACATTTTGAATGCCACATGCTTCCTTATCCCTAGGGGAGTATTTTCCCCATCTGTCTCAGTTCCTAACTCCACTTCTCAACTCTCCTTTTAATCTGGAGTTGGGTCCAGCCGTAATCCAGAGCTCTTTGGGGCAATTTGCATGTGAAGCTGCTGGGAGGGTCCCGTTGCTCCTTTCCCGAGGTCTGCTCCAGCCTCTCCCGGCAGTTTGCAGACTTTGTCCTCCTGCTGCATCTCTGGCTCTTGGCTGGTGGCAGGGCCAGGTTAACTGAAAATGTGAGGTTTCGATAACCTGCAGCAAGTGTTTTCCATCTCCCAGGAGAGAGCTGCGCCGGAAAACAATTTGCAGAAGACAGGAGCAGAGATCTGGTGTCATTTTTTGGTGCAGCTACTACGGTTTCTTGCTGTGAGCCCTTATCAGTGGAGTCCTTGTAGAGCTGCTCATCAGCAGAGATCCTGCAGGCGAGCGCAGCGTTATTGCTTCGTCCCATGTGGCTTTTTTTTATCAGCGCTGTTCTGGCTTCTAAACCTTCTGGAGACACTGTAATTGGGTACTTTGGGGTGGCTTGGCTTTTTTTTAGTAGCGTAAGTTAAGTTTTTAGACTGGGCTTTAGAAAAAAAATAAAAATAAAAGAAAGCAGAAAAAAGCAAAATAAAAGCAAGGAAAGGAAAGGAAAAGAAAGTGAAAGGAACTAAAATGAAAGAAAGTGAAATAAAATAAAATGAAAAAGAAAAGTAAGCATCTGTAGTTACAAGAAAATAAATGATATTCCAAATAAATAAATTCTACTTCTATTTCTTGGAGTGATCTAGGACAGCTGATGGAGATTGACACTCTTAAGTTACATGAATGTTTTGAACGTGTAAAGAATCCTTTATAAATTCAGCTTGGTTTGCTGTGATACACTTTCCAAATTAGGATACTGCAGAGCAGATTGTGAAATGGTGATTTACATGACTTGAGGATTTTGCTCCTTGTGATTAAACACAAAAGCACTTCTTTTGGTTCCCTTTAGAATGCATTTTTTAAAAAAAAGTATTTAAATGTATGTAGAAATATATTTAAAATGCAGGTTATTTCCACAAATATAAAAATATCAGGCAAAAAGTGCATTATTGAGTGCTGTGTAAAGTACAGCTGAGCATGTCTAGAATTGCAGTATTCTAAAGGAGGAAATAAAATTACAACTAAGAAAAATAGTCTAAGTACTTTTTTTTTTTTTTTTTTTTCCTGGCAGGAAAGTGAAAACATGGAGTTTTGTTGGCTCATTCTTCCTTTTGCAAATAATTTAGTGCTGAGCTTTTACCTCGCTACATGATATACTGCAGTGAAATGCACAGAAATTTGGGATTAGATATGAGTTGTAACATTGAGTAAATTTTATGTTGAGAAATTTAGAGCGTGCCAAGCGGCCAGCTCCTTGGACAAAAGACTAACATGAATAGGTTAGAGAATTATTAGCCTCTAATAATAGATGATATACTATATATCAAGTAATGACTACTTACTATCCTGCATTTATCTGTTACATGATGTCCTTTTTAATTACCTACCCTGCCGCCACAGGGGCCGGCAGCTGGTGCAAGAAACGCTGCAAAGCTCATGCCTTCTTCCCTCGTAAAATGGAAATATCTTCCCAATCTGTGCCCTTGCAGTTGTTAAATGTGGGGTTCCCAGGAAAAAAAAAAGCATCCAAAGCACAGGGGTTTTTTTGGACAGTAGTTTTTAAGGAAGGTTGTGTTACTGATGTTGTTTTTCAACACAGTTCCATCCAGTGGAGATCAAAACTCTACCTGACTGTTGCTCTTCCCTTCAGATTTTAATTCCTTCTGCTGCTTGTCTAGGTGAGGAACGGATAAAAATAGATTGTTAGATGAGGCTGTTGCTTTTAATTATATTCATAATGAGCATTCACCATCCTTAATTCAATAGTGCAGCATAACAGGGGAGGGCAGGGTTGTTTAACCTCATTTCCTAAGGAAATGAGGCATATAGCATCCCACCACCCACCCACCTGGACCCAGGCCTCTCCTAACAACGTGTGAACACTTTCTAAGTGAGCTTGATATATCAAAGAGATATCTCAAAGGTTACATTTCCTCATGGAGATTGGGGTGAGTGCAGGGGAAAACTCCACCTTGGTGTGCCAGGCAGGTAAGTGCATTATCCCTGCTGATGGCAGCCCATGGCCAGTGACATCCCCTGCCTGCTGGGGAGTAGCAGGGCTGGAAGAGCTGGGCATCAGGCTTGCTGCTGGGGCTGAACTTTGGGATGGGCAGCACTGGGCAAAAACAGAGGAAATCACTTTTGCACACAATTTGGTTTTGGGTGGGAGCATAAATTCTGGGAACCTCATTTTACACTAATTCTCCCCAAGGTAATGTCAGTGCTGGCAGCCTCCCGGTTTTGGTGTAATCAGGGCACAGTGAAAAGCTGGTTTGCTTTCTGGGAGCAGGACAAAGCTCAGTGAAAATTGGCCA
Source organism: Hirundo rustica (assembly GCF_015227805.2). Lineage (NCBI taxonomy): Eukaryota > Metazoa > Chordata > Aves > Passeriformes > Hirundinidae > Hirundo > Hirundo rustica. The sequence continues at coordinate 5,568,490 of NC_053460.1, forward strand.
TTGTACTTTTGGACCTGCAGTGATGCAGGGGACCTTTCCCATGCCACGCCCCCGAAAGAGGAATTCTCCCCCCTGCTTCCCTCCCTCCATCTGCTCCCACACCGACTGCTCTTGGAGCTGGCAGCACATTAATAAAAAAATGTAAGTTTTATGGGACAAAGTAAATAAGGCAATTCATATATCATTCCTAAGACACACAGAAAGGAGGCAGAGAAAAATAACCAACCGATATTTTATATGAGAATATTTCCATGAGTCAGCTCATTTTCATGTTTCTGGGCTTCCAGCTGCAAGCTCTGCTGTGTTGGCTTATCTTCTACTCAAGGCCTGGCATGTGCCAGAAGTAGCTTATAATTGGCTGTGTTTCCCCTTTGTAAATGGTAATAATAGAGCCTTTATCAGCAGAGAATGGCTAAAAATTTGGATGTCTTTAATTTCATCACAACTTGTAATTTTTTTCAGGTCTAATATTACACAAATAGATCTCAGAGCTCCTTGTTCAGGTTGCAGGGCTGACAGCAGAGGGGTTGACTTTTGTAGGTGGGATATTGAACCGCCCTTCAAATGTTCCCTAAGCAATGGCCCTAGAGCTGAATTTATCCTTTAACCCTTGTGGCTTCATTAACCCCTTGCCTTAAGAAAAGTCACAGTAGCTGTGGCTCAGCCTGGCTGGGAGAGGCTGATGCATTTCTTATGGCAGCCTTGGAGTTTATTGCAGGGCAAAAACGCAAGGTATTTTCAATGTATTTTAATTCATTTGAGGTTTTCAATGAACTCACCTCAGCCTTCTAAACTCCTCCTGAGATTGCTTCCTGTGGATTTTAAAATGACTAAATTTAACCGGGTGTGGGGGGGAAAGCAGCTCATTCAATACGATTTCTAAAGACAACTATGCAAGCTTTATAGAAAATTAATTTTAAATTTCTACATGGCAGAGAATTTGGTTGATCACAGGCATTGAAAGGATGCTACAAGATTTATTTGGCCAGTCACAACTTGAATTTTGAATAAATTCTGTCAAGCTGTTAAAAAAAAAATGGAAATGCATCACTTGACGCATTCAAATCACAAATATGTTTGAGGGTAACTGCAATCTGCTCAGAGATGTCCTGTGAATAAAAAAGATTTCACATGTGTTTAATATATTCCTTTTTGAGGAATTAATTGTCCACCAGCACTGACAAGCATGGGGGATGGAGGAGCGGAATGGGAGCGATTTGCAGTTCTTAGTGGGAATTAGTGGCATGACTATATTATAACAATCATAATTAAGCTTTGTACTTGAACAGTGCCTTTCCTTGGGGAATCTCAAGGCACTCTGTCAAATTTATGGGGAAATCCCAGGGAAATAAGTGATTTCCCTACAGATCCTCAAAAATTCAGTGGCAGGGCTATGAGCAGACCCCAGGTCTCCCAGGCTCTGGCTCCATCTCACAGGAGGAGCTGCCTGATTCCTCTGTCACAACCAGGGCAGGACTCAGGGGCTCTGGGAGCACGGCCTGGGGGTGCAGGTGGGTGCTGGGGGCACTGGGGTGCCTCCCTCACCTGGGGCTGCACAGGGAGCAGAGCCACGGGCTGGGGGCAGAGGGAAGGTGACAGCAGGGACAGGCAGCTGGCACCAGATGGCTCTTTCAGCAGCAACCTGAACCTAAAAGAGCCAAAAAGAACAATGGAAAAACACACTTGGATGTTGCTGTAACCTTGGGGATGTCCTGACTCCTCCATGCCTCAGTTTACCCACCTCTACAGTTAGTATGGTGGCACTTGTGGTGGTAGATTTTTCATGCCAAAAAAAAAAAAAAAAAAATCTTACATAAGGATATGGTGCTTTCAGCATCATTTGTTTTTCATCAAGTTTTCAATCAAGGCTGAAGTCCTCACCAGAAAAATGTGCTCTACTTTATCTCAAAATTCAGGGTTTGGGCAAAACATACTCAGGGAAATTATTTATGTGTCATGAAGAAAACTGATGAGACGATCATGGGGGTCTGTTCCATTTAAAATCCATAGGGTTAAAAATCTATACAACTTAATGTTTCTAACATGCTTTGAGACCTTCAGTGGCAGGGTCCCTTTGGACTCAGTAAGATGAACTGGCCTCCTCTAGTAAGCTGAGTTGAATTTTGTGCGTAAGACAAGGAACATGTTACGTTATGTGTTTGTTTGCTCCCCTGGCAGGTTTCACCAGTTTGTGCAGCCTGGTGAAAAACCAAACAAATTCACCTGGCTGCACAGACAGAGCAAAGCTGACAGTAAGTTTTTCATCTAAGTGCCTGCAGAGGATGACAAAGTGTTCAAAAGACAACTGGACTTAACATTATTGAGAATGTTTAAAGTAAGCAGTAAAACCTTAAACATTGGTTTGATGTTTTACTGGAGCAAATAGAGAGATTTTAAATTAGCGGTTAGATGCTGAAATCACAGCTCCAGTGAAAATCCCCATATTTGCTCTGAATAAATCCTCTCCCTCCTGGGAACAGGCTGAGTGTGGAGGGGAACAGAGTTGGCCTCTCTTGTCAGGCCTGGGCTGCTCATTTGGCTTGGTGATGGGCAAAAGGATGTTTTTGGGTCTGTGTGAAGAAGCCTGTCAAGGAGCAATGGGCAGTGCTCCTCTGGATGTGAGCACGTAGTGTTTCAGAGGGAGCTGAGCTGTCGGTGCCATGCAGAGAAATCCCTCCCCTCTGCCCTGGGACCAGGGCTCATGGCAGTGGCCTGGCGAGGGGCACCGCTCTCCAGAGGCACTGCTGGCATCTCTGCCAGCCTCGGGTCAGAGGACCAAGGGTATCCCACCAGAACTGGGACAGTTGGCAATCCTCGTTCTTGTGCAGACTGTGTGAAATGCACACCATTCCCCAGAGCTTACAGGCACAGTTACAAATGAAGCAAAGATGGCAGGAATGACATTCCCTTGCTAATTATAGTGTGGTCCCATCTGTATATTTGGTGTTATGTCACCAACTCCAGCCTGCTTTTTCTACCAGGGAAATACTGCTGTAGGTCGAAGCTCAGCACAAAAGGCTCCAGACCACTAGTAATGTTATAGTTGCTTGTTTAACGGGGGAGAAACTATATTTTTAAGGGCTATCAGTTGGAAATCTGAGAGCGTGTTGGCTAAGGTGCTTTTTGGGTAATTCAAGAGTCCGTGTTTAAAAAGCACTTGGGTGTGGATAAATATAACAGTGTTCAATGGCTGCACCTTTCATTGAACCCCACTGGCTCCTTTGGTACCTTGTTCACGGCAGCAAAGCTGTGAGCTCAGATCCATCCCTCGTGCATGGAGAAGGTGGGACAGCAGCTCTCTCCCTGGCCTTCAGTGCTCTTCTTGGCTGCAGACTTTTTGGTTGGTAGATAGTCTGTGAAGAGTTTGGGCTGTAGGACCTGTGCATTACCCTCCAGGAATTCCCTCAGAGAGATATGAGGACAGAAACTGCCCTGCTGGATCACTCCATGGGGTGTTTCCTTTCAATCCTCTTGAGGGTCTCATGTGTCCTCCTAGGGACCGAGATACAATCCTGGAGTCCAAATCCCTGTTTCTGTTGGTGGAGCTTCCTGGCTCCTTCTTGTAAAATGGTTGCAGTTTAGGACTTTAAATTTGCTCATGGAAACTGCCATTCGTCCCTCCAAAGGAGCCCACGGGGTGCTTCATTCTTGCACGTGGTACTTGTGAGCAGTATTGGTGAGCCTCATGCTAAATCATATAAGACTGAGATTTTTAATTAGGGTAGAGGTGGGAGCCTCCAAATCTCATGTGATTAGAGAGTTCTCATAACTTTTACATTTATTATATAGTCCAATTAGCATATTTCTTACTTTAATGTCTCTATTGCCCAGTTAAATGTTGAAAATCCAAAAATAAGAGCACTTGCTAAAACTTGAATGCCATGAAGTGAAAATAGTCCAGAAGAAAAATATGATAATGGGTGTTCCTAATTTAATTCACTGTTTGGGCTAAAAACAATTAATGAAACTGGCAAAACAAGGAAGCACCATAAATAATGACAAGGAAACTAAAATCTGAAAACCATCCCTTTCACTGGTTGTGGGAGAGGCAAAAGGAATTTTAAAAGGTCAAATAAGGCTTTAAGTCGTCCCAAAAGCAGGCTTGTGTGAGGAGGTGGAGAGGCATTGTGCAAAGATGAATCTCGTTTGCACCTGGACCTGTCCTATGAGGTTAAAGCCCCTCTCTGCCCTGTGGTGTGCTGATACATCCCAGGGGTGTTTGATGGAGCTCATGTGCAGGAGGGGAAGCAGATCCTCAAACAGCTTTACGGGTGAGGAGCTGCCACATGAAGGCCATGGTGTCCCTGAAAGTCAAGGAGAATTTGTACCAGCAGAAATAGGCTCTTGGTTTCTTGTCATGCAGGAAGCCGTTGGTGGAGCCGGAATTTAACAAGTTCACAACTTAACAAGTCCCAGCCTAGTGTCTGGACTACCAGAATAGATTTTTTTCTCAAATACCCCCAATCGCTCAATGCTTTTGTCAAGTTTCTGTCTCTCTGTACTCAGTGTCAGCCTCAGCTTAACAATGAAGGTAGTCCCAGAAAACTTCTCACAAATAAGCAACCTATGCTCCCTGTTATGAAAGCAACCTCCTACTGTCTTGTATATTAATTCTGTTCTTGTGAGGCGCTGTAGACGTTGAATTTTCTCTGCCTGGCATGGTAACTTTCGTTGCTTTCATTTTTTTAGGAACTTCAAGTTTCTGAAAGGCTTAGAGCGAGCCATAAAGGCTCCACCTCTTTCTTGGCCCTGTAACCCGCAAGCAGTTCAGCTGAGGCTAGGGGATTTGTGTATAATGATTTGGGAAAGTTGTGAGTATAAATAGTAAGGAATTTGAAATGTTTTTCCCCTCTGTAATTCAACACTCAATAGCTTCCCCTTCCACCCTGCACATAAGGTGCCGTACCAAAACCATGGAAAGAATTTGTAGAGCTTCAGATCAAGGAAGTTCATAAGCTTGCAGGCTTTTTTCTTGCTTGCTCCTTTAAAAAAATCTTATAATATCATCTCCTCTGGAGAATAGCATAGCCAGAGGACTTTACAAATTTTCACCAGATCCTCTCACCAGGAGCATTTGCCCCAGGGCAGGGGCAGGACAGCCCTCTGATCTCTTATGCACAGTGTAGCAAGGGCAGGAGCCTGGAATAAGTGTTCAGCCTCAGCTTTTTCCTTTCTTTCTTCTCCTTTCTCTTTCTGGTAGCAGCTACTGCTGAGAGAATGTTCCACCTTCTCTAAGCTCTAACCTCAGTCTTCCTTCCCCTTCCATGTCTCACAGATAATACAGAGCCAAGGTGTTGGGCTGCAGCACACAGAATAACAGACCCATTTATGTTGAAAAAGGTCTCTCATGTCATCAAGTCCAAGTTCAAATGACCAGGGTCATCTTGGCCCCAGCTCTGTAATGAAATGTCCATCCCCGGTGTCCCAGGACAAGACATTCCTGAGCACAGAGGTTGCCATTGCATCTGGCAGCAGTGCTTGGAGCTGGGGACGCCCTGGCCCGTGCACCTCTGTAATGACAGGTTTGCTTTTGAGTGCCCTGCAGGTTCCTTTCATCTCCATAGGCATCTTTGTCTTAATTTCTCCTGTGCTTTAATCCCTGCACATAAAATGCAACGTAAACCTCAAAACACCCTCACCTATTCTAACAGAAATGTCATCTCTGAGCAGTATTGGTGCAAATTCTCTGCAGCTCCTGTGATTTCAGCCCAGAGATGGGTCTCAGCTCTGCAGTTCATCCCCAAAGCCTGATTGGAAACCCCTTGTACAGCTCTCCAATGACACTGACTCGGGCACAGATGACAGGCGATCACAGCATGTATTTGTGTACATTCATTGCCAGGCATTTGATGTATGGTTTCATTTTTGAATCTTGACTTCATTTGCACCATGATATTTGAACATGCAGATTTACAAATCAGGCCCCAGCATTATTGTTTAAAGAACCCTCGGTGGTTTTGGTAAAAACCTGAGTAAGTATTTGTTATATTTAGAGGCAATTCTGCTTATTGTCTCTTCATGCCATAAGCTTTTCACTGACCTAGATTTTTCTATTTCATTTTCCATTTGCTGTCCCACAGTACATTTGCATGGAAAGAAAGTCTTTTGTCTTTGAGTGTTCTCTTGCACTTGCTATTTCATCCACCAACAAAAATCACACTGACTGCCCTGTGATGGTGTGAAGAGCTTCACTGGAAGTGATTGTGTGGCAGAGATCTTGGCTTTAAACTAGAAATAAAAAAGCTATTGCAGCTTTTAGCTTTGTAGAATCCTTGGGCTGAAGAGTGCTGGAGGACCAGCCTGCAGCAGAAGAACATGCAAAGAGGAATGGTTTGTGTGTTTTCCAGCAGTAGCAATTTACAGAAAGAAAAGTGGACGGAGTCAGAGGCTGGCTTCCTTTCAGTCGGAGGGAATAGCTCTCTCTCTGGATATATATTACAACTATAGCTAAAGACACAAAACAACATCTTGATTTTAATTCTGGTTTCAGTTTTAGCATGTCATTAAAGAGATACCTGTATTGACAGGAAGAGTTGTAATGCTTTTGGGGAGTTGTTATTATCGTATTACACGATTATGGTGTTTATTGCGGTGGTGCCTTAGGGCTGAATTTACAAACCCTGAGGATGGATTACATGGGTATTATGCTGCACACAGACATTTTGCTGCATGTTCATGTTGAAATCCTATGAACTGGACAATGTAAACAAATTAACATTATCAGGGAAAACCTGTTTTTTAGTTAACTTTCCCTGCAGACTATACTCGGCCAAAGGACACTTGCTATTGGTCTCACATCTCCTGCATCTCAACCATGTTCAAAAATGTTTTTACTAGCACATGTTAACCAAAACTTCATCCTTTTCAGAAAAAAAAAATAAAGAAATCTGCCATGTTTTAAAATGCATTTGATCCAACCAGTTAGTATATTTTTAAACACGACAGTGTTATGTTTAACAGTGTTTTAGCATATGTCAATTAACTTGTTTCTGCAGAGTGCTGACAGAAGTGCCCCCGTCACCACCAGCCCTGAGGGGCCCCGGGGCTCAGTAGAGTCAGCAGATGGGAGCCTGTGCCCACACCTCCAGCCCACTGGAACTCAGCACTGGCCCTTCTGGGCAGTATTAGGGTGCTGGAAGAGGGCACAGTAGTTTTGGAGTCATTCCACCTTCAGCTGGCTGTGGTCTGCAGGTAACCCCCCATGGCTGGGGAGATGCACCAGGGCTCCTCTGTCAGCACCCCAAATGATGTCTCCTGTGAGCACACACGTGAGCTGAGATGCTCGCACTGCACACAACGCCCTTCCAGACAGAATAAATAGAGACTTTTTCTCACACTGTCAGGAGATCACACCCCTTCCCTGTGCCAGATATAGATGAGAGGAAAAAAGATGCATGTGCACGTGCATGTAGCCCCTAAGTCTCCCCTGTGCCCAGGGCAGGTGGTGAGGATGCTGTGCATGTCTGGGGTGCTTTGTGTGCCAAGTCATGGCTGTGGCCGTGTGGGCTACTCACCTCTCCACTGCTCTGGACCACCCTGACCAGTGCAGAGGTAACACTTTAATCCATTGTTGGAAACAGCAGAGACCTCTCTGTCCAGAAACTGGCATGTGCTGCTGGATAAAGCCCTGGGAATGTGAGAACTAACCAGATGTGTCCTGGCAGGATCTTTCTGTGCATCCCAGCCATGAAACTGTTCATGATGAGAAGTAAGTGAAGTGGGGAGCACACAGGTCAGGTCTCAGCAGCAAGGCAGGGATGCACACTGCTTTCCTACAAGGATGTGCAAGTGCCTGTCCATGCATGGCATCTGCAGAGACACCATTGGATGTTTAACGGGGCTCATCTGTTACTGCCTGTGCAGAGAGTGTGGGAAGAGTAAATACATGGGCATTTATGGCAGAGGAGGTGTCCAGAGTCTGTATCCCCATGCCCTGCTGCTGTGGGCTGCAGGGTGTGTCCATGTCCCAGCCAGACTGGGAGCTGCCCCCCAGCAGACTGACTCGCCTCTGCTGCTGTTCTTCATCCAGGGAATTTGGGCAACCTTCTTTTCTCATTTCAAGATCAGCAAATGCATGAATGATTCCCATGTGTTCTGGGACAGTGTTAATGGGAACGGTAGAAATACCTAGAATAAGCAGTGTCCAAAAATAGGTCTCTTGTCCTGCCAATGTCTTGCACATGTTCTTAACTTTCCTGCTCTGGGAAGCAACTCCTGGCACCCTGCAGGGCAGGAGAGTTTTTCCATTCACTTCAGTGGGTGCGGGATTTCATTCTGCCTTTCAGACCTGTGGGTTTTAAAGGGACTGTCCATAAGGCACACTCGAGCTCTTTGCAGGGTCGAGGTGCTTTATATTTTTAGCACTGACACGACCGTCATGAGGGAAAGGCACGTTTTTGCCCCGCTCGAAGGGCATGGTCAGACATGCTGCTCTGCTGGGGCTGCTCGGGGTCAAGTTCTTACTGGCCCTGAACCATTTCTTCGGGTGCTGCACCTTCCTGCTACACAGCTTGGCTGCCATAATTGGAACCGTGGAGCTGACCTACACCAGCCGAAACATGTTGGAAGTGGGGTTTTATAAATAGACTCCATGGACAAAGGGTGTCTGCTCCAGGGTGTTTATGGGGCTGGGGAGAGGAGCTTGGGGCAGGGGATGGAGCCTGACAGCTCCCAGTGAAGCAGCACAGCCCTCTTTGCAAAACAGGGAGCGTGGTGCTGGCAGAGCCTGCGGCAAGCCCTCGGCACAGGGAAGGACGGAGAGGCCACGACCCGGGGTGTGGGTGCTCAGCTATTTTCTCCCTGTGAGACTGGCTCCCAGGCCTTTGCTCATGCAAACCTGACAGATCTCATCTAAATGAGTAGTTGGGAATTATGTGCTCCCTCTCTGGTCTGGGCTGGAGCTGAATTTTGCTACCAGTCTCGGGGAGTAGCTTTTGCTACTGAATGCAATTAAAAGAACCAGGACTTGGCACTGTGGGATCTTGCCCAGTGCTGGTAGCCAGGGTGATTGACATTGAATCCTTTGATTTCTCCAGAGGCATCATAATATTTTAAACTTATTATTAATTACAAGTATATTAATCTCCAAATAGAATTACCAATATTTCAAAATATAATTTTATCCTATCCAACCCACCGGGGGGAAAAAAAAAAAAAAAAAGCAGTTTTGGATGAACTGAACAACTTTATAGACACTGTGCTTTATAACAAGATAGATTTTCCCTAGTTAGTTCCATTTCTATCTAATATTGGCAGAAGATTAAAGATATTGAATCAATGGCTGTAAAAGCTTACATTAAAAATTTGTAGTAAATGAGAAGAGGAAAATTTCATTAGAAACATAAATTGTAACAACTGGAATGCCTGCAACTTATTTTTAATATTCTACTGACAGTCACACTTGAAAGCCTTTATTTTTTTTCCAAATGTTTTCTTTTCTCAGATTAAAAAAAAGAAGAAAATTACCTCTAATATTTTGAAATATAGAACTAATTACAGTACAGAGTGATCCTGATCCCACTGAAGTCAACTGTGGCATTCTTTATGACATTGCAGGATAGTGCCTCTATTAAGAAATAGTAAGGAAATGAGATACTTTAAAGAGAAGGATTTAAAATGAACTGGCTCTGTTGGCCTCTTTTGTAAAAATACCTTAGAGCCATTTTTATCAAGTCAAAAGGTTCATTGAAAAGAGAGAAATTAAAAGATGCTGCTCATGGAGCCTGGCAAAACACTAAATTCGCAACAAATATCTCCCCAATCCAATTATAACATTCAAATCAAGGAGGAAAAAAATTATGAAATATAATGAAAGCTTTCTTTCTACTAAAAAAGTCTACTTGGAGGTGTCCAGACCTAAGGGAATTACCAAGTCAGCATTATGGTGGAGAAAAAATGTACTGTAAATGAGAGTGAAATAATCAAATTTTTCTGGCGGAAATAAGTGCAGTTGTTTGATGTAATTTTGACTTGCAGCATAATTTCAGCATCAACGGTGAAGTTTAAAGAATCAGTGTGTCTTCATGAGATTCCTATACAGAAAAGCCATTCAATAGGAAAATCTAAATCAGACTTCGGTTTGCACATTGGCCCCTCTACGAGAGAAAGCCCTGAATTATTTTATTTGCAAATAGAAAAATCGAGATGCCCCCTTTTCATTAATTTCTAGGCACCTTTTCCACTTGAAAATCCAGCATGATCATGGCATATAAATCACAAGAAATGTGATGTGTGACTGGTTTTGTGCTCACAAAAATCAAACTTTGGTTTATATACCAGCTTAGCTGTTTAAAACTGCACTTTTCCCCAGTGAGCTACACTGGACTCTTGTCACCGTGTTTCTTGCAGATGTAATTTTTCAATATCATGGGGATGTATTCCAAACAATTAAAACAATTAAAGCAGGGCATGTCTTCAGTATTTTACTCAATCTCAGGGTCTGTATGAAATATATTTGTAATTTTGTGTTCATTTCAAAATGGAGACAGATTCACACACCCTCACAGCCAAACTCAGGACAAGAACCAACAATTAAATGAAGTCTGAGATCCAGTCCAAAGGCGGCATATATTCAATTTAATTTTTAAATAGCTTAATTAATAGTTTCAGCTGAAGCAAAGAAGTGAAAATGGGTCAAACTATGTAAACATTGGTTAGAAAAACACACTGTCCAGCCAAAGCATTGTAGAAGTGCTTTTAAGAAGAATGGTCTTTAAATTTAATTTAAACATGGCTTTCCAACTTAGGCAAAAGCCCAGTTCAGACAAGGCCCAAGCCACTTTTTGTGCCACAAAGAATTACCAAGGTATGCTGAGAGTTTATTTAGTCTTTGCTTGTTCTGAGGCCATGTTTCAGCGTGCAGTCATCGTTTTCTCCTTGCTGTCAGCACCTTGTTACCTCTCGACAGCCCGGAGCTGGCCGTGGGGAAGCTGCGCCGCGCCACCGACGGGACCTGCGCGAGGGCTGCAAAACATCCCTCGCAAATATTTACTGGAGTTTTGAAATGGGCCGGGAGACGATGCTATTGCACACCGAGTGTTTGCCTTCTGCAAACATCCAGGTTCAAGTTCTTATCGGAGCGGCTGTGATGGGTGATGGGGTCCCTTACGTAAGTGTCAAGGCCAGGAGGGGGATTTTGCTCTGGAGTAGTTGGGGAGTAGAAGCAGCACCGCATGTCTTATCTGACCAGGTGTTGCTCAGCAGCCTTCACTTTGTGGGAACATACACTTGTTAACTTCTTGGGGGCTCCTGCATTCCAGAGGGGCAAAATCATAAAATGTAAGCAATTTTTCTCAATCCAGAGAATTACTGTATCCAGAGAAAAGTATATTCTTTACTCACAAAAACACATCCATTTTTTTTCAATTTTTTTTCTGTGATATTTAAATTTCAGTTTAAATGACCCGAGGGTGTCATGAGAAAGGGGTAAGAATGATGTTTTTAAAAATTCTTTTTTAATTATACTGTAGCACTTACATGACTCTTATATATTTGTAGTTTGAAGTTTCTGCTACAGTGAGTTCTTTGCAGATTTGCTGATTTGCAGTTAACTCCCAGGACCCTAACTTTTTGATTAGAATAACTGAAAGGTTTCTGTTTGCTTGTGGTTTTTTCTGGTTTTGGTGGGTTTTTTTGGTTTGTTTTTGGGGTTTTTTTGGGGTTTTTTGTTTGTTTGTTTGTTTGTTTGTTTTTTGGTTTTTTGGGTTTTTTTTTTTTGTTTTTGTTTTTGTTTTTTTAAACTTTGATTTGAGCAAGTTAATAAAAAGAAAAAAGAATAGGAAAAAAAAATTTGGATAAGTACCAAGATCGGCTCAGGTGCCCTGCCATCCCCTTCATCAGCTTCTTCCTGGTGTGATAAATTTCGGGAATTTGAGCCTAAACTTTGGCTAAGTTTTATCACGTGAGAATTTTCCCCCAATTCTAAGGTTTCACCTTGATTTGTGCAGAGCAGGTCATGCAGCAGGAGTTGACAATGTCTAAAGTTGTAACTGCTCTTTGCCAGCCTTCCCCTTCAGAATGTGAAGTCAGGTTTGGGGGAGGAAATCTGTGGTTGGTGGCTTTTTGTGGAGTACGTGGCTGATGGATGAGACTGTTTTGGCCTTTCTGATCTGAACACTTTTGTTTCCACTGTAAAGAAAGACACAATCTGTGCAGGCAACAAAATCCAGCTGGTTCTTCTCTCCACCTGCAGAACATCTGCAGAAGGAGGGGAACATATCAAAGATCCTTATAATAAAGGAGAGTTTTTGCTGTTCATGTTCAAAAGCAAAGCCACAACAGGAGACAATTTCCCTTTCATGAGAATGAAGCAAACAAACATTTTGGGCTGGAGAACAGGCTGGATGAGCTGACCTACTCCAGCTTGTCTGAAAAGTTAAACGTGTCAAAGGTTCTCTGCTAGGCAAAGGGAAGATGTAGGAGAGATTTTTATAAATGGCAGTTGGGCAATTAATGTTAACCATCAATATCAGAATGGCTTAGATTACATGATTAACTAGTAAGAGTTTTGAGCTGGCTGGTAATTTTAGATTAAATAGTCAGGCAGCCAGTGACTTGAATATTGATGAATATCCTGTGTTTTATTAATATGCATTCTCTATAAATTAGAGGCTTAGTACACAAAGAAGAATCCTAATGCTCTTGCTATTTTTCATTGCCACAGGTAGAGCTGAATAATTCATAACAATTAATTTATTTCACTGATTTAGCCTTTTGGGGTGGGGGGAGGTAAGGGGGAAGTTGAGCACAAGTAGTCTGCAGGTAATTTTTTTCCATGTTTATTTATGATAAATAACTCACCAAACACATTTGAAGACTAATTCTTAGTTGTGGGGATTTTTAAATTGGAGAAATCGGAAGGAATATGGGCATAAGTGCAAGCAACCTTCCAGTCAGTATGGGAACCCAAATTAATTTTAAATTGTAAGAAAAGCCCAGCTAATTGCAAATACAGCACATACCGGGTCAGGCTCATGTTGATTTGTATTGATTGGTGCAATGCTGGTTACACTGCATATTTCTGCTCCTCATTTAATTGATTCTAGTTCTTCAGGACAAAGATTTTCTTAGAAATATTTCTGTGGGCAGAATTCATTGTCTGTATTTAGTCCCTACTTCATAGGTGAAATGCTGCCCCTCTTGCAGCCAAGGGAAGTTTTACCCTTCATTCTGAAGTATCCAGGATTCTACCTGCTGATGACACCATTCCTGAAAATCCTCTTTCCTACACACCAAGCAATAACGTGTCCAACACAACTGACATTTTATATTTGTGCAAAGTTTCAGAATATCCATACGCAGATTTTTAAACTTATTTTTAGGCAGTGGGAGATGGCGCCTTAAATACGAGACAAAATGTTGCAGCACAAAGTTCATTTGCCAATCCTGCAGCTCAGGGAGGCTGCAGCCCTGTCTTGGTGTCACACATATCCTGAGCAGGTAATATCCAGAAACACACGAGGAGGAGGAGGAGGCTGGATGATTACTGCCTCTCCCTTTCTCTGGTTCTCAAAACACACTCACAGCAGTGAGACTTGCATAGCACGCAATAAATCATTGCCTCATTATGCTCCTTCTGGAGGTTTGTTTAGGGCACCTACTCTAGTACTGGCTACAGAAGATTATTTGTTCTTCCCAGAAATTCCTCTCAGATGTAGACCTTTGGTATGATGTGCACACAAGGAAAAAAAATCTCTGCATCTTATTTTTGAAATAAGTTCTTAGTGTGCAGAACAATTTACATTGCAGAACTGCCTAGGAAAGTAATTTCAGCAATGTCTGGAGGGGATTTTAATTTGTAGGTGGGTGATTTTGTTGAGAACAGGCAAAGGTTAAAGAAGGTTTTTGTGCTTTTGTGGTTTTGTGACTTGTCAATATGAAGCATTAATAAATAAAACAGAGGGTCTTCCTCCCCTCCTTTCTTCCTTCCTCCCTTCTTGTCTGCCTTCCTTTTCATTTTCCTTCTTTCCTTCTTTCTCTCTTGTGTTCATAAAAGCTGTTTATCCCTTACCTAGCCAGATTTTGTTGAATTATTGTAAAAGATGTCTAAGTACCTCATTAAAAGACATTGTAAGGTCTTCATTCACTTTTCCTGTATGTCTTTAGCCAGCCCTAGTTCACAGCTGGTGCAGGAGGGCACCGGTGTGATTGACAGAATAGGGTTTTGACTTAAGGAAGCAAATTGTCCAAATGAAAGGTGTGCATTAGTTGTCCTAATTTACTAATGAGGAGCAGTATTGCTGATTTTGATAAAACAGTATTTATTTAGCTTTGCACCAAATAAATGCTGGAATAACCTAGATTGTACCTGCAATGGATTTGAACAGCCAGAGCTGAGACTTTGGAGAGCAGGTGGGTACACTGCAACACGGCTGGGTTTTGCTGCAGTGTGACAATGTGATCTAGGATCCGATCCAGGCTCCTTGGAAATCAATGGAAATTCTACCCTTGACTTTACTGGGCTTTGGATCCTGCTCCAATTGTACCAGGATAGAAATGAAATTGCTCCAGCTTGGGGGAAGTATTTTCTGGCTTAACAGATTCAGTGTTTTATATTGATGGGTGTGTTTGTGTAAGAGGTCCTGAATTCAAGTTTGAGTGGTTTTGACACATGCATTGCCATGACCCTCCCTTCTAGTCACAGTTCCCTGAAATGCAATAGACTTCTGTTTTGTGACCACTTACAGACGTCCCAGATGAACAATGACATTTCATAGATGATTGTAACGTGAAACTCAAACTCATTGCAAGCTTGCTCAAAATGTGACCTGCCTTCACACAAAAGCTCCCTAAGCTTTCTGAACCTCCCAGCAAAGCTGGATGTGTTCACAGCCATAAAGAAACACAAAGCTAAGTCTCTTTGGTGTATTTTGGGGTCCACTACACATCCTCCTGCACCACTGTATCTCAGAGTCCTGGGTGTAATTCTCGCTTGATCTTAAACTCTTACAAAGAGCCTTGGAATAGAGGATGTGCTGAGGTAAGGACCAGAAAGACTTTTTCCAACGCCCTCTGCAACCTGAGTCCCCCACAAACAATCAGGACTCAGCGAGAATTGTACCCAACCTCTTTTTGATGGAAGTGCAGTGGTGACCTTCTAGATTGATTAAAGATGTGACATTGATTGACTTTGAAGGGAGCCACATCCACCCTTCTTCTGCCAAAAAGGCAGTGGCTGCAATGTGAAGCCTCAAGAATGGGGCATTGCTCTTCCAAGTACATGGAAGACATCCAAGGGTAACGGGATAATGCAGATAATGGGATAGGGTTTCTCCCCTCCTCTCCCTCAAATACCATATAGCTAGATTTTGGCTATCCAGCCTCATGGCTTAGAAGACTTTTCTCTGATAGCTACTTAAAAGATGAAATAGCTGAGGAAATGAGCTCTTTTTGTAGGCTATTTAGGATGTTTGGTGGTTGAGAATGTCAAAAAGGACTGGTGATGTTGACTCTGCAGGAATCTTTAATGGTGGTGGGGGTATGGTCAGTAGAAGGGATGGTGTGGTGGGGGAAAGCTTTATCCCTCTGGCCAACCCACCCCTGAGGATTGTTCACATTGTCACTTCGGGGTGTCAAGTTTTAGAGGTGCTAAAATGGCCCTATTTGCCAAACGTACAGAGTATCTTAACAATATCTGGTCTCTTTATGGCACCATCAGTTGGCACTGAGGAATATTGGCCTCCAACATAACCACTTTTGAAAATCTAGGCCACTGAACCTGATATGAACTATCAGAAAGCAGAGACAAGGGAGCATTTATGTTGGAGAATGTATAGTGGCTGGAAAACTACGAATCAAAATAATTCACCCTTTTATGTGTAAATCTCCTTCTCTTTGATACACAAATTGAAAAGCTGTCTGGTTTCCTTGTAGTTTCCGTAAGCAAGCAGCGTGTGACTGCACCCTCTAGAATGCTATTCAAGTGTTACTTAAAGTGCAGACCTGCTAAGGTCAAGCAAGCTCATCCACAAACCAAAACTGAGCCCCCCAAACCTTACAGCTAAAACCAGCAGGCAAGGGGGTCTCGAGTTCCATGGCTCCCTCGTGACGAGGGCATGGCGTGACAAACAGTGAAGCACCAAAAGATCAAAGCACTTTTTCAGGCACAACAATAAAATCAGAGACAGAAAAGCACTGGGTCCTGGTGCAGGTGTCTGCTCTTCCAAAGTAGCTTTTGTCAGGTTTGACACAGCCAGCTCATGGCAAGGGGATGCGGGTAGGAGCTGCACGCTGGCAGTAAATAAACATCAGCAAAGAACATCCTGTGTGGTGCATTTCTGAGCTGGGAGAAAGGCTGGAGAGCCACTGCATGAAGCCCACGTGGAAGGGATTATTGGGACATGCTGAACTTACCATGAGTTTATTGGAAACTCTTCAATGCAAGCATGGAAAGACAGTGTGATGTGTTTTGCCCATATTCCAGAGTTGTTTTCACTGGTCGAGTGACAGTCGAGCATTTCACTGCAGGTCCTGTGGAAGTCAATAGCTGTCTTGCCTTTCAGAAGGATTATGCCCTTAAATAGCTTCTTTAGGAAGTGTACTTTGCTTGGTGATAACACAAAGCAGAGGGTGGATGATTAACACCAATTAGGATTATTTACAAGAACCTAGAAAACAATAGGCCCATAAATCATCGTCTTATCAATTGTAGTTCCTCCTGAGTAATTCAGTCATCATTGGGCACACTGTTTGTTAAGTACAGATCACACTGAGGTTAGCTGAAGCGTGTGCAAATGTTGAATGTGCAATATGACCTAAAATAGCAGCCTGTTACAAAAGAAGTTCTGACAATTTTCAACATTTTTATGTTTTACATCTCCAACAGTTTTCCCCCAGATATATTGAGTGAATTTTACACTACTGGCAGTAGCCTTGCTTCTCTTGGGTTATGCTTCAGCTCTGTCTACACTTGTGTCTCAATTTGGGGTGGTTTTGCAGCCATCCTCTGGCTGTCTCCTTTTGCTGGGCACTGGTCCAGGTGCAGAACAGCTCCAATGCTCACTTACCCCTTCCAGAGGAGAGCCAGTGGGGAGTTCTCTCCAAAAGCAAGCCAGGGCTTGGTGGGACACACTGCTCTGATCCAAGGGGCAGCCACACCACCACAGAGTCCTTCAGGGTGTCTGTCACCCTGCCTAGCAAGGGGAAGGATGTCAAACTTCCCAGAGCTCCCATACCAACCTGTAAGGGCGCTTGTACTTTAGAGAGGGTCATCTCTTTGTGTGACACCCTTTTTGCTGGTGACTGGCAGCTCTTGAAGCACTACTCTTCTTTCTTCCACCAAGATTTCTCCTGGCTCATTATTCTTTTTGTTTAGTAACTGCCCGGTCTTCTGTAGCTGCTCCTCCTTGCTGCTGATCTTTTTTTTTTTTCTTCTACTTTTATCACTTTTTGTGATGCCTTTTCCAATTTCCAACCTTAGTCTCCCAGAAGACCCGGAGTGGTGACGCCTGGATGCAGAGGAGATGACACTGCTTATAAATCTGCACCATGAGGAGGCCAAAAGTTTCTGCAGCTGCAGGAGGTAAGCCAGGACAGCTGGTGGGTGTAAGGAGCAGAGAGCAAAGCCATGTCAGCTTGAGAAGAAGACAGCAGCACCCCTGAGGACGGCTTTGGGGCAGTGCCACAGTCCTGTACAGAAAACCCGAGGAGATCCTGAAAATTTCAGGTGGGAACACACCACCCAACCAGCTGCTTGTGTGGTTTGGTCCATGGACCTTTGGAGTCTGGACACCAGAGACTGAAAACTCTTGACTTACCCTAAATTTCCTCTTTGTGGACTTCTGGTGTGATAGGAATGGCACAAAAAAAAAAATCCAATATATCTTCTTCACCATAATGTTTCCAGCCTGCTAACTTTCCCAGGACTACTTTCTGCTCAAATTACTGGAACTTAATTACATGAGGTTTAATTTCAGTTACTTGGCTAGCTTTAAAAACATATATTCAAATTTGAACCACAAGGACAGAATTTTGGGAGCCTCTTTGCCCTCTCACTTTGTATTAATTTAAATGAGGAAACTGCGCCTGTGAATCTCTGCTTTACTTCATCTATTCCAAGTGAGTCTCAGTTCTGGAGAGACTTCCCTGACTCCCAGCAGTTTAAGGGAGAGCACAAACAACCTCTTATGCTATAGTTTATGTTTTTGAAACTGTGCAAGCAGTACATATTTGTCTCCTGCTTATGCATTTTCTTGTAAATAAAATGTATTGAGACCAGAGATGGAGTTACACTGAATTTACCCCAGATAAATTTATTGACATTTTACAAGGAAGTGTTGTATTATCCACACATTTCACAAGTAGATCTTGCAATGTTTAATTATAACAAGAAAAAGAAGTGGAAGTAATCAAGGGAGAGAGAGTGCAAAAAGACATAGATGGGAAGTGGTGGAGTTGGAGGATAACAGCACCTATCAATGCATTATCTGAGAATTCCTATGATTAGGACTTATCTTTCTGGCTTTTTTATTTCATTATAATCTGCTGTTTACTGATAAGTAATAAATGGCCTCCAAATTTTATTGCATATTCTTGCTTTCTTTAGATTTTGCATTGGTTTGTTCCCCTCTTAAGATCTTATTTCTATGAAGGATTGTAGATTTTATGTTTTCACTGGGGTTGACTTGTTCCTCTAGTATTTCAGTGTTGTTATTTAGCTAGCAAGTCCCACAGCAATTCCTTGGATAACACTTACATCTACCACATTGGGATGATCAAGGATACGTTGCAGCTGATGTTCAGACACTGATGTGTATCTGGGATTGGGCACCCACGCCCAACTCAGCAGATAGAAAACTCTCCAAAAAGCCAGCAAAAGAGGACTTTTTTCAAACACTCTAACCCACTGGTGGATTATCCTTAATGGGTTGGCAGCATGCCCCTCCCTTCCCGTGCAGGAATGCTGGCCTGGCTCTGCAGCCCTGGGTTCGAGTTTTTGGTGGTTTTGTTGGTTTCTTTTTCCTGTGTTACAGCATGCAGAAAAAAATAAAGTGTAAGATTGATTTGTAATAGTTCGTGACTCTTTTTTTTTTTCCCCACTGCAGCCTGGGATTAACTTATTTAACTGCCAGGAGGCAAAAGTAGTGACCAGCACTCCTCTTTGGGGAGTGACCCTGCCTTGTCAGCGTGGCCCTGCAGGAGGGCTCCTTGCATGGGCTGGCTGTTGTTTCTGGGAGCTCATGGACACACCTTCAAAGGTTGAGGGTTCAGCTTCTTCTGCGTGAGAGAGGAGAGGAAATGACCTTCACCCAGCTGAGCAGGGAACAACAGGAAACCCTCACGGTCCCGCCATTTCCCACCCCCAGGATCCGGAGCTCAGGGACCTTCTTGACGAACTGTCAGTGCTTTTGTCAGGGTTTAGCTGCTGCAAATATATTACCAAAGTATGTTGATGATTCATGGGGAAGTGGTGTACACTGATTTAAGTGATGGACTAGCCATTCTGTAATGGATTTGAGAATTCCCAATCAGATTGTACTTAGTTTTATCAAGCAGGAAGCTGGCAGGCTGTGTTTTAATCAACTGATAGCATCTCTTGGCAATTGGCATCCAGCTAGTGGACAGAGTACTTCTCAAAGACCAGCTCGCTAAGTTACAAACAGTCACAGCCACTCAGATCTCTCAGCTTTACCTCCTATTTTTCTGTTCAGCCTGTTTCTTTCCCAAATGAGACTTTTGGCTGGAAGTGCAGGAAGATGCAGCATATCTGCTTGTCTTTCACCGATGTTTGAGGTGGAATGGATGAGGCAGAAAGCGCTTGCTTCATCCCCCAGAAAGCTATGCTGAAACAAGCTTGTAGATGTAGCAAAAAAAATCCCAGAACCAGACAAATTCTAGGATTTGGTTCTGGCACAGGTTTCTGGAGTGCTCACATTGCATAAGCAGCGAATCTACAATGTGGGGCCACAGCAGGTAAGATGTGCCCTTTTCCCCTTTGATTTGGCCATGACTCATTATTCCATGACTCATTATCTATTTTGTCACCAAAGACATACCCAGTGTTCTGACCTGTACCAGCAGACATCAGGAATAGTTCCACACCCTGATAAAACTCATCACTCTATTTGTTACCTCTGGGAGAGACCAGCTCCTGCAGAGCATCTTCACAAACCCTCAGGTGCCACAGCTGCATTAAATAATTCCCCGCTCAAGATTTATGTTTTGTCACAATTATTGAGCTGTGGAGCCATACACACACATGGAGCTGTGCTCAAGCACAGCGTCAAACCTGAGGAGCTGGTTTGTTGTGCCTGGCTCCTGTGGAGTAGTTACTGTACTTAGCAACCCACCTCCAATATAAATATATCTGCTACTCTGAAGAGCAGGCTTTGAAAAGCACCAGAAGGGATCACTCCCCCATAAAGATTTTTTCCAACATTGCAGAGCTGTTGGGGCTTTCAGAGAGAAATTCTTCTCCCAGTTAAGCATCCCAGCCAGAGGGGAAAGATTTCACCACAGGCTGGCAAAGCTCTGGTGCAACCTTCTGCAGCGGGCCATGAACCCCCATTTAAAGCTGGGTCTGAGCTGCTCTTGAGCCATGCAGGCATGGAGGGACAGGAACAGCAACCATCCATGCAGTTGGGATTTGGGAGCCATCCATGATGTCTTTGCACAGGGGTCCCGCAGCACCGTGTGGAAAAACAGCACCCTGGCCTGAGAGCTGAGTGCTAAAACCATGTGGGTTTGAAGCTGCTCAAACGTTTGGAACCCTCAGAAGAGGCTGATGATTGAAAGGCTGTAAAGCAATCATGCTCCCAAAAAGTAATAAAAAATGAAAGTGAGGTGTAAGGAACAGAGAGGAGTGATTTATTGGAAAATTGTACCCTTGAAATTGTGTGACAAATCCTGGGTGAGGGCGGAGCTGTGTGTAAGCATTTAAGGGCCAGATCCTGGCTTGTCCAGAGGGCGAAGATCCAGTGAAGATTAACAATGGACCCTGTAGCTGAAAGGAAAATTTTAACTTCCGTCTTAGATATTTTCTGTTGACCATTACAAATCAGACCCCTGTTTTCAGTGTCACGTCCCACGAGTCTTTCAGCAGACAATGACCCCCGCTGCAAGAAATGAAGTTTCCAATGCCAGAACCACCCAAAGGACATGTGAAAACAAAGCTGAAAAAAGTCTTCTCTCTCTGGGGTGGAAGTGCACAATTTCTACGGGGTCATTTTCTGTGTAAACATTCCTATTTGTATGTTTTACAGATTGAAACAAAAATGTGTCTTCCAAACATACTCAATAAGTCAATTTTAAAACAAGTTAATGTAGCTAAGTTTTATCACAGAGCATAAGTGGAAAAAAATCCACCAGACAAATGTAAAGAGTCTAATCTTGATTTTCTCACTCTTTGGGTTCACTTATTACAATGTTTGCTCACTTTTATAAAAGCCATGCTCATGTAATAGTCTAATTTCTGAGAGCATCTCCAGGGACAGGAGATCACATTACAATATCTCACATTATGTGTCATTCAGGCAGTATCTCCCAAATCATAAAACCTATGGAAGGGGAATGACACTTGAATAGCAGATTCCTCCTCCTTTCCTTTTTTTGCCTTTTCTGAGGACTTTTTTTTCCCAGCCCAATGCCTCCTTCCTTATACTGTCTGACCTCATGCACCCAGGCTGCTCATCTCCCTTCTGCAGAGAAACAGCCTGTGGTGCACATCTCTCCTCGCTCTGCCTGACCACCTCATCCTGCCTCACACTGTCTTTCATATAGTTTGGGATCTTCCCTTCTGTTCTGGGCTTTCATTTATGTCACCTCACTGTCCATGTTTTGTGCCTATGGGTTCTGCTTTGTGAACTGATGAACTGGAGCAGAGAACTTGCCCTGCTGACAAAAATCTGAAAAAAGCCCAAGATTCAGATCAATAATTCCCCTGCTCTGAATTATTTCATTTCTAGCCAAGATTGTTCTAACAGGACCTAAACAGAGAGACAGGACCTCTCCAGCTGCCACTGTTTGCCAACCCATTGTCCTACCATCTGCATTTCTTTCAGCAGTTTCAGGGATCTTGATCAAGACCTCAAGGGAGGCTTAAAACACTTCATTGATCCATTCGTGTCCACATAGTCCAGGGCTTCCATTTCTAAGATTCTTTCCCTATTATCATGGAAACTGTCTAATTACAATAGAAGTCTGTTAGGAACCTGCTTTAGACACCAATGTTGGTGTAGCAAAGCACTTAGAGCTTGCCCAAATCTCAGTGTGCAAAGCTATGGAGTCCTTGGGATGAAAATAGATTTTCCAGGAGATGATTCTGCTGCTCTAGATATTATTTTAACATTTAAATCCAAGGTCACAACCTCAATCCTAGCCCATCCAGTTGACCACAAAGACCATAATCAATTTTATTTCTTATGATACATCCATTCCAAACTACCACTCCCATTGACCATTTCTTCAGGTAGAAGTTGTGCACCAAATTATCTGCGCTGATTAATACCAAGTTATCGTGCCTACTTACAACACAACTTTGCAATGGGAAAATAATCCTGGCCTTTTCAAACACAGAGGAGAGTGGGAAAAAAGCACAACATCAGGATTAAACCCGTTCTGACAATTTCTCCTTTCCATTTATTCAGAAAAAAGTCATAATTGAGACTTAGAGAAAAAAAGAAAAGCCCTCCATGCCTTTAAGTGTAAAATCCATTTTAGTAGCAGGAAGCTGTTATATGGTTAGAGCAGTTATTTTTATTGTCTGTCTGGGTATAGTTTTTAACTGCAGGCACAGAATAAATCAATAGTGTCATAAAGCTACTCTCACCCTCTGCCCTTTCTAAAGGGACATTGTTCAGTGTCTGTGCTGGATGTGACACAGACTGTGCTTTGATGCACAGAATTATGCCTCTACTAATGTTCTGGGGGAGACATCTGTGTGACACATATTTACCTGTATCTCTTTGTCCATATCGTCTGAGAGTCATCAGATTAAAAGCGAAATAAAACACAGATGTGCACACAAAAAGTTTTTCATCAGGAGAGAGGGGGTTATTCTGGTTATTCTCTTGCAAATGATATTTTCAATTAATTTGTGCATCATAAATTGTCTCAGGTGGTATATTTCCAAGACTGCCTGAGAAAACATGCAGTGATTCATAGGAGAGTCCACACAACTTAAACCTTACTGTGACCTGCTCTTCAATACAGCAAGGAAGGACAGAGCAGCATCTGACTGCATGTAACTGGTGCTAGATAGAATTGCCCTGAAAGTGTGCCTTTTTAATAGCAAGAGTAGTTAATGGCTGGAACATTTGGCTTAGGAATGTGGTGGATTGAGCATTGCTTTCAGTCTCTAAATCAAGAGTGAGTGTCTTTCTAAAGCTATGCAATAGCTTCAGCAGAAGTTATGGCTTTGATGCTGAAATGAGTGGGTGAAGTTCTTCAGCTTTGTTACATAGGAAGCAAAACCAGATGACTGTGATGGTCCTTTTCAGCCTTCCTAATCCATTAAATCCTGGTTTGGGGCCTTTCACACACTGGGGTTTAGAGCAGCCTCTTAGGTTTTCCGGATGGTTTCTGCAGGCAATACACGTTCCAGAGCTGGATCTGACAAGCTCTATATAAATGGGTGTCCGGAATTGACACACTTTATAATTTATATATAAATCACTGCCTCTAAATGCAGCTCCAGATCCATTTCCCAGTGCAGCTGAGCTCACTTTGTCTGTTCTGTGCAGTGGGGATTTTCCTCTGCAAAGCAGATACGTATCTGAGCTGAAACACACACCACGTGCTGCTGGAGACCCCTCAACCTGCCACCCCTATCATCGAGCACAGAGAAGTAAACCTTTATGGATCAAATTCCTAAGAGATTTATCAGCAGCAATTCCTGTCGTCAAGTTAATTCATCGCTCCTTTCCTTGCTTGCTCATTGCAACTTCCCCAGGTTGGCACTTCTGACAGAGGCATGAAAATTGTACTTGTGCTGCAAGTGGGAGGTGGAGACAGCAAAAATCTGTGCCCTGTCTGTGGGACTCTGTGCTGAGACAGCTCTATTTTCACATCTAGTCACAAGCCCATTGGTATTACCTCAGTATTTGTTTTGAGGACTGCTCTCAAGAAATGGAATTGGAGTTTGGATTTGGTAACAGTAAAGGAAGTAAACCCTGAAATAACTCAAGTGAAGGCAGCACCACTCACATGTAGCTTGGTGCTGGACAGACAGAGGCAGAGTCTACAGGAGTCTGCACACGCCATGGTGAGCGTGGTGGATACCGCTCACCTGGGTAACCGAATATTTGTTTTCCTTCTCTCTGCAAAATGCTTAGTGCTGGATTTTTATGTCTATAAATACTGATTTGGATTTCCCTTCCTTCCCTCTCCACGCTCCATTGAAATCAGACATCTCACCCAGCACCACTTGCTGACTCCTTCCCTTCTGCCCTTCCCCGTCCCCCAGTGCGTGAGCGCGGTGGCGTGCGGCCCCTCAGCTTCCCCTCAGGACACGGGCACTTGGGAAGGAGAATAACAGATGTTGGGGAAAAAACAACACCCTGTCAGGTAGAAAAAAACCCTTTAGCAAAACAACAACAAAAAAACCCTATATGATATTCCCAGCTTCTCAAACTTTCTCATGAATAGCCAGTGGCCGCCAGAATAGCAGCGGCTGTAATAATAAATTACAGTAAATATCGTCCTGTCATAAGTGACAGCAAACCAAACCCACTGCTGTTCAGAAATGAATTGGAGAAAATATTTCTTAATCTCTGTTTGTGTTATTCAGTCAGCTGTAATGATTTATAGTACTCCAAAGAAGTTGTGGTACAGAGTTGTTTCTTAATCATCCATTTCAGCACCTTGCTATTACCCACACGTGTCTGGGCTTCGGTAGGGACTCTGGCACTGCTGGATGCTGCAAAGTGCTCAGCCCAGGAATAAACTGATTTAATGCAAGAGACCTCTCAGCCTTTCTCTGGGACCTTCCTTCCTATGGGGACAAATCTGCTATGAGGAGGAGCAGTACTGAGTTAAGGGCAGCCCCGTATCAGTGCCCTGAAATAAGGTTATTTCCCCAGAGCTGTCTGGTTTGAGCCTATTCAGCTGTAAATAACCCACAGGCAGTGGGCATGGTGGGCTCTGGTGCTGGAGTGCGTCAGATAGACACCCTGCAGATGAGGCTGTCCCCCTGTGAGTCTGTGAGCACACTCAGGATCACTGGGAAAATAAAATGGTGGGGGATAAATTGAACCAGGAACATGGTATCAATCGCTTCTGTCTTTGTCTACTTATTTCCAAAGATTTATACGTGACAGTGTGAGGACTGCTCAGTGACACATTTTAATTTAATTAAATTTCCTGTTGGATTGATGTCTGATCAATCAATAATGTTAATGTTTTAGCAATTTAGAGATTAAAGCTTGGATGAGCGGATATTGAAATACTCTCACATCCAGCTGCCAGGGAATACCTTCTTCTGCTTCCATTCCTCAGGAAACCCATTTTAGGTGAGAATGCATCCTAAGGCTTGCCATGAATCTACACCAAGGCTGGAAGTGTTGCCCCATCCTAGCAGAGGGTGAGGGAGTCATTCAGGAGCAATGTCAGTTCTTGGAGACATAGACTTGCAGGCAGCTGAAAGCTGGGCTTGTGTGAAATCTGTGTGGCTCTGTATATTTTCCCTCTGATGTTCAGTATAGGAGAAAGTTTGTAGAACAGGGCATTGCAGGTGTGACAGTTCTCTTTGCTACCTGCTCCTTGCTCAGGAAGTGGTCATGCAGAGGTTTCACCCGGGGATTTTAACCTGATCACCACCAGGGCATCTGTTCTCAATGTGTCCTTCATCCCCTCTGGATCCCACTCATTTCTCTGGCCACCTCAGCCTCCTGTGGCAACGAGCTCCCCAGCTCAACTGCTGCTTTCTCAGCCACCACCCATGGGACAGCAGGATCCTGATCTGGAGCTGAATTTAATACTTCTTGAAGCTTCTTGCCTGCCCAAATTTCTCACAGATGAGCTAATTGTGCTCCACCCTCTTCAGGCTGTGAAGATAAAGAGATGCTGTAGCGTGTCCACAGAACCCTTTTCTTTTTTTTTTTTTTTTTTTTTTTTTTTTTTTTTTTTTTTTTTTTCTCTTTCTCTTATGCCTGTTTGATTTAGTGCCTCAAATACTTTAGTAGTGAGGTCAGGAGAGTCTTTAACTTATTCAGGGGAGTTATTCTGCACTGACTTTTCCATGAGGCCTTGGAGTCTTAGATAGTCCTTTAAAAACTTACGACTCAAGAAAAAAAAGTAATCCACATTTTCAAACTCGTAAAAATGTGAACTCAAATTTCATCTGAAATTCATACTCAGGTAAGGCTGTAGTCTAGATAAGTCAAATTTGTCAGATCTTAACACTATCAAAACTTAGACAGTGAGAAATCCCACCTGGCTGAGGTCTGAAGGCTCAGTGTCCATCTCTGCTCTTCAGGTCCATGTCCAGAACTGGCTCTATGCTATTTGGGGTGTTTGTATTCTTGTTGTACTCAGGCAAGCCTTAAAAGGGCCAATTTCTTGCTCAATTGTATTTTAAAATGTATAAAATCTGTATGTTCTATCCCTTAAGGATGTTCTGGGGCCTGTTTGCTGTGTACCTGTCCCTCAGACAACCCCAAAGTAACACACAGAGGGAGGAAAACAGAGAGAGAGAGAGAGAGAGGAGGAGGGGGAAAGAAAGAACAGCTCATTTTCCACTTTAGCACAGACACCTGAGGGGTAGAAGTCAGCAGTTTTTTTGACAGTACAAGAACTTGGTAACTTAAAACAGGAAGCAAAAGAAAAACCACGACCAAATAACTTTGCCTTGACCTCCTCCTAAGAGAGTCAATGACTTTAAAGTAAACTGGAACTTCTTGCTGGAATTTATTTGGACGTTGGCTGCTCCTTACCTCATTAGCACAGCAATATCCAGAAATGTGCCAAAAGATTTAGGCAGGCTGGAGGACACAATGAAGCTAATTTTTTTTTTTTTTTCCTCTCAAGGGAAGGCTTCACATATTTATGTCTCACTATCAACATACTCTTCAGTGCAAGAGTTTCTTCCACTGAAATCTACTGTGTGCCGTGGGTTTTGTTACTGTGTGCCCTCTGTTGTTAACTCCACCAGACCCCCACCACTCCAGGGGAAAGGACAACGTGCCCAGGGTACCCACCCGGGGCTGAGGTGGGGATGGTTGAAGGGTAAGGGAAAGTCAGCATCTCTCTGGGTGTGCAGAAGTGTGGGGAAGGCAAAGGAAAGAGGGGAATTTGTTCCTTGGAAGGGACGGAAATAATCTACTGCTAAACCAGTGATTTTTGTAGTAGATCAACATTTTTATGCTCAATCCCTGGTATAACACGTTCTTAAAGGCTGGCTTTCATAGGTAGGACTGCTGTGAGCTCGTTCACCTTAATTACTGATCCTTCCTTCCTTCTTCCCTCCTTCCCTCCCTCCCTCTCAAGCACCTGCACAGGGACAAGCACCACAAGACATTGCCAGAATGGGCACTCCTGGCTGTTTGGGGTTTGCTGCTCATTAAAAGAGGGGGTTTAATGCAGCAGTTCTGTGTGAATTAGCCAGGGCTGCTCTCTCCATCTCCAAGCTCTGCCAGCTCATGTCTTTGCTGGTTCCAGCTAAGCTGTTTCACAATCCTAAAACCTGACGAGCCCTGAGAAAACGGTGTCCCAGAGAGCAGCCCAAGCTTTTGCCGCATTCAACCGTTGAGTGTTTGGGGTCTAGAATTCCCATTATTGTTCACCACACCACCTTGCTCACCAGAGCAGGCTGGAGCAGGCTCTGGCCAGTTGGCTACTTTGGTGATTTACCCTGTCAGGAATGTGGGAGTACAGAACAAAGCCACACCGTAAATCCCACAATCCTCAACCTGCAATGAAATTCATTTGGACAGCATCATCAGGCTACTTTTTAGAGTTGTTCATCTTACCCTGAACAGTAAATTCCTATAGGAAAGTAATTTATGATCTGGGAGGGCTGTTACTTACAAGCTAGTAAAATAACTTTTGCTGGACTTTTACTACCTTCAGCAGCAAGCATCTGTGCTGAAGCCAGGAACAAGCCTTTTCTTCCTAGCTGTGATACAGTGTGATCTATCACAGAGCCACATGAGTTTTTGGCTTGCATTCATCTTGTTTCCATGCAGTGTGCTTGAAAAGAAATCACTGATTTCTACTTGCAATGCTTGCAGTCTAGTCACGCTATTTCAGCAACTGCATCAGCTTCCAGTAATTTATGCATGAGTAGGATCAGGGTGGCTTCTAGCATAGCTTGGGCACCCTGCTTGAGAACTGTTCAGGAATCAGCAATCTCCTGCATCCAGGTCGTCCAGGATCCCTCCATCTTTGGGTGGCTGAGTTACCCTTTTGAGGTAGTTTGTTTTTCTTGTTGACTGCTAGTGGAGTTGGACTTGGTGCTTAATCTTTAGATAATCAACAAATGCCATCACGAGTGCGTTGCGTTGTAACCATCACAGTTTTTCTGCTCCCTTCCCTGCAGGGGCTCCCACCTGACTGTTCCTCAGGCACTGAGTGCTGTTGGCTATCAGCTCCAGCATGGAAATGGGCTTAACAGGTGGCTGGCTGTGGATCTCATCACACGTTTTCCACAAATAACTAAAACCACAGAAGCACAGAAACACAGCCCCAAGCCTCCCACAAGAATGATGCAAATAAAAAATTACTGAAGTACATGCTGGTGCCACTCTGATAGCAGGGCAGAATCAGACCCATTTATTCTCTTATAAAAAATTCCTCAGGGATGCTGAGCAAGCCTTGGCTACAAGCTTCTGTTCAAACTGAGTCTTTCTAACCCTTAGAGGAAGAAAGATCCTGTACCCTTTACCATGTTCAGCATGAGAAAGAACCTTCCCCAGTTCAAATATTCATGTGCCAGTCAACAACTGGAATCCAGATTATTGCTTCTATACAATGATTTTCCTGCTCCGTCTCAGGCCACAGCATGTACGTGGGAGCATACAGAAACATTTAACACTTGACTGCTGGCCATGAGTAGGCAAAGCACTTGGGATCTGCATCATGGGTAAAGAAAAAAAGGTCTAAACCCTTTGCAAGGGTCTGTCCTGTCTGCAGGAAAATCCCATGGTTTTAGCCTTTGTGTTCAGGAGATGCCAGTTGTGCCCTGAAAGTCATTGATTTGGTGATTATGCCCTCAAAAAAAAAGTTTTGAGGAGCTATGTGTCCTCCACTGTCCTGTAAACTGTGCTGGCAGTTCTGAGCTACTTGCCAAGGCTTGTGTTGGGCTCTGAGAAGGTTTTGCTCATTTTGCCTTGAAAAACTGTGAGAGATAAAAGCTAAAATGAAGCTGCAGAGAAAGCCCCAGCAGAGTGGTCTTCAAGTCTCACACTTGAAAGACAAAACTTAGGGATTAGGTTCAGACTGGGAACCTCAAAAAGTGGTGTGACTATTGGGAAAAAATAGCTAATTTTTCCAAGGGAAAGAAATGGAGGTCTGGGCTTCCTAAGCAGAAGAGAAATAAAGAAGACCAGATATATGTGGGTTGAGCTTTCCATGTATATTTTTAATTATGGCACATCTATCATTCTTAGCACTGCCTTGAGCGAAGAAAGATAAAACAGCAAAGCAATAGCAAGATTTCCACACATGTAGCCAGTCTCAAAATCAATGGGAGTTTGGTATCTAAATACCTTTAAAAACCTGATCAGTTGTTCCCTGAGGCCTGGCCTGAATATCACAACCTTAAATCCTGGAGGATGTGCAAAGCAGAGGGGGGCACTCAGAACAGCATTTGGTTTGTAACGTGAAGGGCTGAAAAATTGTCCATTTAAGGTTGTCTGATGATGGGAGTGACACACTCTTATCCTTCAGCATCTCTTTGGTCCTAGGCACTGTGTGACCGGGTACCAGCAGCCAGTGACAGGAATTTGGTGATTGTCCCCACCTGCTTTTTAGGAAATATTAATTACCTCTACTTTTAAATAATTTAAAGAGAAAATGCAGACCTTCACTTCCTCTTGATAGGAGAGGAGGAACAAAGGATGTTTACCTTATTCTTCTGCATACAAATAGAACCAATAAATATTCAGGCATTTTTTTAAAAAAAAAGGAAAAGTGTTTGCAGTGAGAATGAGGGAACCTGCTGAGGCCTTGCCATGTGGTTATGGAATTCTGGCTGTGCCTCCCTTTGCCTCCTGCCACACTGGCACCGCTGCAGGTGCTCTTCTTGCTGCTGCTCACCCAAGGTTAGGCTACAGGAGAGACTTGCTTAGCCAAGGTGACTCCTCTCGTCTGTTACATATCCCAGGGTTATAAATAACAGAGCAACCTCTGCTTGATGGGGGGGACGCTGACAACCCCCCTCCCTCCTTCGGGATGCCGAAGCAATTACAGGCAGGAGGATGCCAGAGAGCCCTTGTGTTGCTGCAGCAAACAGAGGCTTTGAGTTGGTCTTGGCTCCTCTTTAATTAGAGTTTATTGGTAAAGCAGCCCCATTTTTCTGTTCCTGGAAAATCAGGGCTGTCAAGGCCTAATTCCTTGGGCCTATCAAGTGTGAGATATGTTTACCAAGTCTCTCCAGGCTTAGCTGGGTTGCTCTCAAAACCGAGGAGTGTATTTCTGTCAATGAAAGCCGCTATGACAAGGTCTGTCCCCTGAGACAAACGGCCTGTTCCATGGAGGCTTTAAATAGGAGCAATAATGGTAGTGAGCAGCACCGAGTTGAATAATTAGATTGTTCTTCATAAATCCTCAAGTGAAGACTTCCAAGCAGGTCCATTATGTGTGTCGTATGTTCGCACTGAGCTTTATGTGGTGTGGACACCGCTCTGTGCCGGGCTGCTGTGATGGGTGAGTAAATCACCCGAGATTGGGACAGGAGGAGTACAGCTCCTTCCTCTCCTGCCTTTTCCCCCACAGAGATCATCTGCTCCGAACTGCAAACACCCGCATTATTTATCTCATTGCTCAAAGAGTTTTTGAGAGGACTAACTGGAGTAATTTCTGAATATTTATGCTTTGTTTGTTTATATTCAGAGACTGGAAAACACACATATTTTGTTCATGTCCCCAGACTGGTTCATTTACTGATTCACTTAAAACATCCTTTCAGATCCATTGAGAGATAACTTTTTCCTCAGAGGAATGCAGTGATATAATAGCAGCTCAGTATTATCTCCTTATATTCTTGGTAGGATTTCCTCTTGCCAACTGAGAACTGATCTTTTCTTAAAAAAAAAAAAAAAAATCTTTCTCCATCCTCCCCTTTCAATTATTCAGGTTTTCTTTCTCTTTCTTGCTCTCTGTGCCAGTTGCAGAAAGAAATCTCAGATGAGCAAAATGTCATTTAACCCTAGCACTGATTGGTGGTTTTTAGAGACTCTGTAGGAAATCCTGGGAGGCAGCAGCATCTGCAGGCAGGGATGTACACCCGGGCAGTGCACGATGCAGGTGCCTGCTCAGGCGAGCACTCCTGCTCGACCCAGCTGCACTCCATTCTCTCAGAAACACGTTTGTCAGACCTGGTTAAACAATGCTGGCAAAAAGAACAAGAAATCGCATTATTCCCCCGAGAACTGTGTATACACCTAGCTATTTTGCCTGCCAGTAAGAATCTTGTGTCACTGCAAAGCTTATAGGAGCTGACTGGCAAAGGATGCCCTGATGATAAATAAAATACCCCTGTCCCATGTGCCATGACTCTGTGCAGCTGAGCAGCTGCGGTGTCCTTTTCACTTACCTTGGTAGGAAGATGTGGCATCTGCCTTTGGACCCGGTGTTATGGGCAGCTGATGGGGTCCCACGAGGGGACACGTCACACAACGGGGCCAGGAACAAGCATCAGCTGTGAGCCACCTTCTGATAAAGCCCTAGGCCTGCTGTCAAATTCTTCAGCTTGCACACAAGCCCTGGGATGAGGTCTGGGATTGGTGTGATCCAGCAGCTCCACTGTGACCCACCATCCTCTGGTCCCGAATGCTTTGCCTTCAGGTCATCCTTCACTTGGCCCTGGTGGAAAAAGTTCTCCAGTGTTAAAACACTGCCAGGATAAAGTGTTAAACATTTTATAAGGCAATTTAGGTGATAATCATCAGGGTAATAGAAAAATATTATCCATATTCATTTAAAGGTGTGCTGTGCTTCCCTTCCCGATTAGCTTACCAAACTCCGCGCCAGGCTACGAAAATAAAGTGACTGTGAGAATTTTTAAAGGCACATTCCTCCTCGCATCATAAGAGCATGAATTCCAGGAATTTCCTATCCACAAGAAGTTTGCATTCCTGGGACGATTGCACCCTTGCACACAAACTGCCCTGATGCTGCAGCAGACACCAGCCCTGCTCTTTTCTGCTCTGCCTGGGCAGCCAGAGGGGTGGGTGCAGAGTTTCTTAGCTTGACCTGAGCTGCAAGTGCTGAGTGTGGCCAAGAGTCAGCCACATCCATCTGAGAGTGACTTTCAGTGAGATGTCTGGGAATTTATGCATGACTTTATTTCCTAAATGTGGCCTTTCATTTGGCTGACTCTGTTTTGTGCCGAGCTGCTCGGAGCCAGGTGTGCTTTGTGCAGGCAGAGCCAGCAGAGCTCTGGGTTTCTTCTGGTGGGTTTGTCCATATCTGCCCTGAGAGGGGACCAAGTGGCACTTGACCCTCGGGCACTGTAGTGATTCAGGTGATCACAACAGCTCGTGAATCAATTCTTTAGGTGAGAAACCACCTTTAAACTTCCCCTGAAAGAAAGCAGCTTGAGATATTTTAGTGTCTCAGGTTCTGACCTGTACATTGGTGAGGAGCCATTGAGCAGAGCTCTGGACAGACCTGTCCCACCCAGGGCAGGTCAGAGCACACAGTGCAACACAAGAATCCTGTACCAAAAGAAAAGTTCTACAGAAGTGGAGTCAGGTCTTCTCAACAGGGTCTGGTCAGGTAAAACTGGTCCCAGTTTGGAGACAGGACTGAGTCAGCAGCCCCACTCCCTGCTGAGCCCTTTGCTCCTGGCACCGAGCTGTGATCGGTAATGCAGCCGGACTGAGGCACCCAGGACACTCAGAGGAAATGGGAAATGTGTCTGGACAGTAGATGATTCACACTTGCTGGCAGCTGAACAGAAGTTTTCTGGATTTCAATTTTGAAGTCAGGCACCTTTATTCCACCCAGTTCCCACAGTGGGCACCTCCATCCTCTCACGAGCCTGTGCTCAGGGCTGTGTTAGTGCACAGCACCAGCGGCACTGCCTGCCTCAGAGGCATTCTGAGGAGCCAAAGAGTCCTGAAATTGGGGCACTTCAGTTCCAGGACCCTGTGAGCACCTTAAATACATTGATTTAATCTTCCAGAATGTAAGGTCCAGTTTTCAAAGGGTCCTGGGAAATCTCCATCTAAGCCAAAATCTGGTTCCACCACCATGTAGTTTCACTCTTCTTTCATGCATCTGCTGCCTGGTCTGGTACCAGCCCCCCCAGCACTGTTATCTCTCCTGAAAATAATATCAGTTTGGGTTTTTTATGCAACAAACACCCCGTCTTTTAAAATCAGGAAGTATTTGGTACAAAAACACAAGGTGTTCCTAGTTGTCTAAAGATTCCTTTATAAGGCTATGACACATCAGGCCCCAAAATGTTTGTAGAATGCCTGAACTTCCTAAAGTAGGTTTAATAAATAAAGACCCAAGACTGAAAACACTGTCTATTTGCAGTAGGATTTCATTACATTTCATGTCTATTGTAGCTTTATGAGGATATGCCAGTTTAACTCCTTTCTGATGCTGTCTCTTAATACAAGCAGATTTTCTAGATTAGTAAAGGTATAGGAAGCAAAAACCTGGAATTAGATTTGCAGAAAGTCTGTTATTTATACTAGATAATGGACATTAAACCAAGACAAAAGAAATTCACTGTCACAATAATAAATCCATTTTAAAATCCATTTTCAAAGCAATCAAATCGCTGCAGAAACCCAATGACAAGTATATAACAATAATGTATATTTATGTAGCAACTTTCACCCCAGGGAATCCAGCACCTACGGAAGCACCAGTGGTGGGGGGTGATCCCAGGGGTGTCACAGGGGTTCCGGAGCAGCCCTCACAAGGTCACTGGAACAAACTTGCCTCCATCCAAAAGACCCCCACACCGCAGGAAACGTGAGTTATGCCTCCAGCTGAACTGCCGTGCCTGTGGTCAGCACGCACGTGAATGAGGGCTGAACTTTGCCTCTTTTTGCAAAGGGCTGAACAACAGAAAGAGAGCAGTTTCCCCTTTTAAGGTCATAAACAGGATGAAAGTGCTGCTTCAGCCGGTGGTTGTCCTGCTGCGGGAGGCTGCCCCGGCTTTGGGTGCACAACCAGAGTAGTTTCGCGAGGGGATTGTTACAGCCCTTTGAAAAACACCAACATTTTTGCTAAATGGTAATGGAAGCTCAACTTGAAGTCAGCCTGAGCTGCAGAACGGAGCTTATAATAATAATGATTTATGTATTAAATGCGGCTGATCTGTTATTTTTATTATCTTGATGTGTTTTTGATGTTTGGCTTCCCGAAGAACA
Organism: Hirundo rustica; assembly: GCF_015227805.2. NCBI lineage: Eukaryota > Metazoa > Chordata > Aves > Passeriformes > Hirundinidae > Hirundo > Hirundo rustica. Next base: position 5,602,974 of record NC_053460.1, read on the forward strand.
GCAGTGAAGTGGCGCTGAAACCAGCTTTGAACATGTACATGTGTGCATGCCTTAGCAAACACAACTCATGTGTGCTGTTCCAGTCAGGGCTCTGCATAAGCAATGAGCAGCTCTTGGTGGGTTGGCGTCACTGCATCGGCCTCGGCGTGACAGAGTCATCTGCAGTCAGGAGGGTTTGTGTATTATCTGCAGGAGCCTTCCTGCCTTATCTGTGGAAAATTGATCCATACAGTCTCTTTAGAGACCTACATCAAATATTAATTTTGCCTATTTGTTCAATGTAATTAGCAGGTGTGATTAATCAATTAATCAATCTGTGATTCCTATCTGTAGCGCAAGCAGCTGTGCTCGGAGGGGACACTGCGAGCAGAGATCCCCCAAACACCTCCCCAGTCCCCACTGCAGGGGCACCCCCTGACCCCGGGTCGAGGTCTGCAGTCACCCACTGGTGACTCCTGCAGTGCAAAGTGCCCAGAGAGCGCAGCCAAACCCCGTCCTTGTCCCCCAAAGGGTTGTGATGGCAGTGCCTTGCCATGGGGCTGGGGGGCAGGAGGATGCCCCTAGGTGGGGTGTGCTGGCCCCAGTGAGCCCCCTGGGGAAATGGACTGGTGGATCCCCTCAGCGGTCCTGCTCCAGGCAATGTCTCATTTTACCTGTTCCTGGAAGGGACATAGCAGGAAAGAGTTGCCAGAAGTGGGCGAACTCTTTATGGCAGGCTTTTGGTGGCATTCCCAACTCAATTTTGCTGGTTTGAAGGATGCAAGTAAGGTGTGTGGAGTTCAAGTAGAAATAAGTTCTTCTAGAAATGCCAGACTTGCTGAGGGGGCAGCAGACAAAATCCCAGCCCTCTGCTCAGGGACTAAATAACTTTTTAAAGCTCCAGAACTGTGGCTGAAATTCACAGAGAGTGGGGAGCTGCATCAGTTTTCATGAGGGACTGAGCACCTTTGGGTGTTCCCACTGCCTGGGGCCCTTATTTGGGGGCAGAGGGAGAGGTATGACCATGGGTATTACAGGCAAAATAATTACATGTCACTGTGCTAAATTGCCAGGTTGAGACTTTGCATTTCCTGGTGGCAGGAGGTGAGGACCTGGCAGAGCAGCACAGCAGGACCCTGGGCTGTGCTCTAGCAGGAATTTGAACTAGTGCAGGTACAGGAGCCTCCAGCACAGGACAGAGGGTCCAGGGTTTATGGGAGATGTACTGAGGGACTTTACCACAATCTCCAGCATGCACAGGGTTTCTTCCAGCCCTGTGGTAGCTGATGCTCTGCTCTTTGGTAAATGTGGCAGGACCATGGCGCTGGGTCACACAGATGTGTGTGTCTGAATACCCTCTGAAGCACCGAGCTTTGTTCAGTGATATGTTCTGGATCATCCCCATTCTATCCTTACTGGTTTCCTCTGCTCTCCTCCTGCTATGGGGAGAGTTCTTCTCTCTTACACCTTGCTCACCATCACCCTGGAGAACCAGGATCCAACTGCACGAATGCTGAGATTAAATGGGAATATAATCCAGGAGTACCCAGGGATGCCAAGTGTTGGCAGTCCCATTCGAGATCTGCCTGAAATTCTTTTCCTGTTCTGCGATCTTTTAGCTCAGCAAGCCCTTTTGCCGTAATATAAATCCCTGTGGACAACCTGACCTTAGCCTGGCCTAGGGTGGGGTGCTTTTTTCTCATTTATTGGGCTCATTGGGCCTGATTTCATTTCCCTGCACTGAATGCTTTGCTGACCCAGGAAGATTTGATGTTCCACAAAGGCAAATGCCCCCCAGAAGATGAACTGGTCTTGGTTTCAGTGTGATTTTTGGATTAGAACTGCCCAGAGTAGCACTCCTCAGAACAGTTTTTCTACGGAGTAAAAAGTATGTCTCCATCTGATGCCTTGAACTGTCATCATAATAACCTCAAATATAGCTGTCTTCACCACATCACCGTCCTCCTCTCTGACCCATAAAGTTTTACCATTACAACCTGCCCTTAATCACCTAACCATTTCCTTAGTCTTTCAAGGACAATGGTTTTTATGCCATACTTGCTCACCTTACGTATTACTCTACCATCCCGGGCTGCGTTTAAATGACTTTTCTGAAATCTATGTGGATTAGCTCCACTGCTTCGATCCTGCGTGTTTTCCACCTTAGCTCCTAAAACAAATTCTGCCAGATTTGTCAGACAAGATTTACCCTTTATGGAGCTGGGCAGATACATTTTTATCAGTTCATATTTCTCCAGATGTTGGGTGATATCATTCCTGTTAACATCTCTAAAACCCTGCTGCTTATTAAAAAAAAAAAAAAAAAAAAAAAAAAAAAAATTAAAAAAAAAAAAATTACTTTCTGCAGGTTTGGGGCCGGACTTTCACCTGGTGGGAATGAATTTGTGTGTTTGTGTGTGCACCAGCTTTCATGAGCATCTGTATTGGCTGATATCTGTTGCAAATATGTCTTGGTTCCTTCCTACCTATCTCTTTTCATAGATGCTCAAAGATATTTTCTTTATATCAGTTTCTCTTTACCACTTTTTAACTCCTAAAATTGACTGGGCACTTAATGTCTCCTGCTGTTCCATTTAGCAGTGTGGGCTAAAAGTACACTCTGCACTCAGCCCTGCCTCCTTCCCCACGGTATGAGTTTGCTCTGGTGATTATTCATGCTCTCAGCATTTCCCTGCTTGCCTGTCACAGGAATCTTTGCTTCTCAGTCCCTCTCCCTGTGTTATTCTCTTGACCACCTCTCAGTGGTCTGGAGGCCTCGCTGTTAATCTGATCTCCTTTACCTGTTTGAAAGAAATCTTTTATTGTTTCCATTCACCCCATGGCCCATTCTTCTCTCTCTGTCATATTTGGTTTCCTAATCAGCTTCTTACATCTTTTCAGCTTTGCTTTATAATCCCTTTCATCCCCTTTAATATTTGCCTTCTCACCCATGTCAGCTGTATCTCTTGTCCCTCCGACAGCTTTTATGACTTCCTCAGTGATCAGCCTTCATCAGAAACAGGCTCACCCACCCCTGCCTGGCAGAAATCTCTGTTTCCAAGTGCTGCACTCATTTCCTGAGTACAGTTGCTGTGTATGTAAACGAGGGCCGGGTGAACAGGCGCTGCTGCCTCTTATATTGACTTTTATTTCTTTCTCGCTGCTGTTTGCTCATGAGCAAGTGGCACTATTCTCACATGCATTCGTTGCTCCAGTTTGCTTCTGAGGAGCTTGGTGATTTTACCTTTTTTCCTTTGCAAACAGAAGGCACCCCAAGCAGAGAGCCACCCATACAGGCTGCCACAGATCTGAGAAATGTGTAATGATTTTCCTAGGGGGACTTTAAGTACTGTGGGACCATAGCTGGGGCATTCTGCTCTCAGAATAGCACTAAAATCCCCTTTGCCATTAACACAACTCACAACTCAAAACTCTTACAAAGTCAGAGGTGGTGGATGGAGCATAGGAAGGGAAGCAGTGAGAGTTAAATGACTTGCCTAAGGCCATCCAGCAGGTAAGTGGCAGAGACAAAAACAGACTCCGCTCGTCCGCCCAGGACTGTATCCACTGAGCCAGGATAATTCCTGGCAAAGCAGCAGCAGTGAGGCCACAGACTCAGATCATTACTCATTTGGTTTTATTTGTTCCAGCACTAGGTGATGAAATGCAAATGGTACAGGCAGATGCGCAATTTCAAATCCTCTGTGTGTCACGACTCAAATATCGGAGCAGGCGTTCTCTCCCTCTGCAGAGATGTGCTTCTGAAGCTGCAAGATGTGCTTCTGAAGCTGCATGGGGCCATGGAAAAGGTATTCAATGGGTTCATGTGCTCAGGGAAACCTGAATGTGCAGAAATTTCTTTCTCGAGCAGATTTACTCAATTGTAGTGTGAAAAATGAGTAGTTACACACACTCACACACACACATTGATACGTTTTAAGCAGTCCAGGTTCCAGTCTCTACTGTAGTCTCTTAATCTCCATGCTGAGGGGGGAGAAGGGAAGAGACAGAACAGGAGGGGGACCCAGGGAGATCTGCCCTGCCCCACACCCAGTCCAGATGTGCACATCTGGCAGCCCCAAAGCAGGGCGAGGGCTGCGGGGAGAGGCAGGAGAGGGGCACACCTGGTGCGTGGCCAGCACTCAGCAGGGGAGTCCCCTCCCTCACCAAAACCCTTGGGCCAGAGTGCAGCAGAGGGCTCAGCAGAGGTGTTCGGGCAGCAAAGTGGGTTTTTAATATATATTTAAAAGAAAGAGTTGGCACAAAGAGAGGTAGGAATGAGCTGCAAGTGTGAGAACAAAACCACACCTTCATTCTCCTAATGCTCTTTCCCCTGCTTCATGATGATTTAGGGTTGGTCAAAAACTTCTTCGTGCTATTTACATTTTTGACAGATAATTTTTTTTTTTGCTTTCTTGCCAGGTTTTAAGGCTTTTTCACAAAAAGAAAAACTCCCAAGCCCATACAGCCTTAAGATTTAAAGAAATACCTTCTTGGGTTTGGGGTTTTTTTACCTTTTTTTCAGTTCTTCAGCAGAATCATGTTGCACTCAGAAAGAAGATTGTTCAAGAAAAGGCGCTAATTAACATTTTATTGTCATAATTATTTCCATCATGCTCCCCCTGCTACACAGGTCCCCTCTTTCATCATTTATTGCGGTGATGTAACTATACAACAGGGCTTGTGTACAAGACAAAGACAAAGCTGAAGGCTTAATTCAGCATCGCGGGCGCGATGAAAGGAACAAAGGATGATGCAGCTATGCCCTGATCCGGCAAATACTTATGCACATGGATAACTTCACTGCCAGGAGTATTCCTGCTCGCAGTAACTGTGCTAAAGCGTCAGCAGACTTTAAGTCATAGGGCCTGATTTAAGCTCTGCCCGAGCCGGTGCACAGACTCCGACACGTTTCAGCAGGGACTTTGCCAGTACTTACCTAGGGAAGCACTTCAGCGCTGCTGAGTTTACTTGCAACCTAATCCTGAGCACGCACGGGCTTCCCCGGGCTCCGAGCACACGCTCCAGCCCCCGGACAGCGGTGACGGTGATTGACGCCTTGATCCATCGCCGTTCTGTGCAGTCTCCTCGGGCTGGAGCTCAGCTCAGCTCGGCAGGGCGGCAGCGGCGCCGGGCGAGCAGCCGGGATGCCCGGGGATGCTCTGCTGCCTCCCCTGCTTTCGTCCCGGTCTTCTCCAGAAATGGTGCCTTTGGTGAAGGAAACTCCCAGGGACGGCAATCCCCTGCCAGACAGGAGTTTTCTCAACCCTGCGGGGGACGTTTCTACGCTTCAATTAGCCCCTTAATTGAGCTGTTTGCAGGGGAGGGCTCAAGGGAGCCGAGCACCTATATCCTCGCAGTTTAACTACCACCACACCTAGAGGCCCTTAAATAGGAACAAATATGTAGTGTCTCCAGAAACTTTGTCGCTGTGAACTGCCTAATATTTTCCTGACACAGTAACATTAGTATCATCAAATTGTGGTATGAAGAATATTCAATTATAAGTGAGTTCTGATTTATTTTTTTTTTTATGTATTTTTAGACAAAGCAGCATGCATTCTCTCCAACTACTTCTGAAGCAAAGAGCTAGTTGAGTTTTCAGGCCAAACATTCTCTCTTTGTATCAAGTTTAAAAATAATACAATGCTTCAGTGATATAAATTTATGGGGGAATGAGAAGGACAAAATTAAATCTATCCTTAAAACTCTAACAGGATGTGTAGCTCACTTACAAGTAAATATATCAAAGGGGACTATCTGGAAGTTTTAGCCTAAGTTTGACTGGGCTTTGCAGCCAGGGCTGAGTGTAGCCCTCAGCCCAGCCTGTCTTCCAGTCCCTCCTGCAGAGCAGGTGATGGATATGCAGGAGACAACAACCCTTAATGGAATTATAGGCTGGTTTGGGTTGGAAAGGACCTTAAAGATCACCCAGTTCCAACTCCCTGCCATGGGCAGGGACATCTTCCACTGGACCAAGTTTCTCAAGTAAAACAACTCCTTCAGAGCCAGCACCCTAACCTACACCAAACCAAATTACACAGAGAAATTAAGTGATTAAAAGCAACCCTCCACAAATGTCTGTGTGACTGCCTCAGCAAGAGCCCCGTGCTCTTGGTGTTCCCTGGATGTGATATTTCTTTATGATCCTTCCCATAGCAGTGGGACTGTGACTATAACCCTAAACCTGAGCTGTGACCCTTCAGTCGAGCTTTTCTTTAGAATAATTCCAGCAAGTGTTGTCAAAGCCAAAATTAGCACAGCTATGGGGCCTCTGCAAGTAACTGCCACAGTGGAGCTGAGAGGCTTTTTTATGGTTCTTCAGTAAACCAGACCAACCATGCATTGAAAGTCATCCCAAAGGCAAATTATCTTTACGATCAAGGGACTTCAGTTGTTCTGGGCAGTTTTCCATCAGGGCCTTACAGGGAAAGCTGCTGCAGCATCTCACTTCTCTGTGGGATGACTGGACACAAGTAATAAACACCCGAGACGGGTGTTTGGCCTGATTTTCATCTCCTGTCTCCTGGTTGAAATAAATGTGCTGTCACATGATAGGAGTAGCCCATGAGACTTATGTATTATTATATCCAACTTGAAAATTACCTCTAATGCGAGTTGCACACAACACCAATGAAAGTAACCATTAATTGTTAATATAAACTATTAATGAAACACCAGGATGAAGGTCAAAGTGCATGACTGAAACCTTCCAGCAAATAAAAAGATTATTTTGCCTCTTGCTGAGCATAATTATCATCAGAATTTCATCGACTTTCTGATCAAACCACTTCCCTCTGCACTGACCTGTTCCACCACTGCGGTAAATCTGCTCGCCAGAACAGGTATTTGCTTTTCCTTGTCCACCAAGGTTTTTATTAGCACAGTGGATGTCTGTGAGAGCAAAGAGCTGGCACCCCTTTGCCTTTGTTCCTACGGGAGCTTTTCTTCCCCCCCTTTCCATTGTCCATTACTCACAATAAATTTGCATTGACCTGGCTCCCCATAAATTATCCTGTCTCCTGCTGGTACGTCCTTTAAGTGTCCTGGTTCACATGTCACAGGGCCATGATGTGGTGGACACACCTGAGGGCAAGCAGCCTGGAGTGAGAGCAAGCCCCTTCCCACTTTATACGGGTCAAAATATCAGGGAGATGACAAGTTGGGGGAGATGTTTTGGAATGACTGTCAGTTTTTTCCTTCCTTCTGAGCATGACAGTGTGATCAGTCTCCCCCCAGCAGTTTTACTTCAGTAACTTCTTATACAGGCTTGGACTACTCAGGTGCTTTCTGCTCAATTTTTATTTATTTTTTTACAAACACACAAGAAGTCTTTCCCCAGAGAAGAGTTTATACACTCTCTTTTTCCATCAGAAAGAGAAATCCCAGCAAGTGAAAAAGACTGGATCTTAGGGTAGAAACATCCTGGTGAGTTTTGTTTCTGACAAACCCTAAAAAAATTTTTTTTGGTGTGCAAGAAAGATGCTCTTTGTAAACATTAATTACTTTGAGGAAATCTCGGAAGTGCTGATCTGACTCAAGATTACTTAGCAGTAACATCTCTGGCTCAAAGGTTTGCTGTTACCATCCTTGCCCAAGCTCCAGGTTTACTTGGAGGTGGTCTCCAGCGACATTGACTTTACCCTGCCTACCTTCTCCAGGCCCTGCTGGGCAGAGAGTCTCTGGCAGAAGTGGAGCCTTTGGCTCTGAGCCCAGGTGGGCACCCACACCACCCCTGCCAAGGCAGGCTGAGAGAGCAGCTGCCAGGACTCAGAGCTCTGAGTTACAGCGTTGTTGAACCTGTTCCTGGATTTTGGATACATTTTTGTCCTTCTTTTGAATTTCTTAAGACAGAAGAAGCCCCTGGGATCAGCCTGTCCCAACAGCAGGGGTAGGTCTTGCTCTTGAGCAATGTCACCGCTGTTGGTGGGTAGAGATAGACCCGAGCTGGATGGGATTTGTATGAGGTTCAAATGCTCAGTAAATAGAAGTTCCCATGGCTGAGATTTATTGAACCAGTTGGTTATGTTGATGGTTATGCTGGTGAAGACCTCAGCAGGGCCTGCTGACCTAATTAATACATGATATTATGCCAGTGGACTGCTCAGAGCCTTACGTGTGTTTCTGTTTGCAGGTTATCTGTAGAGTTACCCGATTTTCCGTGAAGAGCATGACCCATCTGCATGGATATTTCTTGGTTTGGTTTCTTTTTATTTTTACTCTGTACGCTTTTTTTTTTTTTTTTTTTTTTTTAAAGGAAGCAAGAGTACAACCCTTGGGTTGCCTTTACCAGGGGAAAATACTGCGCCGTTTCTGTTAGCATGGGCACGTGTAAGTTGCTCCTTTGAAGAGAAGGTCCTAATATGTTAAGGAATGCCAGGCTGTGACAAGCTGAAATCTCAGCTGAAGAGCCCTGTCAGATCTGTTCTCTCATCCATGCCCTCCCTCCGTTCAGACCCTGACCTTCCCCATCAGATAAGCAGCACAGATCTCGGCCCTGTTCCCTCTGCAGTCTCAGCTCATTAAAAATTCATTGCCTAAAGTGAATCTATTCTGTTGCTGCTGAAGTGTTATTTACCTCGGCCCGGATTTCCTCAGGTTCTGACAATTAAAGAGGGTCCAAGGAGAGAGCTGAGTCACGAGATTAAGACTTGGGCAATAATTCTCTTGTAGCAAGAGATGATCATGTAAAGCCATAATTTCCCAGCTGCATTTTGGTTCCTCTTCAGTGCTTCATTAAAGGTGGTGACTCAACAGAAAGGACCGAGGCACAGGTTAACAAGAATCCCTCCTTTTGTGGGATTAGAGCCTAGCATAGCCAGGCTCTTTCAAAGGCAGGAGATGTTGTCAAGCATCATTAGGAAGCTGTTTTAAACAAGAGTCATAAAGCACCCTTTGCGGTCAGACGAATTTATTAGAGAGGCGAGTGAGTGGAGGCAAACAGGGCAGGAGAGAAAGAGATGAACAATTTGCACGGCATTGATAACAATGCAGTTCACCAGATCCAGAGCTGCTACCATTAGAACAACTTAAAAGGATTTTGCAAAAATCCCAGGGTGTTTTTCGTTCTGGATGAAAGCGGAGACTTTGTGGATGGTGCTGGCAGACAACGGCAAGTCTTGAAATCAAGGTTTGTGTGCAGGTTAACTGTTTCCCAGCCTCACGGTTATTCCTTCCAACAAGTGAGAATGAGAAGAAGCTGGCCTCTTGTTGTGCCCCAGTGATCCTGAAAACCCCCAGAGCTCCAGCTTGGATGGCCTTTCACAAAAGCTGAGCAGCTGGGGGAGGAATCCGGGGCTTTTCCACAGGGAGCCTTGGGGTAGGAATATAACCTGGCTTCCTTTGGGAAGGTGAAGTGTTTGCAGTAATTTCTCAGACAACTTCTGCAAGTATTCTCCGGCAACGTGCAGTTTGAAGGGCTGTTGGAGAGACTTCAGACATTATTGGATCTTTGATAGTGTCTGGTTTTGGAAAGAAAGCAAATGCTCTTCTTGGGTTTGATGTGAGGGAGAAAAGAGGGAAAGAGGGAAATGAAAGAGGAACAGATGAATAAAAGCTACTTGTTTGGAAGTAGGTAAGCAGCTTTATTATACAGTTAGTGTGATGGACTATGTACTGTGTTTGTTTATTGAACCAACGGCATAAATCTAAATGAACCAGTAGCTCAAATGTAAACCAGCTGTGGCTGAAGGTAGAGGAATGCCAGATACTAATCATCCAGACAGCACCAGTCCTGGCCATGGGGTTTCCACCCACCCTCGTCATTGCTGAGAAATGTGCAGTAAAATCCTGTTTTCTTTGCAGGATGCTTGGGCCACACATGCCCTGGCTCTGATGAGAGCCCCACGGAGAGCCCTGTGGCTCCTGTGTGTATAAATGCTTTGCTGCCCAGGGGAAGGACAGGGGCTGGCGGTGGGACAGACAAGGCAGGACTTTGGATGGACTGTTGTTTCTGCAGCGATTTCTTCCACCCTGTTTAGAGGGTTCTTGCTAGAGCACGTTCGGAAAGGAGCGATGCTAATGATGCAGAGACAGGGACAAAGGAGCAGGGTAATCACGCTGTCCCTTCAGAGACTGAAGGGTAGCTGTTCATCAGGAGGGAGGTTCTTTGGAGTGGAAAACGGTGGACAAAAGTATATCTCCTGGTTAGGAAGGGGTTTTTATTTTGTATTCAATTATTCATATGTGTTAGCTGGTTTGCAGATGAAGCTGCATCTCCTCCTTCCTTCCCCCGCTCCTTCCCTCCTGCCGGTGCACACCAGGAGTCTGCAGTGTGGGATCGGGAGCTGGGAGTGCCCTGGCTGCTGTTCTATGCTGGGATGCTCTTGGACAAAAAGGATGTTGAAACTGAGGTATCCAAATTTTGGATCCCTAATTCCCTTCAGGGTTCTCTTCGCATTCTGCCATTGCATTTGCATGTCTCCAGCAGAAGCCTTTATTCCTCTAATCACTCCAGAGTCCTTCGCAGGGAATTGCCGGGTGGGTGCTCACAAATGCCAATGGCCTCTTTTCCTGGGCGGCAGCGGAGGGGAACAGCGCACGGCTTTGCAGAGCCAGGGAGGGGACCCGGAGCCTTGTCTGGATATAATTTAGGCACTATAAACAGAGGCAGCAAGGGGTCACGCTTTCTATTCTCATCGTACCCCCTGCAATGTCTCTGCTAACTGGTGCGTACAACTTGAACTCTTGTGAAAATTAGCAGAGAGCACAGCACCGGTGACAGAAAGCTGAACTTTTCCAAAATCCGCTGCGCGCACCGAATCCACTTAAACTTTAAAGAGACAGCCTGCTTCCTTACCCTTTCCACCGCTTCGTTTGGAAATGACTGCGGTACTAATTAAAAGCAAATCGTTTAATCTCGTTGCGTCAGGAAGGGAGGCTCTCTGCAGAGCGGATGCCCTCCTGCGAAGGGCCCGGCAGCGCGGGAGCCCCGCGGGCGGCGGAGCCGAGGGAGCACCGCTCCGCCGGTCCCGCACGGCCGGTCCCGCACGGCCGGTCCCGCACGGCCGATCCCGCACGGCCGATCCCGCACGGCCGGTCCCGCACGGCCGATCCCGCACGGCCGATCCCGCACGGCCGGTCCCGCACGGCCGATCCCGCACGGCCGATCCCGCACGGCCGGTCCCGCACGGCCGATCCCGCACGGCCGATCCCGCACGGCCGGTCCCGCACGGCCGATCCCGCCCCGCCGATCCCGCCCGGCCGATCCCACTCCGCCGGTCCCGCACGGCCGATCCCGCTCCGCCGGTCCCGCACGGCCGGTCTCGCACGGCCGATCCCGCACGGCCGATTCCGCACGGCCGATCCCGCACGGCCGGTCCCGCACGGCCGGTCCCGCACGGCCGGTCCCGCACGGCCGATCCCGCACGGCCGGTCCCGCTCCGCCGGTCCCGCCCCGCCGATCCCGCCCCGCCGATCCCGCACCGGGCCGGCCGCCATCGCAGCCCTGCGGGCACCGCGGCCGCCATCCTGAGCTCGTGTCGGCTCGTTATGTAATAATCCGAATTTCCTTGGCGGGGGAGCCGCCGGATGCCGGGCTGCGGCGCTGAGATGCGCTCCTCGCCCCGGCGGTACCGGGGAACGCTCCGAGCGCCGGCGGATTTAACGCTCAAACCCCAAAGCTGGTTTGAAAATACCGCGAACAACGCACGCTTCATCCCCAAATATCCCAGGGCTGAGCAGAGCAAACTCCTGCGCGCACCAAAACTTGTAGCTGAAACACTTTTCCTCACGTGGGGAAGGTTTATTTATTCATTATTTTTTCCCTGATGTTCATATCAGCCTGCACTAATGATTTCATATGGCCTCAGCATAATAGAACTGGACCTTTTTTTTGCCTTTTTTTTTTTTTTTTTTTTTTTTTTTTTTTTTTTTTTTTTTTTTTTTTTTGCTTTTTCCCCAAGTTTACATTTGCACGCAAGGATGTGTAACAACACAGAGAATTGATTTCTTCCCCTGCATTATCTTTGGATAACATGCATACCATCTTTGCTGGCTAACAAAGAAATAGGAAACCTCTCTTCTTTTGCTTCAGGATACCCATATGACACCCTGTTCCTGTATTTATTCTAAAGCAGCTGGGCATTGATAGCAAATTAACTAAAAGCCATAGAAGAAATCCATATCCATTTTCCTCCCTACCATGCGTAAGGAGAATGAGTACAATGCACCTTTTTTTAGCAAGATTTTTATTGAGTTAGATAATATGTCAATGGTTTTAAATTTAAGTCAATTGCAGCAAGGCCACATTTTTCCTGCAGCAGGCCGGAAAAGAACAGTGAATAGAGAAAATTTAAGTCGCTGCGGGTTGGAGTGGGGTTTGCTGTGTTCAGCTAAAGTCCAGTGTAAATTGATGGCATTTTGCATCAATTAAGAAAGTGTTTCATTAAGGCAGGGAACTGGTATGAGTGAGTAGGGTGGTTGGGTGCAGGTGCTGCCTCTTCTCCCTCAGATCCCCATAGGGAGGTGCCTTCAGGCTGTTGGGTGCTGTCCCTATATACACCTGATTCTGAGGGCTCTGGGGTTTCTTGAGTGTGGGTGACACCTGAGCCTTGGCACACAATGCCCTCAATATCTTTGTGTCATCACCTTGAAGGATTGGGAGAGTTTTGTAGCTCCCCAGCAGCAGACAGGACAACAATACTTCTGGATTTTAGTGGTGTGTGAAGAGCACTCAAGGTTTCCATTCCATCTTTGTGGGGAGGCCTGGGGTGTGCTCATCACAGGACATTGTGGGGCTCCCCTGGAGCTCCAGGATCAGCAGCTTCCCAGCCCAGCTGGCCCAGGAAGGACAGATGGCATCAGGATTCACACCTCTAAAGTAGGAGGCTGCAGGAATACCAAACCAATGTTCTGACACATGAAACCTGCACTACCAGACTCTTTTAGAGAGAGGTCCCAAATGCAAATCAGAGGAAGGTGTCTTCCCAACAGTTCCTTGGTAAAAAGGCTTTGTGATTCCCAGTGGAGTGTGACACACTGCAGCAGGCTTGGCATGGCTGTAAAGGCAGGGCTGGTGCTCCCAAAGCTGGTGTTTGTGTGAGGCAGGGCAGAGCTGCTGTGGTGGCCAGGTTCCTATGTGATCTCTGCCAAGAGACTGCTGGGTAAGAGCAATTTCTGGCTGCTTCTTTTGCTCTAAGAGGATGAAGACAACTGAACTGCTTTGTACTGAGAGAGGCTTTGCAAAATGGTGTTTTGGCTGTGCCAAGGGGTCTCCGGGGCACAGCCCATGTGGGTGTCACTCCAGTGGTGTGACTGACATGGTGTGAGCTGGATCCTGTACCAGCTTCGTACCGATGGGATTCCCTTCACCTCGGTGTTATTTTAATTTACGACAGTGTAAATTCAAGCCTGACCTTGCTTAGTGGCTTGGTGTGTTTTTCTCATTCCCTGTGTAAAATGGAGATCTTTCCAGGAACTTGATGGCTGTAAGTCTGGTGTCCAGCTGTTTCACACAATATCTCTGGTAGAAAGGCTGAGCATCGTGGATTTTGCTGTCTGCACCTCTTAGCAGAGGAAGTATTCGTTTTAATGGGTAGCAGCCTATGAAATAATAACTATGTCTTCATTTATTCGAGTGCTGCAGCATCCTAATTAAGCTTAACAATATTATAAAGCATGTAATGTGAACCAAATCAGGTATTTTGCCAATTTCAATACTTCTACTTAATAAACCTGAAGCCTCTACTGTTTAAGTGTCTGTCCAGGAAGGCTGAAGTCGAAGCAATGTTAAAACCATTGCAAGAGGGAGGGAGGGAAATGAGGATTATATATAGACTCCCTAGAATTGAGTCCTTGGTTATTACATTGTGTGTTATTTATACTCCCCTGTTACAATTCTGGTTTACACTCCTCTTTTTAGTATCTGTGCCCCCACTTTGTGGGTCTCTGTATATCCACTGTATAGTACCCCGTGAGCACTTGTAAATGCATTGACTCCTACGATTATAATTTTGTCATTCCGAAAGAATCCACAGCAGAGATAACGATTTTTCTTATTTTTCTGCATTTCACATCTCTAAACAGCAACTTGGTGACAGTATCTGCTTAAAACTTTCCAGAACTCTGCCATAAAGCACAGATAGCCTATTACCGTTATAGATTTTATGTTCACTCTGTTTGCTTTGAAAGGGTGTGTGGACATGTATGCACAATGTGTGATTATTAGAAATTCTCTCCTACGTTTGTAAAGCCCCAGACTTTTGTCTGTTTAGTGATATATCATGGAAACAGAGCAAACCATTGCCTCGTGCATGAATGACCCTGTAGCGTTTGTGCTGATCTTTATATGTTTTTTCAGCACGTGAAAAGGGAAGGCTGTGAAGTGATATTTTTCATTTCCTGATAATTGTAGTAGGCAGTTACCCAGAGTGAATGAAGTGAGCTGTGCTTCAAATGTGCATTTTCTGTTCAGATACAATCTTTCATAGCATTAGAATGGGGCATTGCTGCATTAAATGTTGCTGTTGTAGATGGCAAATGTAGAGTCCTCAGTGCTGATAAAGAGCAGGGAGCCCATGAAGTGCACAATGCAGTGGCTGGAGAGGAGAAAACAGATTCACATGAACAGAGGAGTTATTGCAGTGCTTTGTGATAATACAGAGTAAGTAAACATAATGAAGGGGCTATTTATGACTGTCCTGTGTCATGGGTGACAGGATTGGCACTTCTGAGTTTCTCTGTTTTCATTCAAATACCTCTGATTCCCCAGCCTGAAAGGAAACAGAGTTGAGGCAACATGGGTGACCAGCAATATTAATTACTAAAATACCGCTTTTTAGGCAGTCTGACTAAAGACAAATTGAGAAGTCACCCAGAAACTGCAATGTTTCACAAGATCAAGAAGTGAGGATCTTTTATGGGAAAGGTGGGACAACCTCTGCCTCGATTCACTAGAGATAAAATATAATACTTAAAGAGGTGTGTAAGACCCCCAGTGAGTACAGGCTGCCTTAACTCATCTCAAAGGTGGTGCATCAGTTTATATTACCTAAATACTCTGGTTTCAACAAAGGTTAGGTTGAGGACTTTCTGAAAGAGCCTCCTCTGAGAGTTAGAGTATCAATTCCTGCATTTGTTAAAGGACCCAGACCTTGAGTTTCCTCTTAATCTGGCAAGTTTAGCACTTCTGCTCAGGATTTTCACTGCCGGGGCTTGACACAGCCTTTCACACCAAGAGTTCCCTGGCAGGAGCAGTGTCCATTTCCTTGCCCATTTCTTTCTGCAGGAAGCTTGCTGCAGTGCCATGCTCCCGTGGCTGGCTGGCACATCCTGCTGCCTATCCCAGGCTCCCTTCCACCCCAGCTTCCCAAATGCACTCCGTGACCCATTGTGCCATTTTGATTTTTCACATACTTTCATGTAAAAATAACACTGCCAGCCATCCCAGAACTCTGATCCACATCTGTAGATGCTACAGCTGGCTGATCAATTTTATTGATTCCTTTCAAGTGCCTCTGTCAAAATGATCACGCAGTGCTAGGCTGTTTTCCGAACCTGCAGGTGCACTACTGGACTAATACATTCTTTTGGTATCTCTACATGTCTCCTCCCTTTTTAATTCTTTTTAATGGTATCATCTGCATTTATTTTACCTTTTTTTTTAGGAAAAGGAGCACATCTGGATAGAAAAGAATTGGTTATCTCTGTCAAATGGACTGATTTGTTTGTACTCAAAAGAAGTCTATGTAACATGATCTTTTAAAATAGTTGTTCAGGTGTCTAAGTCAAGGAGAGGGCTGTCATCAGGTGTAATTCAGTCATGGATTCTAGAAGAGAAACTTTTAGAATAGAAGGAACTGTGGACAACACTGAAGTTACAACTCAACTGGGCAATTTATTTCAGCCTTCTCTCAATGATGGATGGAATAAAGTTGCTTTCAGCACTTTATCAGTTCTGCACATTCTTCTGTGGAGATTATGGACTTAAGGCTCATGTTTTACTTTGCAAGAATCTGATAATTTATTATTTATTATTATTATTATTATTATTATTATTATTATTACCAGTGCTCGTTAGCTATCCCCTTCCTGTCCCAAGGAGTTGGATGGTATGAGCTGACATTGGGAATTGGGAGAGCAGATGGAAGTTGGAGAAGAACTGGTTTGGTTTTTTTTTTTTTTCCCTGCATGGTAAAATATTGCCAATTGGAAAGGCAAAATGTATGTGGAGGAAAATACCTCTGGGAGGGGAGAGGTTGAGCACAGCGGTGCTGGGCACAATCGCAGCAGTCAGTGAAGAGGATTATTTCCTTCCTGTGATGTCCTGCTGATGGTGACAAGGCCTTGTCCTTCATTAACACCCAAAATACCTGTCAAAGACAACATCCACTGCTTCTACCCGACTCAAGCTCTTGGCAGATTTTTCACTTCCGCTTGTTTATTGTTTTCACTAAATCTCCTTATTCGCGGTGGTCCCGATGTAAGTGAAAGGTGAAGGCTTGTGACACTGAAAACCGTGGCAGCTTATCAGTGAAACATTGTGATAAGGCATTTCCTTCCTTTAAAATGCACAAAGGCTCCAGAGCCCTGGGTTGGGGAGTTCTCCTCCCCCCCAACTTGCAGGGATTCCCCTGGAAATGTGGAAAAGCCACCTGGGGTTGTTGGGCTTCTTGTCAGCACCAAAGATTATGTGTTTCCTGGAGAAATGCTGTGGATGCTCTGGAATTTAACTTAATAAATGCAGATAATACAGTTTCATTAATGTATCACAAAAGAGCTGAAGTAGCTCATCTTAATTCTTTAATTTCCTGCTTCTCCTCTTGCCCCTTGTTTGTCTTGGGAAGGGAATGGAAACCATGAATTTCCCTGTATGCCTTGGCCCATCCCTGCTGCTACCACAGTCCCTGAGCTTGGTGTCTGTGCTGGTGGCCTCCTGTGCTGAGACAGTGTCTGTTTACACCTTCCTACTCTGCAGGGAACAGCCCTCTGTGTATTTGCTTGGGATATAAGAATATGAAAAATTGCTGATCATAGATCATCTCCATAAATCTTACAGACAATAAGTCATAAAACCTTGTGTCCTTACATATGGCAGTAGCCCAGGGACAGCTTCACCAGATGTGAACAACAGCCCCAGAAACAAAAAAATCAGTTGAAAAACTTCTCCCACTGTTTACATTGCCTGGAGTCGAAGCTGTGTCTTGGGAGGACTGGGGCTGGTGGTGTTGCTTTTCTCTTTTTTCTCTTCTTTAATACCTTAGAGTTACATTGACATGTCTATTGCATGGCGAGAATTCCCCATGCACTAATTAAAAAGCACTATCATTTGTTAACTTCTGCCTTGCATCAGCTGCAGCAGGACAACAGGCTGGCAGGCTGTGTAAGGAGACCTCCAGGTACTCCCAGGTTCCATCCATCTCCCCCACACAGCATCCCTCCTCCTGCCTCCAAACCCAGCACAAGTGATTTTCTCGCAGGCAGCTTAAAAGAAAGGCAAGTAGGTTATGGTCTGGAAATTGTCTTCTGTCAGTAAGAGAGACCTGGCGAGCTTTTTCCTCCCCTGCTTTGCATATCTATCAAGGCAAATTAAAGGAGACACAGGAAGGAGTCTTATTGTCTAATAATCCTGCCAGGTTTTAGATCTCTGTTCATGAATGGGACTGAAGTGTTCCAGCAGCAGCAAGCAAAACCCACGTGAAGTTAACAGGCTTTGCTCTGCATTTGCAGGTAGTGGTTGAGGCTGGGAATTTTTTCCCCCTATGATGTATCTCTGGTTTTATTGTCATTCTCTTCCCTTTATGACTCTGTCCACAAAAAAAAAAAAAAAAAAAAAAAAAAGAATGCAAATGCAACCGCCAACACTTTACATAATTCTCTGTGGGGTAAGGATTGAACAGAGGCACTCTGTGATTTACCATTTCAAAGTGCTAACTCTTCCAGCCTGAAACGCTGAAGCTTTATCACAGAGGGGATGTTGTCCCTGCCGGCACGCAGGGCTGGAACCCCCTTCCCCTGGTGCCTGCAGAGGGACCCTCCCTCCTCATCAGCCCTGCTGGGTGCTGCAGGACACCCACAGCTGGCGTGGGGACAGACAGGGATGGAGAATGGGGTTTGCAGGTTGTGTTCTCTTCTTCCTGCTGCCTACCCTCTAAGGGATGAAATTTCCTTTGCTCTCAAGTTTTTGCTCATCCCCTCGCGGCTTCATCTGTCTGTGCTGGTGAGGGAGTGAAATGACCTGTGCAAGGGTCTCCCTCTTGCATCCCTGAGCTCAGAGGATACCTTGCTGTTGTAAGAGATCAGAGATTCCCCTTTTCACTCCGGGCAACCGTAAATTAATGCAGGAGAGTGGAAAAATTCCCTGATCTTGGTAAACATACAGGTCTCCCCTTTGCACTTCGCAAAAGTGGAAAAGGCAAATTCTGCTTTGGTGCGCCCCTGGAAGTGCAAATTTTAAGGTTGACAGAAATCAAGTGTGTTTTCTTGGTGTCTGGCTCCTGCTGATGCCAATGGGATCTGAAGTTGAAGCCCTGCTATCCCTGGATGGGGCTGCAGTTTGGGATAAGAGGTGCCCCCTTGAGCAGCTGCTACCTGTGTGTGACCACTGAGTGTTAGACCCTCACTGTCTGTTGTGGGGCAAGAAAAAAGCAAATATGGCCCTTGGGAGTGTGATGTGCTTCAGTGGGAACCTCTGCAAAGTAAGCTCCTCTCCCACCAGTTCTGCTGCCTTATGTGTTCAGTCACAGTCGCTGACTTCAGTGCCAAAATGAACTTTTTAATCAACTTTTTTCAATGAAGAGAGAAGGAGTAGGGAAACTGGAGGATGCACACCTGCAGAGGTTGGTGGAGGGGGTGATGGGGCAAACACTCTGGGCTGTGCTGACACTCTGTGCTGACCACAGCTCAGGCAAGGCAAGCAGCACTCATCTAAGCAAGTGGTTGTTCTTTGAAACTTTTCTTTACAGAAGCTGGTTCACAGAGAAAACCATACTGAGCAGAGTTATCAGAGTGCTGGTACTGCACCAGCCTCTTATTTTCTTCCTCCTTCCAGTTCCTCCAGTAATTGTATTTCCCCTGTGCACTGACAGCAAATTGGAGTTGGGTGTTAGAGGCCCAAATTGGAAATATATCAACCAATGCAACAGTGACTCTAACATTTGTCAAGTGAAATCTGTTATCACTCAAGTATTATTTGTTGCTGGGTTAAATCAGGTTGTATTTAATATTGCACAAGGAAGTAAACCTAATTCCTCCTTGCTCTTTTTATAAAAAAAAACCCCAAACCAAGCAAACCCTTGTCTGACCTTTTTAAAGAATTATATTTATTTATCTTATGGGGGATCATCTGATTTGGTCCTAAGCCCTCTCAAAAGAGTTCTCAACATGTGCTGAAGTGTTGTTAATGGTTTTTACCCCAGCTAGCAATGAAAGTTAGATCTTAAAAATGGCTGAAAGCCCAGATGGAACCAGCTTTTGGCGGAGGGTGCGAGAGAAGGGAAGAATCGGTATTTGGATGCAATGGTTGAGCATTGACTAGCAAAAGAATTAAGATTTGGACCCGTGAGCACTTTACTGTGTCAAAACCTTTACAGATTTTCTTTGTCGAGGTGAGGTTATATCCTTTATAGCAACATTTGGTAGTTGCTTTAAATTATTAAAGGTATTTCATAGGGCTGCAGCTCTCGGAGCATTAGTTTGCAAAGAGGGCCCCTGCCTGTATTCTTAAGGTAGGTTAATGATGACTTTCCTAGTGCAATGTGTCCAGGACACTGAGGTTAATAAAACCCGTAGCTCTTCTTCATGACTATCATGGGATATTTAATGTTCAGGAGTGTGCAAGACCTCAGCTTAATGTTCCATATGAAGAATAGTGCTGCCAAGCACTCATCATCCCCAGTGCCAGCACAGGACATTAGAGGTGCGAGGAATGGGCCGAGCACGCTCGGGGAGAGCTCAAGCACCTCTGAGCGTGGTCATCCTCCTTCACAGAACCGGAATCATTTCAGCTGGAAAGGATCACAGAGTCCAGCTGCAACAATGGTGCTCAGGGCAAGGCGCTGGGGCTGTTTGGCTGGTGGCCCCTGGCCCCTGCCTGGGCTCAGGGGTTTTGCTGGAGAGGGACAAGCCCCAGTCTCAGGGCAGCACAGCTGATGATTCATTCTGAGCTGGCTCTATTAGAGCATTTGTTTATTTGATATAATCTCTTTATTTTCATCTTTTCTCATCTGCTGCCACCCCCATTTGAGAACAGGAAGGAATTTTTTGGGGGCTGAGGAATAATGAAAGATTCATATGGCAGGGCAGAGTTTGCTCTTGTGAAAACTCTGAAACAAAGGAAGAAAGAAGGTGGGTGTAAGGGGGAGTTAATTTTTCCTTTCCTCTTTCCCCTCTCTCCAAAAAGAGCTTGAGACTTTAAAATAGTCCAGCATTGTTCTGGGACTTAGAGGGCTTTTCTAGCTGTGAATATTGCAGCAAATACCACAGCAATGACAGTATAGCACTGTCTGTATTCTCTCTGTGCGCTGGCTGGACAGGGATTTTTCATTTCATGCATCATTTACAGCCTTCTGCATTGATCTACAAAGTCAGAGCGTGTTGCTAGCACAAAGGGAAAGAAGAAAGGGAAGAGATAGGCCTGAATGACAAAGTTCAGATCTGAAATCAAGTCTCTGTTCAAACTTCCCCAAAGCATGGTTGTGCCTCACAGTTTACCTCATGCTACAAGAAGGACAGTTCACAAGGAAAAGATCAGATACAGATTTGAGCCGATTTTTAAAGTGCCTTAAACCCCAGAAATTTTGAGCCAGTGTTGTATCATAACAAGGAGCGGTCAGAACCTTTGGCTGGGATTTCAGACCCAAGAAGTGGTCACTGTACATCTGTCTATTGGGAAATGGTTGTGTTTGCCATGTTTGACACACTTTTCCTGTAAGTGAAAGCAGTGGAATATTTCAGAATATTATAAAGGATTTTTTCTTCATGTTTCAGTCCACTTATGGTGGAGCTACTCTTATGCTGCTTGTCTTTGAAATAAGACATAGGTTATCAAAAAATGAAGAGTGGAGAGCAGAACCAGTTTGCTTGTCCCATCCAGGCCTTTTGTTGTTTTCTTCTTCGGGACAAGAAGCATAAACTGAAAGAGAAGTATCTTTTATTATTTGTCATATTTTCCAGGTATATTTCATCCCCAAATCCTCTCCTTTGGCTAAATCGTGTCTACCAGCGCAGAGTTCTTTTTTTCCAATTAAAAAAGTAGCGTTTTGTGATGTTAATTTTTAAAAAAACTTCTGTCTAGGCATGTTTCATGCACATGCAATTTTGCTTTATCATAGTAACAAGCGCTCTAATCTCTCCCATCTGCTTTAATGAACTGCTAGTATAATCTTGTCATTTTGGTTCACCATACCTTGCCATTCAGCGAGGCCTCATTTCCCCTGCCAGTTGCCCGGGGCTATTAGTCAGCAGCAAAGCTCGCTCACAAAACCAACCCCAATCAAAAGCAGCGATGCCGTGGGGTAAAAAGTTTGTCTCCAGCTGCTCCTCTGGTGGCAGAGCGAGTTGTGCAGGTTCCTGGGGCAGGGCTGAGCTGGGAAGGGCCACTGTGGGAAGGACCAGAGGGTCCCTGGTGGAGGTGGCTGGTGGGCAGCTGCCAGGGAGCATGTTGGCTTCCTATCCTCAAAGGCAATTTCCCTTTTAGAACAAGAGAAAGAAAATTGTGCAGTTATAACCTGCAAGAAAATGGGAGCTCCCAAAACCCTTTGGCAGAGGGGGCTGGAGGAAGAAAATGCTGTCCATAGTTCTGTGTCATATAATTAGTAAAAAGCAGACTGGAAAAGGAGCAGAGGGCCAAGATACTCTGTGATGTTTCCTGATACCCTGGCAAAATCTGGTGATCACTTGGACAAACCCAAGGATCCCTCTGGAGCAGCCCCATGGCCCTGCAGAGGTGGGCACACCCATGAAGGGATGGGGATTCAAGATGAGATCATTCTCAGTCATTCTCCCTCACAGGTGCTGTGCACCCCAAAAAGCCCCGGGCTCACTGGAAAGCGCCAGCTGTAAGGAATCCAGATCTCCAGGGAATGGCTCTCCCCACCTACACTGTTCCCTCTTCCTCAGTGTTGGGGTTTGGGCAACGCTTGCACCACCAGTTAAATATAGAAACCAGGAGGAGATTCCTAAACCACCCACCTTTGGGTGTTTTGGGAAGTGACTGGAATGTCCTCTAAAGGCACACCCCAAACCCCCCGTGAGAAAGCTGAACACGGTGTTAGGGGACTTCCTGCTGGCTGACAAAATGCTCTTGTCCTGGGATTTGCTCTTGGCACCTGTGGTGTTTCTGCAGGCAGTTGGGTGGGCCATGGAGCTCCCCTGCACTGCCAGCCAGGGGCAGCTTCCCCACAGACAGCACCAGGGCCTGGACTTTCCTCGGGGACCCTTGGGCTGCCCTTGCAGGGACCATAAAAGTGCCACTGACTAACGTCACATGGCTTCAAACTTGTGGTTCAGCAGAGAAGACATTTCGGGCAGGTTTCCAGTCCTATCATGTTAAAAAACTTCATTTCCTTCTAATCTACATGAATTTGGCCTCACAGGGTTTATTTTCTTTCTTGATCACCAGTAGTGTCACCCCAAGTAGGTCCTTGTAGGTCATCAAGAAATTGTCTTCTAAACTTTGAGCTAAATGACTGGAACGAGGCACTCAGGTCTACAGGCCAATCTCTGATCTCTGAGAAGATGGCCTTTGCCAGATATGATGAGTGTTTAGCACTGTGGTTGTGGGGGTGAATGAGAGCAGCCCCGTTGCCCTCAGTGCCGCCCCAGGTTGCGGTTGTGGTCAGCTCAGAGCCAATATCAGGTTCTGTCAATCACAACTGCAGGAAATGGGCCCCTGACACAGAGCAATCCCATTCAATAGCGTTCTGTATCATGACCGATCTCCACACTTTGGATAAAAAGGTGCTGGAAGATTCAGAGAGTCCAGCAAACTTTATACACCCTGTTGTCTCGTCCTTCTGACCTGGTGAAGAGAAATTTTCTATCCTTTCCCTCGTCTGCCATGTGCCTCTGGTGTTTTTGTTTGTGGTACAAGTGTAATTACCTGTTCCATTCACCACTGTTTTGAATACAGTCTCACTCTGGGTGAATGAATATTCAAACAGAGATTACCAGGTTTAGCAGATCTGGAATCTCAAATGTGGCAGCCTCAGAATTGTTACCCCAGGAATATTTTCCACGTGGAAATTTTGGTGTGTGCTTTGCTGAGTGATGCAAGGCCAAAAGTGATTTAGGGGGGTTATCTCACACTCAGAACTAATCTCATCAGTGAGAGTCCTCTTTTTAAAACATCTGGGCAGTAGGAGCCAAAAAATTCTCCTTGAAAGGGTTGCAAGATGAAGATGGAAGGATTTAAGACCAGAATAGGCTCAGAATGGGGCTTTGGAACTGGGCAGGGTAAGTAGTTCTTCTGTGTTCATCTTTGTTTAAAACTTTATTTTCAGTCAAGTGTCTTCCTAATAGTGGTACTAACAAGAAATTATCATCAGTCTTGATAATTAAGACTTGCAGTCGTTCCTCCAATCAGCAAACAGCTTCTCTCAATCCACTAAGGGATTTCCTGTCTCTTCATGCTCAGTTCCTCTCAGGTCACTCAGCCCTTGATGTATTCTGGATGAAGTTGGAATACTTACAAGTAAGTTGAGCCAGTGTTTATCTCCTCAGATATCAAAATTGACTCCCAGTTGAAAACACTGTGCTGTTCAAACACATTGCTTTGGATTTTTTTTCCTTTTTGAGCCAGTGTTTCCACCTTTGTCAGTGACACAGACACGTTGCCATGAAAAGCCAATAGGAAAGCACAGTTCTTATCTGTGTAATCTAATAAGCTGTCAGTGTGGAAAAAAAAAGGAGGTCAGCCAAATGCGGCTCCTTTCAGTTTAAAATTCTGAAAATGACTCACTCCTTATTTAGTCTTATAATGAGCTCCCGCCCACTTAGGGCAAGCTTCTAATTTCAGTTGCTCTGGCGTAAATCCAGAGGCTTCCATTGAAGTGGATGAAGCTCCCACTGATTCATAGAGCTGCAAAGGAGATCAGATCCTGGCCTCAGGTGGGTGCTGCTGCCTGCCATGGGCAGAGCCCCCTGCTCCAGGATGGGAGGCTGTTTGCAGCCCAGGCTGGCTGGGACAAGGGCTCAGGGGGCCATCTCTGCTCCTGAGAGCTTGCTGAGAAGCTTCTGGTTATGCTGTTGATGTCAGAGTAACATCATTTTTTGTGTCTATGTATGGCAGTACCACACAGTTCAATTCTCCAAGTTTACTTTTTTTTTTCTCAAAAGCCAAGGGTACCTCATAGAAGTGTTTCCAAAGTGAACATGGGCAGCACAGCTTCTCAAATATTTCCAGTTCAGAATGACTTGGAGAGACATCAACAGCTAGACAGAAATGTATTGGTTAAATAATCCTCACTTTCTACCTTCACTAGCCTGCTAAGGGGAATGAAATTCAATCTGCCTGTATTTTTTCAATCATTTTCTCTCAGCACCCCCAGTCAATTCCTCTGTCTTGTTTCCTGCCTTGTCCCATTGCTATTCTGCAAAAAAAAAAATGAGGATGTGTTTCAGATGTCTGACAGAAGTAATGCAGAGGACATTGGGCACTGAAATTCCTGAATGTTTGTGGGAAGCTGCTAAGGGGCCTGTCTGGGCCAAAACCCTGTCCTGGAAGAAGTTCTTGGAGGGTATTGTGAGCTGCTGAAACCTTGAGGCTACCCTGGTTAACAAAGGAGCTTCCCAGAAAACCGGAAAATTTTCATACAAAGGTCAATTCCCTTGGCGTGAGTTAAGGGTCAGCATCCACCCTCATGGCAACAATAAAAATATCAGTGATAAGGATTTGAGCTGCTGGAAGGGGATCAGGAGTCATGGTCCTTCATACCTGAGTGCAAACCTGTCCAGGGTAAGACAATGTGGCAGGACAGAGAATCGAGAGCCCTGCACCTGGTGCATCCAACGTTGTGACAGGGAGGACCATGGAGAAAGTGCTGCCCTCCAGATCAGAACTTCCCTGGAATACTTGTGCTAAGCAGCTGTGTATTTGAAGAGAACAAGAGGAAAGCCTCCCACCTGGAGCCTTTCAGGATCAGAGGTGGTCAGGATGTCAGTTCTGTGTATCCACAAGATGACACCTTCAGAAGTGCCGAGAGCACAAGGGTTTCAGTGTTGACTCAGATGAAGAGTACCACCTACTCGAGCACAGTGACATTTCCTGGGCTCCTGGCCTGCCCCTGGCCACGCTTGTGCCAGCACGCACTGCTGGCAAAAGCAATGCTGCAGCACATGCACCAGCCTCAAATATTCCATGTAATGCTGACATTCTGCCTCCTGGAGAAGTGTGGTGGGGGTTATTGCCTCGGAATGGCTGAGTGAGACCTGGTGTGGGAGACTGTAAACGTCCAGGATGAATCGTGAGCAGACACTTACAGGCATAGCCTGTCACAACCTGTTTGTTGTGATTTATTGTGATTTAATATATTTCCTAGAAATTATTCTCTGTAGGCATGCTGTATGATTGTTTCACAGAAGAGCTGCTCCTAATCTTCTGGCAGAAGCAAAGTTCATGCTGAAGTCGGGGAGTTTTTGGGTAAACAAGACAATTAAAATATTCTCAAGCAAATTGCTGTTTCCATTATGCTCAGTGGCTTCTCATGGAGGTTTTTCTATTAATTCTTTTCCTGTGCTGTAACACAGGGAAGATGTATTCTGTGTGCAGGGCCAGACTGTTGGTAAGGCTTGTGTTATCTGCTCACTGTGGCCTGGCTCAGCTGCAGAGAGTGACGCAAGGCCACGTGCAAACCTTCCTTGGGAAATGCCGTGCTTTGGCAGCCCCGAGTTCCACATCTTTGGAGTAGTTCACTTCATGTAGGACAGCGAGATGCCCTGATGCTCTGAAGGGTCCAGGTTGCTGTCCTTGCTGAGGGTGGGTCTAAGCCGGAGGAAGAACAGACATCCAAAAACAACTCTGATTTTTCAGAGTTCGGCTTGTGTTCTCTCACTGTTCCAGGAATGCTACAACATCATCAGAGATTTTCAAAGGATGTTACGAATTTCAGTTTCAAACATGTACTGCTTTCATAAGTGTTTATTTCATTTGCCTTTTTCCCTCTGTTTCTCCTGAAATTGACACAGCTCTGAATCAGTATAGTTTTGGAAAAAATACAAAGCTGCTACAGCTATGTGCTACTGCATGTAGTACCATTTGTTTGTTGTATCTCAATAGCATCACTCGAGATGCCTTTGCAGTACACATGCAGACCATAAAATAGCATTTTTAAGCAAAGAAACAGTCCTTCCCCTCTGTAGGTGTGACCAAACATCTTTCAAGTCCCATGTTCTCCTTAATTTGTATGGCCTTGAGCCCTAAAAGCACTTTTCTCCCAGAGTACCTCCTGGCCCCAAATAAATAACTCAGGGCAAGGTTGCCATAATATCAATACCTCTAGCTCTTCTAAACCTGGTTTTACTGGTTTGTTTTTTTTTTTTACAGTATACAGAGCACTGTGGTTTGTTTTTTTTTTTACCATAAATGAAGACACAGAGGGTTACCCAAGCCCTTGGGGAGGGCTTACGGCAGCTCTGCAGCTAGGGTTTGTTGTGAAGGTTCCTTGAGCTGCTGCCAGTCCCATCCTCCTCCATCTGTCCAGCAGGGCAGGTGAGATGGCTTTTCCTGCCTGGAGAAGCCCCACTTGGGATTTCAGTCCAACAATACTGTTGCAGGAGACAGAACAAGTGCAAGTCTCCAGGGTCTGACTTGAGATATTTTAGTTCTTTTTCAATTGGTTATAATTAGACATGGACCAGGTTGGAAATTCCCACCATCTGCTTTGAACCTTGCATCATGAGCAACGACACCCTGCTCTGAGGTGCCTCTCATCTCTAACTGCAGATAAGTTCTCCCTTTGTAAACCTTCATCCCCAGCCCCTTTGCAAAACCTTTCTCTGCTCCTATTTTGCTCTCATGCCTTTAGCTCAGCGCGAGTGCTGTTCAAATGAAACTGGAAGCCCAGGCTGGTTTCCTGGAGGCTTTGTAGAAGTGCTTTTGTCACTCTGCCAGCTGCAATCGGTCCCCAGGGCTGTGACCTGCTGCCAGCACCTCACCATATGAAGCTGGGGGTAGAAAACCCAGGATGTATTTAAAAATAGGAAAAAAAAAAATTACTGCTTTTAAATTAAAACTTTCCACATAGTTGATCTTTTGGCGAACAATGATCTGAAATGACATGCCTGCTCTCCAAATCTAATTGCTAATTGGTCAATCGACCTCTAAGTGACTGGCATATTGCTCCCATCATCTGAAAGCCTTTTGGCACCGTTTCCCCGGCTCAGGTTTGCTGCTCGTACTTGTACAATCTGCTCGCAAAAATGTCATCGCTCTGAATCACCGGGGCCGGCGCCAAGGCCTCCGGTGGCCGTGGGAAGGGCTCCCCGGGAGCTGCGGAGCCCGGGATGGAGCCGGGGCCGGGCTGGCCGTGCAGGATGCTGCTCCGCAGGCTGCACACGCACGGCCAGGTGCCCGCACCGCGCCAAAGCCCAGCCGGTGACACGAGATGCGCTTCTTGGGCAGCGCTGCCGGCCCTTCATCAGATTTTCATACAAAAGAAAGGCAGTTAATTTCCGCGCCCTCATCGCATCTCGTTGATCTCACAAGCCCTTCCAAAGTTGGGTTTCCCATTTCCAGCTCCTGAGTGAGCGCTGTGGCGCGGTTCTAGTTCGGGAATCTGGGGTTCGAACTTCAAGAAGAGAGCTCGTTTCCCATGCAGGTCTTTTGGTAATTGGTTTTTGGGCTGGTCTGTTCTGTGATGTGTAATTGTTAGCAGTTGTAAAAAGATAACTCACATTTTTAAAAGCCTAACGCTTGCTATGTGCAGATAAAAAACTGTGACAAATTATGTTCCAAAAAAATCATAAAAGTGGAGAGGCATGTTAATAACCAAAGGTGAAGTTTCATCTGAAGGTCAGCAGGAGCTATTAAAGTGGTCAGTAATTCCAGGGTTTGCCAGCAGCGATTTGACCATATCACTTATCTACTCTGGTCCATGCTTAAGCATCTCCCTCAGTGAAAAAATAATCCACCGAGAGTAATACTGGAGGTCAGAGGTAACTATGGAGAAAAAGCAATATTGTCAAAATAAACCAGGCTTTCAAGTGCAGACATTCAGATTCCCAGTCCATTAAAATATTGTGACTTTGACAATTTTACCACGCTGTTTGGACACATTCTTTAAAATATTGCTTTTCATTATGTTCAGGTAAAAAAAAAAAAAAAAAAAAAAAAAAAAAAAAAAAAAAGAAGAAAGAAAACAGATCAAGCAGATCATGTTAAAGAGGCTGTAAGGTAAGGAAGGGCATTTCACATTGTCCTGTAATCACTGGGTAATAAAAAGCAATTTTTAGTTTCAGCATTTTAGAGATGCCAAAATGGGGCCAGATAATAAATGTGGATATAATGCAAATTTCATGAAGCAGGAGCTGGAATTGCAAAGCACTCCTGCTGTCAGCAGGCTGAGGGAATCCCTCCTGCCCAGCCGTGTATCTGCTGGGTGGCACTGAAATGAGAGGAAGAGCCTAGTTTTGCTTTTTTAGAGCTGGCATCCGCCTGTAGGTGATGGGTAAAGTCCTGATCTTCCTGATGCCTGTGCAAGGGCTTTGAAAGCAGCAGCAGAACCTGAGCATGTGTTTAGCTCAGTCACTGCTAAACTGGGTTCAGCAAAGCTGTGTTTAGTTCCTGGCTGCATTGCAGGTACCTTGGGTTAGATTGTGGTTGTTGTTTGAATTCCTGGGACCAGGGACTCAGGGAATACAATAGGAGCTGTTTTTTCTTTATCTGTCTTGGCTGCAAGGAGTGGGGTCCAGGTGAGGTTGCACTGCGTGCATACAGCACCCAGACTAACAAAGTTTGGAGCTTGTGATCTTTCCTGGTTTGTTAGACTCCTGAAGTTATCCACATTATCCAAAGGCAGCCTCTCCTTGGTGAATTTCATTGTAAGTTATTATTGTGAGTAAGCTTGTCCTGTCAATGTTTTTGACATGGAATTGTCAGTGTGCAAGATATTTTCTGTGTGTTTGTGTGATATGTTGAGGGTGTTTGCCTGTGTTGTGCATATGTTATGGAGTATATGCCAGTATATACTATACATATAGTATATTTTGGTGTAGTCTGTTAAGTATATTTTAGTACATTTTTTGTTCAAAAGAAACTTTCTGTGGTTAAATGATGCTTTGATATGTTTTAAAGGGCAAGTGTTCACAAGAGCTCATAATGCATATTTCATGTAAAATCCTGGAAGAGCTCTGATAAATATGGATTATAGCTGGATAATTTACATGTTCAAAACATGTTCTCTCATTTACATGTGAGACTGCAAAGGTTCCCTGCTGCAGGCACTTTTTTTACATAATTCAGTGTACTTAAAAAAAACCCAAATCCCAACACAAAAGTTTACAAAGTTTAATTTATAGCTCAACAAGGGAACACGTAGTGAGGCATGTGATGAAAATGTCCCATTTACTTCTGTCCTTTTGAATGCTCTCATTTTCTACCACTTGAGGCAATCCAATAACATTATTGATTCACACCTGTTCTGTAACTTTGCCTTTGCAATGAGATCCAGCAGAGGAGAAACCACACATCTGCATACACCTGAGAGCTGCAGCACTTTGGGATTGAACCTGTTTAGTGTTTACACAGATGCTCTCCAGCTGCTGTCTCTGAGATGTTCAGGTACCTGCTATAACCAATTCTGGATTCATATACAATATGTATATGTTGTAGGCTGTGTCCCATACACAACATTTAGTAAATATTGTGTATCATGTGCATTTATCTCAGTGCTATCCAGTAGAGAATTCCAAGCTTTTCTATTTTGTGATAGAAAGGTGTAAAACCCCCTGTATTACAAAACACAATAGAGGCCCCAAACTGAACCTAGGACCAACACCAAATTTTTTGTGATTGTGTTCTTCAGCCAATATCTAAGCTATCCAACCTGCACCATGAATCTGGAAAAGAGAACCAGCCGTCTTGTCAGAACAGGCTTTCTCATCTGCTTCTGGCTGCTTGCTCTTAGCTGTTCCTGGGAAAATCAAGAGCAGCCCCTTGATGCTGTTTTGTCTCTTACACTGTAATCCAGCCAAAAATCAAAGTACCAGAGGCCCTACAGCCTCTTTAGAGGGGTTGGGATCTGCTTGGGACTTCAGTGGGGAAGACCCTGGGGAAATGTTTCCTCCTGACTGGACTCAACTGCACCTGAATTTAATGTCAAAGCAATGTATGTCTAAGAACATCCAGAGGAACAGTAAGTTCAGGTTTTTAAATCTCCCCTATCTATTCACTTAATTCTTTTCTGCTTTTCTTTTTTTCCTGTCCCTTTGCAGGAGGGTTACTGAGACACTGTAAGATCCAGTGGTGGCAGTAATGGCAGTTTTACAGCTTGCCTTAGCTAACCATTATCAGGCCACTCCGTGCACAGAGTGGAAGGCACAATATTGCTTTAACACCCCTCTGATTTCCTTCCTCCCAAGGGGGCAAATGCTCTGTAGAGAAACCTCCACACTGCTGACCACAATTGCTGTAATTTGTTGGTCTAATGGGAAAACATACACAGCCTTCCAAAACTGGAAGTATAAAATAATATTGTGTGATACTTTACATAAATGGGGCTTGTGCTTGGAAGTGCCTCTGGTTGAGCTCTTCCCTGGGAGAGCCCTGATTACCTGGATTAACTCTCCCTCATAAGAAAAGCACTTATTAATAAATTATACATCTGCAGTTAGTTGTTGCCTCACAAAAAAAGGTTAAAACAGCTGTAGGAGGTGGTGTTCTGCATGAGAACCAAATCTGCAGGCTGAAGACTCATTTAGTAATTAAACTTGAGTTACCTAGAAACAAACACCGAGTGTCTGCCGTTCTCGGATTCAAACTGTCCAAATAAAGGGAGGGTTTGGGGTTTCCATCACTGATCCTCTGGAGAAACTGATGGCAAGTGACACTGTGCCTGCAGGGAGTGTGATGGGCGGCAGGGACAGGAGGGGCTGAGCAGCGCCTGGCCCACTGCAAACCCAGAGCTGGGTGTTGGTAGGGCAACCAAGCCAAATCTGTGTTTCTGAAATGAATATTTAAGTTCCCAAGGGCAGAGTCTGATCCTCTGCAGGATTTCTCTGAGCTGTCACAGAGGACTAAGTCCTACACTGGCTTTTATGACTGTGCACCCCCGAGTCATGTACAAATAGGCCTGTAACACCTTGTCTGTGTGCTGAGGATGTAATCTGTGCAATTCATTTTCTTTTTTTTGTCAGCTACTTTCAGCTAATTTTCCCTGTGGTTTGCACTTCCAGCCCTTCCCTGCCCAGAGCCGCACCCAGGTAGCCCATCCCGGGGGCAGCACCTGTGGCTGTCTCCAAAGCCATGCTGAAACTTGGATCCTCCTGACCCTTTGGGTTAGTTAGGGAGCTCAATTATTGCAGAGATGGATCCCTCAAGAAATCTGGTTTGCTGACTCAGTATCTGGTGGACTTTTCTCTAGGTCTGTTTGATTTGTTATGAGGAAGCGTTAAGGTGGCAGAACTGCTGTAACTGTGAACAGCATAATTACCAAAGCTGGCTGCAAAACAGCTCACTGTGGACTCTTAGTTTCCTCTTGAATAATGCCTTATCATCCTCTTGATATGAGGGATTGTTTTTTGGTTTTTTTTCCATGAAAACAACAGTACAGATTTTCTGGGTCTCTTGCTTGGGTGAGGTGAATGCTGTGGGTACCAGCTTGCTCAGGAGCAGGATGCAGGTTCAAAAGCACTGCTGTGGAGAGCTTTTCCAACACCCCAGACTGGTGAGAGGGAGCAAGAAGGGCCAGCTGCACTCAAATTAATAAAACAAATCTTTCCCATAGCTGATCAATATTAATAATGAAGCTGAGTGGCTGAACAGGATGTTTGTTTTATTCGGAGGGGAAAATGAGGAAAATAAAAACAGAGACAAAATACCTCTGCTGCCAATCAGACCTAAAGTTTAATAGCTGCAGAGTGATCGCAGGGCTGCTCTAACTGCCTGCAGTTGTTTGAACAAGAGTCTTGAGTTTGCATGTTGTGAGTTATTGGAAAAATCTCTCTGCCATTAAGTGCTTTGATGAAAGATGTACTTAAGGTCTAAAATGACCAGAGGAAGCAGAGGAACGAGCGAGTGCTGCTGCTGAAGATGCCTGAAAGATAGATTATATGTTGTCATATGATATTTGATGCCTTAACTGGAAAATGTCTGAGCCAAAAATGAGTTAGACTAGTGAGATGCAAGCTCTTTGCAACTTCCTAAGCTTAGTTCAAGGCTCAGGTGTTTCCAAGTTCAAGCAGAGATTATCCACTCT
The DNA here is from genome assembly GCF_015227805.2 of Hirundo rustica. Taxonomy (NCBI): domain Eukaryota; kingdom Metazoa; phylum Chordata; class Aves; order Passeriformes; family Hirundinidae; genus Hirundo; species Hirundo rustica. The sequence goes on from NC_053460.1 coordinate 5,635,301, forward strand.
GTGCTTGAATAACAAGCTGAATTGGAAAGATATTTCTTCTAAGGCAGGAGGTTCTTCTGCTTTGGTTGGAGGCTTTTCACAGGCTAGGCAAGAAAAGCATCAGATAATCAATCTTTCTGTGGTTCCTGCTAGAAACTTATTCAGCTCCTGCTTTCTGTGGAGAAATGGTCAGAAGAGTAAATAAAGAAAAAATCCCTCTTGCAACTCAAGGGCCATAAATCTGAGCATAAATTGAGAGGTGAAATAGTTGCTTTCAAGTCTGAAAGTATAAAAGAAGAGGAAAAAAAATCAGGTGGTCCACTTCTTAAAAACTCTTGTTACTAGGACATCTTGTTTCCAGTTTTTCTGTCTCAAGAATTCTTGAGACAGTTCTTTCCTCTCAAATGATATTTACTCAGGGTAACCTCCACATCACAAACACACTTATCTCTTCTTTATATCAGCCTCAGGGATTAGGGATATGGATCCGTTTTCCAGACTGACCGTCTGGCTTACTGACCTGAGCTTGTTCGCTCACAAAGCAGCACATGATGGCATTCTTGTCAAAACCACAATTAGTCAAAACCCTTTACAGGAAACTTGAGCCCAATAAGGATGGATAAAACAGGAAATCACGTGGCTCATCCATAACCTGCTAGTAGCATGAAGGTACACGGATCTCTCCTGCATCCCCTTGCCAGCTGCAGGCACATCCATGAGGAGAGCAATGAACAGATTGATGGTTTTAGGGTGGTTTTCATCTTCCGAACCTTTTCAACCATTAAAAATGAATTTTCACTTCACACTTGGAGAAAATATGAGTATTTTTGCCCATGTTCTTTGCTCATTCAGTGTCTTGGAGTCTCTTGGGTGGGTCATGAAGTGCCTGGATTGGCACTCGAGTGTGGGTTTCCTGCCTCACTCTCCCCTCCCAACCAGGCTGGGACATTGCTGTCCCTGCTCTCTTTCTCCTGTGCAATCCTCTTGAAATTTTGACTTGCCCAACAGGCCAGTCCTGGGAATTAGCTGCAGACTGCCTGTGGAATGTAATGGTTTTAGAAGCCTCCCCATTTTCCAGTGTGTCCTATACCCAGGGAGACCGCAGGGGTTTTACTGCTGGTACCTTCAGTGTCCCAGCCCATCTGACACAAAGTCACAGGGCAGCTCTCACTTATTAAACTGGGAAAACAGAGCCACAGCCCAAAAGGACATGTCCTTTTAGCACACATGGTGCTGGAATCGGTTAAAGTGTCACCAGGGAATACTAGGAATTATTATTATTATTATTATTATTATTATTATTATTATTATTATTATTATTACATAATAATAACAGCTACAATGCAATTGCAGAGATGAAGTGTTTTCACACAAAAATTATAATTATTTTTAAAAGTAAATTGAGAACTATTCCTGGCAGGGAGAGGAGCACAAAGGAAATGACACAAATGCTTCAGCTTGAGGCAGACTCTTCACTTGTTCTCTTGAGTTATCCATCACCATGCCCCTAAAAATTAGAAAGGGTCAGTAGATAAGTGCCTCCATTGGCAGAGCATCAGTCCTGGCAGGGTGTTCACCACCACAGCACCTCAGCTCTGTCCTGGGCAGGTTCCTCAGTCTTTTTCAGTCTGTAGAGCAGTAAACTGTTGTGACTGCAAATACAGGAAGGAGTGGAATGGATGCTGTGTGTTTTATAACTGGTGTCTAATCCAGCATGAGGTCCTGCTGGATTATATATATAATAAAGGTATTTTTACAGCTGGATATTCATAATCCCAAACCTTTCCTTAGGCAGGGGCAGTGTGAGAGTACCCTGCTACCTTGCCATATGTTTTCAAAATCAGGACTGCCTCGTACCTCTGAGCTCTGTGCTTTTCTCCTGAATTTGTTTTATCACTGACTTCAAGTTCAAAGCAGAGGAGTACTGGGAAGCCTGCACAGGTTATTTGTTCTTGTATGCACCCAGACTTGTAATGGCTTCACCTGAAGGAAGGAAGAAGCAGTGCACAAACAGTGCAGGACTAGTTTTCTCTGCTTTAAAACACTCCTGTCTAAACTTGGCTCGTTTGGGTGAGGCATTTTTGGCTGAGAGGTTTTTGGTGACCCGTGCCAGGGAAGGTTGCTGCTGTTCCTCTGGCACTGCTGTTTGGATGCGGACAATCTTCTGCAAGACCAAGGTGAAGTGGCAGATCCATTTGCTTTACCATGTCTCTGCAATGCAGAGAATTAGGGCATAATAGAATATTTCCCTCTGAACAGTACTTAAATTTGGTTCTCTGTCCTAGTCACAAGGGCTGGCTGGGAGTGCAAGGTACCTCAGGACTCCAGCTTCGACTCAGATATTTTTCCAGAATATTTTTCAGGTGGAGTATGAATCCATAGTCATGCCAGCAGCTTTTCCAACTCAGTTTGCAGAAGTGTTTCAAAACTGATTGAAATTTCTTTGACTGTCTCCTCAGGGCGTGTGCAGTTTGAGAGGCTGGCTCTCTCTTAAATGGGAGAGTAGAACTATTCAATTGAAACAAAATCAGGATTTTGGGGGTTTTTATATTTAATCAGAACTTAATTAATAAGTGTGAGTGGACTTGGGATCAAGTCTGTAGTTAGATTTACCCAAGTCCACCCAAAATGTGCCTGTATTTCCATCCCTGTTGTCATTGAGTAACCTTTGAATGGAACCCATGGGCAAACGATCAAACCCGCTACCGCATTTTACTCCTCCTAACTGTAATATGTTGCTTCTCCTCTCCCCCAAATAGATACTTTGAGGCTTTACTGATTCAAGTTAAAAATTAATGAAAGCAGCCTTAGCACTCACAAGTAACCACACAAAAACAACATGGTGAGGGTGAGCAGGGGAAGAAGGGTAATTTCGAGAAAGAGGCTAAATTCTGAGCTAACTTCAGTGTGGCTTGTCTTTTATAAGGGATAAAGTCATTTCATTACAGTTATGACCAAAAAAAAAGAAAAAAAAGAAAAAAGAAGCATAACAGATCTCTTTGCCCCTGCTGTGACTCCACTGTGCTCTTGTTTGGAGTCTGCAAATGGGTAGGGCTGCACCTACATCCTCCTTAGACCTACGTAATTAGCATGCTTGATGTCATCAGATTTATGGCCGGCACTCCCAGTAAAGCCCCTTCACTCCCACTCGTGTCTTGCTGCCAGCTATAATGTTCAGAATCACTGTCTGCCATCAGATCCTCGTGATGCTGCTCAGTGCAGCAGGTCACCCGTGTCTGGGTGGTTTCTCCTATCCTCCTTCCCCTGTGATGTAATCGTTCCTAAGACTGACAGCCCGTGCAATAAAACTGTTCCAGATATCTATTAATATTTTAACATGCTTTTAAGAAAATTCGGCCTTTTGTAGTTCTGGTCTCAGAATAGACACATGTAATGGTTGGTGATACACATTACACTCCAGAGCAGTCGTTCTGTAGGTATGTTCTCTTTGTTTGGACTCATGTTTTAGCATCTATTATTACCAAAAAAAAAAAAATCTGTCAGTTATTTGTTTAGATGTTAGCTTGGATTAATGTGATGACCAGAATAAAACTGCTCATTTTTACCCCCCTAAAAAGAAAGATTGTGATTAAGATCACAACTTGGTTTTTTAGCTCCAAACCCAGGCTTTGCTTTTGCCCTCTGGTACCTGCTCTGATCCAAAAGCAGCTGGACTGTGAGTGTCCATGTGTGAGTTTGTGTCTGTGGCCCTCAAGGATACGTCAGCTCCAGATCCCAAGCCAGCGCCAAAAGCTGGCAGGTTTCTATTAAGGAGAGGGCTGCTTTCTTTATTTTGTGAAATGCACACCTGCAGAGTGCCTGTTGTTCATGTTCATGAGCCTGCCCCACACAGGGATCCCATTTGGGAGCCACCCACCCCATATCTCTCAGACGTTATATGGCCAAAGCTATCTTCCACGACTGAGAAGTTGTAGCCACACAAAGGAGAGCACGCAGCATGTTAATAAGAATCTATAAATTAATCTGTATATAACACCTTGTGAACACTTAGGTTTTATAGGTATTGTGAGCTGAAAGCTTTACCAGTCATTCATCCTTTATTGTGTTCATTATGGGAATATGACATCTCGATACCAAATATCTGCACGTATAATAAAGCACCTCAGTGAATTAACTGGGTGATTGGTACAGTATTTCTCCTTTCCACTAATCAGAAATGTAGGATGTATTACTCCTGATGAATCCTTAGACATTCCCATATAGATAAATTAACTAACTGGCTGTTAATAATGTTCAAGGGATTTAAAATAATATCTTTTCAGGCTTTTATAAGGTTGATTTAAATCTCTAAGCTTGGATTGGACATACAAAAGGGGTGAAGGTGTGGCTGCACTTAGTTCCCTAAGAGAAAAAAGGGAGCACTTTTTCTGTTACATTTATTAAAATACTGGCCAGATATTTTCAGTATTTACTACCCAGAGGAGGTGAGAGAAAATGAGTGTCCTGACTAGAAATGCTCCAAATGCTGGTGACATGGACAGATGTTGAGGCATGCTTGTTTGACCACATCTGGCAGGTAACATAGTGCAGGTACCTTTGGCTGTAGGTGACAAGGGGAGCTCATCCCCCTGCCAGAGGAGCTCTCTGACACTGTCCCACACAAGGGACAGAGCTGGGATTGTTCTGTGACAGGTCACCAGTAATGAAACCTTCAGGTTTTTGTCACTGCTGTGGTATTCATGGCACAAACATGGGCTCAGCAAAGCTTAAAAAACCTGAATGGGAATACTCTGATTATTTCACTGGGACCTGGGTATTGCACGGATTCTCTGTGGAATGAGATCCCAACAGGTTCTTGAAGTAAAGGCCAAGTTTGAGTATCTTCCTTTCCATTTTGCAATTACTTTCTTGAGGCACCTCAGCTGTTTACACCAGTCTTTTACACAGTTCTTAAATGCATTTGTGGTATCAGTGTGCACTCCATCCTAAGGATAATCTGCACTTCCAAGGCAGGTGGAGGGATCAGAGCAAGGAGAAACCATTTGTCTCTCACTGTGGTGAGAAATCTTTATATTTAGCTGAGATTAAATTGATTTAAATTTGTATTGATATTCTCTTAATGAAACATTATAGCTAAATTCACATAAGTCCTGAAATGGAGGTGAGGTAAAAACACCTATTTACGTGTGTATCTCTGCCCTGCCTGCACACCTCTTCTCCCAGTGCCAGTATAACATTTGCTTTTCATAATATTGAGAATATTAATTGTTGATTTGATGTGTACCCTGCAGGGAATCAACAGTTCCTCTATCCAGTGTCTGAGACTGAGACTCATTTACGAAACAACTAAAGTTACCTGGGTTTTCTGTTTTGGGAGAAATATTTTATAGTAAAGTCTGGAGGAACAGCCAGGCTTAGAAACAGGCAAATATAAAGACAACTTTTGTTAGTGTTAGTTGGGTTTTGGGTTATTTGGTGGAGGGGGTTTTTTTGGTTTGTTGTGGGGTGGTTTTTTTGGTGTTTTTTTTTTGTTGTTTTTTTTGGGGGGGGGGGTTGTTTTTTATTTTTTAATTTAATGTAAAAACATCACACAGTATTCTAATCTGTCTTGGTTTTGTTAGTTTTTTGAGGGAGGGAGATACGAGGCCTGGCTCATACTCTGACTCTGAGTTGAGCAATACTTCAGACATGCTGAATTAATGGGAGAGGCAGAATCAACTGCTGTAATTAACTTTTCACTATTTAAAAAGAAGCATAAATATGGTTTGGATGGTGCAGCATATCCTGTGAGTAGAAAAACCATTGTAGCAGAGGGAAAAAAATTATCAAGGAGAGGTGCTTTTGAGCCTGTCATAGCTGCAGTGGCTTTTATCCCATATCAGACTGACAGATGAGATAAACACCCCACATTTTAGTCAGATCCTATTGTTTTGTCAGAGTTACTTAAATGTATTTACAATCTCTGAAGCACTTTTTTTTATAGTAATGGTAGTGAAGCCCTTCCAGAAGGAATAAAGATGATATAACATTCTCGAGTACCTCTGTCTTCCTAATGGAATGACTTACATTGCAGGGGATATTGTTCTGCTGAGCTCCACTAAAATACATATTTACTAGTCAATCCAGCAGTCGTCTTGGCAGTCAGGGCCATGATATCACAGCGCTGTCTTTCACGAGAACAACAAAGCAAGCAGAAATTCTTTCTCTGGGACCTTTTTTTGTCTCCATTGATACTTCTATATTTAAAAGAAGCCACATCATTAAATGAGAATGAGCCACCTCTGCTCCACAGTGCAGTGGTCATGTTTCTCTTGGGGATTTCATAGAGCAGTGAGGAATGGGGCATGCCAGGTCAGGGCTGCTGTAAACACTGCACGCAGCTGGTGGTGCCCAGGTACCTCAGCCAGGGCTGCTCCCTGCAGAACAGGGATAGGAGTGAATCAGGACAAAAACGTGATGAACTGTCTTAAACGGAGACATCCCCTGGCTGGCAGGTACTTGGCAACATGGAGTTCTTTCTTTATTTATTGTAAATGCCATCATGAGATATTGTTAATCTCCGAGGAATAATGGTGGATGATTGGGAGTCACATACCTGGATTCCAGTTTATGCTGGGGTTTGAGGAACCTTATTCCCTTTTGCATTGCAGCCAAGAGCTCAAGAGAAGCTCCGGCATTCTCAGAAAAAAAAAAAAAAAAAAAAAAAAAAAAAAAAAAAAAAAAAAAAAAAAAAAAATTATAAGACAACAGTGAGTTTTATGAGGGCACTTTGGAGTTTCTGGGCTGGGAGAACTTCCACTGCCTGAGACTCCTGCAAATGTGCCCCTCATCCTTGCACAAGGAAATAGTCCGAATGTGGGACAGTTTCTGTCTGCTCATATCCCTTGGGAAGAAATCCAGTTCAAAAATGTCTTCCTCCCTTATCAGCATTGCACTGAAAAGCAACAAAACACGAGATAAACCCTCAAACACACAAAGGCAGCTATGAAAAGCTTTGAAACCCCGTTCCCATAGCATTTGATCAGCTGTTGAACCAGGAGATCATCACACCACAGATTAAGCAGAGGGGCCACTGTGACCTTCATTTTCACCCTGAGGCACCACAAAGCTGTTGAGCACCAGTGCTCCTGTGAGGATGACACGTTGGGAAAATCGAGTGCTCTCGACTGGAGAGCTCTGAGCCAGGCTCCACTCTGTGCTTTCCTGGCCTGGCAGGGCTGTGCAGGGCTGGGACAAACTGCTCCACCAGCCTCCAGGCTGTTTGCCTCTCTGTGAGCCTCTCCCTTGGAATAAAGGTGGGGAAGGTGCAGAGGGTTGAGGTCTCTGGCAGCAGGGAGGAGTGTGGGGGGTCATGGCCATGAGAGTTCCCTCGTGGCACAGCCCTGCTGTGCTTCCAGCACCATATCCCCATTTATTTGGGGTTTATTGTGACTGTGTCAAGGAACAGACATGAAAAAGCATTAATAAGGAGAAGGCTGGACAGGAAGGGGAGCAGATTGAGAGCAGGGCAGGCAGCTCTGTGCAGGGAGCACTCCGGCTTGGGAGGGAAACGGGACATAGCCCCAAAACAAAACACATTTATTTTGGCTTCAGCAGCTCTGAGAGGTCTTCACTGCTTGTTTGCCAGGGCAAAAAGATGTCACAGTGCATTTGTGGGGTCTAAACAGCCCTGGAGACATCAGAATTTGGGTATCTGACTGCATACGAGCCACAGCAGGATTTCACCCACCTTTTGGTGTCCTTTTCCATGACAGCACATTGATGTTTGTCCAGAACAGGAAGGGTTGTCTATTTTTGGAATAAAGAGATGTAGTTCAAGAATTTATATGGAGCCAAATGATTGCAATTATATAATTTGAGCTTTATAAACTGCTTAAAAGAATGAACATCTTTATTCAATGGAAAAGTGAATGTCTTTCAGTAACTGAAACACTTTTATTTTGTACCTGTGTAACCTGTGATTTGTTTTGGCAGCTACCTTAAGGTGCTGCCAGCTGTGAAAAAAGCTATTGCATGTCCCCAGCATTCAGTGTGGGTGAAATGATCTCTCTAGATGGAGCATGTGAATATCAGTTTACTACATTTATAAAGAGCTTTAGGGTACTTCAGCATGAAAGGTCCCATAGTAGTGAGAGATATTGTTACTATAAAAACATTTTATCCTGTTTTAGTATGATGGTTTATTGAGTTTTAAAGTACTTTTCATGGCAAGCATATATATTAACAGGAGCAGCAGAAACAGATGGGGATAAATACATGTTTTCAAATGAACTTCCTACACCAAATTCTGTATGATGTAAACACAGAGTAAGAATGTTTAACATGGAGACAAATCCCACCCTCTTTTTTTTTTTTTTTTTTTAAATTAAATTACAGCCTTTTGACTGATATTATGACTGGTTTCACATCTGAGTAGAAGTGAAGTAGCTCTCATATTTCAAAGTTGATTTGAAAGCAGTTTGTCCTTCTCCAGCGTTGCTTCAGCTACAGGCAAACACCTCAAAGTGTTTTTTGCCGCTCTGTAAAAGGCTTAACAGTGTAAGACAAACAAATTTAATAGGATAAATACCAATGGGTTGTACCCCAGAGGAGCTCTCTGTGTAGATGTGGCATTGAGATAGCACAGAGAGAATCAGCAGCAGCAGCTCCTGTGTGATTGACCCATCTCCAACACCATCCCCTGGGAGCAGAGTGGACAGAGTCCACACCCTGTCCAAGAGGGAGGCATTTCTGGAGGAGCTGCTGTGCCTTGTACCAGTGCTCTTATTGCAAACTGATTTTAAAGGACAAGCTGGTGCTCTTTCATGCCTGGCCAGAAGTCCATACATGGATTTCTGCGTGTGCTGGAAAAACCCTTCTTATGAAGCTGTTTTCATCCTTGCAAAGATGCAGGGATCAGTTTTGTAAAGGCAAGAGAAGAACATTTGCACCCTTTGCAAAGGCGTTTCTCTAATAGTGATGTCTTTCAGTATTTCTATAGAAAACTTAAGCAAATCTTATTTTTTTCCCCTGTTTTATATTTGCACTACTTTGTTATTACTCTTAGGTAAAACAATGCATTAAAATAAGACTGTGTTAATGACACAGTGCTGGGGAAATATATCTGAATCTAGTGTTGAAGAAATACATTGTACACAAAAAAAATTAACAGACCCTTTGACAAAAAAATAAATTAAAATGAAAGCAAAAAATCAACACCTTAATGAATAATTGAAGTTGCAATTTCTTCTCCCTCCCTCTGATGACTCTGCATCTCTTCACACCCATTCAGTAGAAATCATAATAAAATTAATGCAAGTTATTCTTAGTCAGGCCTATAGGTGATATTGAGCATGTGGCAGTGTGTATTAAAAAAACCCTTGATATACTATAAAAACCCCATCCCTACAAAAAGGTGACATAGTCCTTTAAAAATAGCTCTTCCAATCCATTGTGCAAAGACACTGACAAAGATTGACAGCTTTTAGAAAGGTGTAATGTTCCCAAGCCAACTGCTAGCACAGCTCAACAAGATAAAGATCAGTAATTCGATCCAGAGGAGAAGGCTAAATGTTAGAGGTTAAGCTGCTATGTTCCTACTACTAATCAAGCTTCAACACCTTATTTTAGCATCATCAGACCTCAATAAGGAAATGGTGAATTATTAAAGCTCCAGCATCCTGGTACACATTGATGCTCTTCTGAGAAGCTGTGGTTTAAAACATGCTGGCTGTCGTCTTAATTGACACGTGCTGGATCTTTCTGACTAGGTTCTGGTGTGCTATTTTTTCTTTCTTTTGCTTGGATACTGATAATTTAAGGTTAAGATACTTTTAAGGTGCAGTATGCTGCTCTAATGAGGACTTAATGGAGTGGAACAGGGATCGTTTGTACAAACTACCCTGGACAGCCACCTACTGCATATCAAAATCGAGGCACTGCAGATCCTGACACTGCGCCTACTTTTGTCCCAGCCTCCATCAGCACATTTTTAACCTGGTTTCCTAATGAAATGAGGCTCAGGTGGCTGTGCTCTCCACCAGATCCCGTCTTCCCGTCTTTGCCCGATGTCAGGCAAATCCGACGGATGGTCAAGTCCAACAAGGGAAAATCAGGGCAAGGAGCAAGATTTTCAATAGTTGCCCCCTCTGATAGTGGGCATTGGGACGGGTCTCTGAAGAAATTTTTCCTTCCCGTAAAAGAATTCAGCTGACAAACTTGATTTTGAATGCTGTGGAAGATGTTATTGTTCATGTAGAATTCAGAAAAGAGCTTAAGTTAGTCAGACTTTTAAAAATACTTTCAAAAATTCACTATGGGCAAAAGTGCTTTGATTTATTTCAGGAGATATCGCCTCTATGTATATTTTGCCATAAGAACCAGAGAGGTCTGAGGGCCGAATTCTGCTTCGATTTCCCACCAAATGTTCCATTTGAAGAAGACAGGTCAAGTTTCCAGGTTAGGCTTACGTAAGAAAAGGGACACGCAGAGCTGTCAGCACTGCTTCAGTTGCTCCCTCTGAGCCTGTGAGATGTGCTGCTTGCAGGAACAGTTTCCTGTACTGTGCTCAGGCCATCTAACAGGTCTGTTTGTATTTATTATCAGTCAAATTTCCAGCCAATGTTAGGCAGAGTGTCATTATACTTAACACAGGGACATAAATTCCATTGATGCTCTAATTTATACTAATGGTAAGTAAAAGAGTTAATCCAGAATTACACTGAGCAGTGCCCACTAATATGCCTAAAATATCCAGTGTGATCATTACTAGTCACAACCCTCCAAAGCTATTTCCTGGCATCTGCACTCCCCAGGGGCAGATACCCACAGCATTAGTCAAGCCAGGCACTCCTGCTGCTACTGCATCTCCAAAAAATACTGCTCTTAAAAAGACACAGTGATGATGTCTTTTTTCATTTGCAGTCACACTGACATGATAAACAGCCCAGGGTTTTTTGCCACCAATAAATGGGAATTTTGCCCCAGATATAGTTGCGGTACCTTTGGCATAAACATTCAATTTATTTATTTAATAATGCTCTTTCCCAGTTTTCCAAGTTTAACGTGACTCTTGGTGGGGGGGTGGGGGAGGCATTCTGCATTTTGGGGATTTTTGCTCACAAATCCCAGTATTCTTCCCCAGCTCTGTAAGTATAGTTCTTATAGCTGATCGCTCCAGTGCAAATTCCATCACTATGACATCCCATGCATGTATGAGATGCAAAGAGCAGCCTAGCAGGGTTATGCTGAAGGAAATCCTGGGAAGTCTGCAATTATTGCACAGATCGGTGTGATAGAAATGCAGCCTCTTTGTCCTTGCAAGAATCTTTTGACACCAAAAAAGTAAAAAGAAAAAAAAAAAAAAGAAGCAAAAAGAAAAAAATCACACAAAATGTTCCCATTTCACAAATGAGTCCTCCTGGCATTTTCTATTCGTTCCTGTAAAATTACTGACAACTATACACATTTCTATAATATTACTTCAATCTGCATCACTAGGAAAACCTAAGAGCTTATTAGAGAGATTTATTCTTTCGGTCTTCAAGGTGTAAAGCAGTTTCTTACAAATGTGCCCCATCAGCTTGATGCATGTCTGTGGAAAGGGGACTCTGGCATAAAAGGGGTTTTAAGTGAACTCTGTTCATTGCATTCCCAGGGTGGTGAGCAGGAGGCACTGGGGCAATTCCCATCAGCAGCACTTTTTCTATTTAATTCTTTAACAAATGCAGAGGCTTTAGAGACACCTTGTAACTCCACAGAAACCTGGGTACTCACTCTGTGACTGGTGCCATGCCATCCATCTGCTGTGTCACTTCTGACCTGCTCGTGCATCAATCCAGAACCAGTCTCTGGTGGTGGCTGAAGCAGAGGGCTTTGGCTATTGGAGTCGACAGCAACACTCACCTCATTTTTGATTGCTTAGATTTCTCAGATTTTTTTTTATTTAATTTAAAGATTTAAAAAAAGAGATGGGAATATAATCAAGTCGAGCTTGTATTTCCAAGCAAGGACTGTCATTTCTCTTCCAGTAAGTGCAAGTCCCATTATATTGACAATGCCACTGAGAAATTAGTGGGCCTCAGCAGAAGGAATGTTAGCAATATTGGTCCTGAAATGGCAGCTTGTTATGCACAGAAGAAATAGTAGTTTTGTGGAGTGGTTCTCCTCCTTCTGCTCTCACAGCAAAAGCAATGAAAAAAACACCAACACATATAGAAGCCAAGGATCCCTCAGCATTTTAGAATTTAATTATATTATAATTCTTTTTGCTTTTTATTTGAAATCTAGAATGCATTCTGTATTGGCAGTCTGTGGAGAGCTGAAGTCAGTAATTTAACAGGCTGTAAAACCCCTTGGAGCTGGAGATGCTGATTGTGGAAGGGCTCCAGTGCCCGGCTCCTGAGCAGAGCAGGGACTGCAGGCAGTTTGCAAGTGTGTGGTGTAACAGAGGCCTGAAACATGCTCCAGTATCTATCCAGGACCTGGGAATCTCCTCAGCAGGCTGGAATTTTGTGCCAGCAGCAAGTCCAGGGCAGTCAGTTTGGGCTGCATGAGCTGCATAGTGCCCAGTGCTTCTGACAGGGAGGAGCTAAAAACAGGTTCCCCTTGCTAAATAGTTTAATCTTTTATAATCAGTCTTGGAGTTCAGAAAGCAGAATGAGATTATCCTGACTATGTTTTCACCTAGAAATTTTCCCTCTGCAAACACCTTGTCTCCTAGTATACTGGGCAGGAGGAAGACCCTGGCTCCTGCCATCGCTGCCCACCTCCCAGCCCTGAATTTCCTCTCCCAAAGCAGCTTTTGGAGCTGTTCCAGACAACAGCCCTCAGCTTGGAGGAATCACTGGGCGGGGGGGGTGTTTGTACACAGCACATAAATCTGTTTGCCGGCTCCATGCCTGGACTCAGTTTCCCCCCAGAAGTGCCTGCAAGTACATCCATGTGTATTTGTGTGTGAGCACAGACATAGGTGTTTTGAAATCCTGCTCCTGACTGCAGCTTTGCCAGCTGGGTGGCTGCTGTAGCTCACAGGGATGGTTGACAGTGGATACTCCCAGCCTGAGTGGAATTCATCGTGTGGGAGGGGAAATTATCCCAGCCTCATGCCTCTGTGGTTCCCTGATCCTGCTTGGACATCACAGCATTGCAGGATCAGATTGAAAATCACCAAAAGATGAAGCTCTCTTTGACTTCACCTGAGCTTAGTGATGCTGTGGGAAGAGGGAACAGCAGGGTCTGGGGGATACTCTCTCCTGGGTTAGGTTTCCCAGCCCTAACAACAGTGACAGCACTTTTAAAAGTAACAGCTTCTCTCTCTGCTAAAAATCTAGCTCTGCTCTGGTTGCGTCTCTTTTCTGGGCGTGCGGAGCTGTAACGTGAGGAAGCTCAGCCTGGGAAACCGACTGACTTGAGCTCCTTCCAAAAAACGCGGGGAAAGCTGGTAGCGGCAACATGACACTGTCAACAAATTGACAATTCACATTCCCTCATGTGGTGTCAAACAGGCGCTGCTGCTCTTCCCTGTACCCGCTCCAAGCAGGTCCCGCCGGGCTGCGGCAGCACGCAGGGCTCTCACCGCCGGAAAAGCCGGCAGCGGCAGCTCCAGCCAACCCCACCGGCACCGAGAGGGGATTCTGCTTGTTCAGCTCACGGGGTCTTAGCAAAATATCAGTAAAATCTATAAAACAGCATCGTTTCTGACTGACTCGGCCAGCCTCTGCGAACCTGGTCAGGGAAAGAGCTGCACAATGTTGCTGGAAAGGATGGATCCTTGCTCTGCTCTTCCCTGAGTTTCATACAAGGAGGAGATGGTTTTGGTTGGGAAAAGCCTGCATTTGGGGCTTGTGAAGCCGTGGTGGAGAGGTGAATCAGTCTCTCCTGATGATACTGGCAGAGCAGAGCCAGAGCTGGGATTAAAAATGTGTCTCCAATCTTTCTGTTAGAGCTTTTCCCTACCTTTCTGAAGAATGTTAAGCTTTGAAGGGTTCATATCTCCAAATTCACTCAGGAGCTGCTCTCCTGTGTCTGAAGCGAGGTGAGTGTGCCTTGGCCATGTAAGTCCTGTGAGCAGGCAGAGCCCTCACCTCGTTACAATAAAAAATGGGGATGCTCTGAAAGTGTCACCCCTAAAGGTGAGAAAATGCCTCTCATGCAGGTGCTCGGTGTGACCCCAAGGCTCCTCTGCCACCAAAGCTCAGGGCAGGTTCTCCACGGGAACTACAGCGGTTGCAGCCTCTTTTATGAATCCCTGAGTCCTGTAATGGAGCTACAATTGGACAGTTTGATTTTCTGGTTTTTCAGAGTTACAGAGTAGTACCCTTGCAGGTACCCATTTGATAGAGAGACTGCTCCTCCCTTCTGAAAGCCAGGCCAAATGCAGAACTCTAACTCAACATTTTAATTGTTGAAAAGCTTGGCTTTTCCTTCTCTGCTGAGAAACAAATTTGTGCCATTACAGCTGTATCCATCATAGCCCTTTCCCATTCATTTTCTGCCAATGCCTAACCTGAGGAGTTTGACGGAGGAAGTGAAACACAAGAGCAGTCACCAGTGGTGATGATCTGTCCCCAAAGCCTGATTCAGTGAATTGAACTCATCCATTCAGGGAACAGAAGCATTCAATAAGACATGTGGGCCCATCTTTTAAGGTATTTAGGTCCTTAACTATTAATGTTTCCAGTGTCTGCTAGGTGTTCAGGCACTTTCAAAAGCAGGATCTGCCTGGTCCGTGAAAAACTGCTTGCTCTGGAACATTCAAGCAAACTTTTGTGGAAAAGCTTACCTCTGCACTTACATTGTGATCAATGATGTGGGTTAGGATTAATTTCAACTAATTTTGGCCATGGAAAAATCAAGTGTCCCATTTATGCTACTCACCTCGCCTATCTCTACAGCAAAGATGAATCAACCCACTTAATTTCAACATCTGCCTTTGGGATTGGGTGAGTTGTCTTCTTGCTGCCCTAACAATAAGAAAACCTGGGAAAGCAGTTTAGGTAAACACTCAACTTTTAGGTGACTAAAGTAAGGTGAAATAAATCCCTTTCACTGCAAGTACTTTTAGGTAATGAATAATTTCAGGGTATTTTAATTTGCTTGCAGACACTTCAAGTACAGAAAATGAGGGAAAATTAGTCATGTGGTTAATTCATTATGTATAATTCCCCTAGCTAGAATCAGGGCAGAAGTCTGCCCAATAAGTCTAACCTCATGAATCCCACTGACATTTTTACAATTTAAAGAAAGCAGAAAACTCCCCCAAACTGGCTTTTCACCTAGTCCCATGAATCCATTTCGAGTCCAAGATTAAAAGTTTTGAGTTTGTATGAAGATTTGAACCAGAACTTTTGCTGTTTATGGCAATGGAGACAACCTTACTGTTATGGATAATGTGAAATGATCAGAAAAGCATACAGAGAAAACACATCTGAAAGCCCATCCACCCAGGACAGGCTTGACATAAAACGTTCTAAATGGTATTGGAATAAACTTGTAAGAGGTAATCTTATCAAGAGTGAAGGAGGGGGAAGAAATCTTTTATTCCCAATACAACTTTAACTTCTTCGAGACAAGCAACAAGTCTCTTGTTTTCGGAGGTGAAAGTCACTCAAAGAAAAATTTGCACATGTACACAGCAACTGCCTACGGAACGTGTTTGCTGAGCTTGGCTGGACACATCAGCCCTTTTGTCTCTCAAAGGCATTGGCAGAGCTGTTTCCCCAACTCTCTGCCCCTTTGCCTGCACTTTCGGGCTTTGGAGATGCTGTGGGCGATCTTCATCCTTGCTGTGCTGAGCCAGGGTTCCTGGTCCAGACATATCCCAAATGCAGAACTCAGGGAGCCTGAATTCTGGCTGGATCCCACAGATGGCAGCTAGGATCCTCCTGCCCGTGCTGTTTTATCTTGTGGCACTGGTGACACTTCAGTGTGTGGGCAGCCATCATCTTCCAGGGTGCTTAAAAATACACCACACAACCTCTCCTGGTTTTGAACCTTGTGTCTCCATTGATGAAGCACCCCCTTGGTCCCTGACCTGGGGTCAATGACTTTAAAGGACATTAACTAGCATTGACTGAGAAATTTGCTAAAGGTCAGGGCTTGAATAATTCAAGCCCCATAAAGATTTCACTAAAGTCGAGGCCCTCTGGGCAAGTACCTAGTTCACGTGGGCAGGGTGTCCACATGTCCCTGACAAATGGGGATGGTGCTGCTCACACAAGTGAGGCTTTCTGGGAGCTGTACATCTCTGCTTTACGACCTTGCATGAGAAGTTCTAGGATAAAGTGGGTGGACCAAAGAGAGTGGCAAGAGAGAAGGAGTTTGTTTTGTTGGCAGAAAGCTGTGTGCACCGTTTGTGCAGCTGTTAGGATCTCTGCAGTTCACACAGTGTCCCATCTCTGCTGAGCACCCTTTGGTTGGAGCCAGGAGCTCCAATGATGGCCAGAATGTTTCTTTCTGCTCATGATGCAGGACATGTTTTTCCTGGTCCCGACAAAAACGCATCCCCAAGATGCAGCGCGGTAGTTCCAGAGTTAGTGTTTAATTTGTATTCAGAGCATGCCTAATAATGGGTGGGATGTTCTGCCTGGTGTCACCCTGTTCCTTTGAAAGGAGCACAGCAATGACTGGAGGGGGTATTTTGAACTCTGTACTAAAATCCAGACTGAAAATAGCATTGAGATGGAGCATATGTGTCTCTGAAGAGCCTGTCATTTTATCCACATAAGGAAAGACTGTTTACTTTAGGGAGTCACAGGCCAGGACTTAAACCTTCAACAGATCTGGGTGACACCAAATCCACCCTACATCATTGTATAACTCCTAACTGGGGCTCCTGCACTGGGTCATGCATCTCTCAGTGGTGCTGAGCCCTTAGGTCACCCTGGAGTTCAGGCAGCTGCCAAATAGACTTCTGCACAGACAAGGAAAAGGTGGAGATCCTGGAGCAAGGCAGGCAAAGAGGATGCTGCCTCCCAAGCTGGAAGAACTTCACAGCAGCCTGTGCCTGCTCCAAAGGTTTCTCAGAAAACTGAAGGGGGAAAAAAACACTGGTTAGGACAGGCTTGTAAGTTTTACAGGCACTTGTCCTGCACTCCTCCCTTTAGGTGCAGCATCCCTGCATGGTTATCCTGTGCAGCTGGGGCTGGCTCTGACAGGCACAGCCTGCAGACGCGACATTTGGGAGAGCAGCCTGTGAGAAAGCTGTGGGTTAGGATGTGTCTGAAGGTGAAGCAGGTCTGTGCTGTCAGATGCAGAGGTGAAATGTGTCAGTGCTTTACCTGTCTTTGGTGGATGTGACTGGTGAGAGGCTTCTCTGTGTCCGCTTCAGGCTTTTCTAGTTCACCGTATGATACAAGCTCAGCCCAGCTATGCATGGAAATAGATCTACAGGCTTCAATGAGACTATTCCTATGAGTAAGAGCTACTTAAATGAGTAATTGTTAGCAGTCTTTGTGTCTCTGTTATTTTAACTTTGAGTAATTCAGGAATGACTGTAGATGTATCCATATGATGACAGTTGTTTCAATGTTTTCATTCAAAGCTCTTCCGAAAAACAGGTGATGCTGTCTAAAAAGGGCATCATTTTATAAATGAACCAGACAGTCATTTGAAATTGGGTTTCCTTTGTTTGTTGTTAATAATGAAAGTGTATCTCTTTATTTGAAATTTCTCCCTTTTTATTTTTTTCTTTTTTTTCTTTTTCTTCTTTTCCCTGCTGGAGCACAAAAAGGATTCACAAGGCTTTGTGTCAGGGCTGGGGCTGGAGCTAGCTCCAGCACCAGCTGGTCATAAAGCTACAAACATAGATCTATACACTTTAAAAATCAAGAGAATTGCCTAGACAATCATTGAAATGGCATTTGGTTCAATTCCATGTTAAAAAAAATTTTTGAAAGTTTGACCTGGTGTTATAGGGACTTTTTTTTTTTTTTTTTTTTTTTTTTTTCAATTCTTCTAAGAGTAATCCCAGTTTACCATTTTTTCTTTCTTTTCTTTTTTTTTTTTTTTTTCCCCTTCAGGTTCAACCCCTTTTATCACACTAAAGTGCCAATCAATATGGTGAGATAGATGTTACATCTTAGGTTTTTATAACATTACTTGTCCCAGAAGGGATACTGTATCTTTAAGGAAATGGACCCGATATCCTGTTTCTGAAGGATTAAAACACTTTAAAGAGACAGAAGAGGCTGTAAACCCCTATCATATTCTTATTCTCTCTTCATTATCTTGTCCAGTATCTATCCCTGCTGAGTAAATCTGGTTGTGTGTTTCTCCAAAGTGGTCATAAGAAGAAATTTATTTACTTCTCTTTGCACTGGAGGGGCATTACTGGGTTTCAAGGCTCTCCGAAGTAATAAAGATTTTGCAGTGTGTGCAGAAGGAGCAGAAATTCAGAACTTCTTTTCCCCCTCTGAGGTCGTTTGGCCAGCCTAAAGGGGAGACACTTCTCATTTTCTGACAGGCTTTATTTCCGTAAGATTTTCCAATTAGCAGGAAAAGGTCACACTAATGTTAGTGCTGTGTGGAGGAAGGGGGATCCAACTATGCAAACAGAGATCTCCTTGAAAGGACAATATAAAAATACCGTATTTTCCTTCATTTCTTCCTCGAAGCTGAGAGGGGTGGGGTGTGGAAGTGGGCACTGCCTGGCGTGCGGAGGGCAGGGAGGGAGGGCTCCCTCTGGCCTGGCATCAGCGCTTCCACTCCGATTCTGCACCTCACTTTTCTCCGAAACAGCAAAATGCATTCACTCCCCACCCCCGTCTGTGTGTTTGTCCACCTGGCTGGAAACCAGAGCCCGGCACATTTCCACCCTGCCGGGCCGAGGGGCAGGAAGACAAGAAGCTCGGGACGAGGTTTTCCTCCCGCTCCCTCTTGATTCCGGCGAGGAGTTGGAGTTGCGGGTGGGGTTTGTTTTGGATGGTTGGTTTGGGGATTTTTAATCAGGCTGAGCTGGAAACAAACATCGCTGACTGCAGGTTTTTCCCCGTCCCCGCTCTCTGAGCCCTGCTAGAAGCATCTCCCCGTAGCTGTCCCGGCAGCTTTTGTTTTTCCGTGCGGGCTGTGTGTGTCCCCACACACGTGCATGCCAAAAAGCACAAGAACTTTTTTTTCCATCGAGGTGAAGAGCCGGGAGGTGTCAGGACTTGCTCACACTCAGCTTTCAAAGAAGCCTCACATTCTTCCTCATCGCAGGCAAGCATCTGTCTCTATTTTTACAGCCCGGGAACAGCCGTGGCCCCAACTTGTGCCCCTTTCTCCACGGAGGGGCCGTAGCATTTAAATTTGGCTGCGGGCACGGGGAGAGGCAGGTGCACAAGTCTGGAATCTCTCTGCGGGCGTTGAAGTGGTCCAGCTCCTCCCCAGCAGATTTCCTCCTTAAACACATAACTGGCTCCACAGCCAGGGAGCTGGAATCCATCTCAGGGGTCCATTTGGCCTTGAAGGTGTGGTATTAGGGCAGCAGAGCTCCTGCTGACACCCCTGGGCAGACCATTGTTGCCAGGAGAGGTTCATGGGAGATAAGAAATCTGTTAATTTTGGACTGTGACTTGCTGAGCTGCACACACGCACACATACGTGTGTGTGCGTACGTGTATGTGCGTGTGTATGTGTGTGTATATATATATAGCCACCAGAGAATTATTTCACAGGAAATTAAATATTTGCAGCTCTCCCACACCATTTCATATCTTGCCAATTCCCATAACCCCCTTTTCAGATCACCAATCCCTGCTGGAGCCCAGAAACTGTCTATCATAACCAGAAGTTTATACACTGGGAAACATTTCTGCACCAAATCCTTCACTGGAGTAAGTTGGCAGGATGCCACCAAAGTCAGAGCCATCGCAGTGATTTACACCAGCTGCGGATCCAGCCCAGAGAAATGCGAACAACTCAGTGAGCTTTGTGCATCAGGGAGTTGCACGGCGAGTCCCTGAGATAGTAAAAGCTAAAATATCCTGGTCTCCCAAGGAGCTGATCTGAATAGTATTTTTTTCATCCCCATTAAGCACTAGGCTTAGGCTGCACCATGGAAATCACCCCTTCCTTTTTTGTTGAAAAGTGATGTTTTATCTTCGCTGAGTTTCCACTCTGACATTTATACCGAATGACAATTAACTTTCCTTTCCCATTAATCAAAAGTAATTCTCTTTCTGACAGCCTTTGGCGCTGGTGTCTGGGCGTGTGTGTAACTCTGCAGCCCCTCACATGGAGGGACTCTGCGTTTTTGCAGGGGGACAGAGATCTCCCCTGGGATGTCCCTAGGAGAAAAGCCCCTGCAGGAGGGAAGTTTGGTGTTGGCAGAGACGTGGACTCACGGGGAAGCACAGGGAGCAGGACCTGAGCTGGGTGGGAGCATGGGGAAGGATGGATTTTCCCAGGAGTGGGGAAATGCAGCACTGCTGGCTTCAAGCGAGCAGCTTGCACTCACAGATAACAGCAGTGGGGCAGGGAGACCAAGCAGGATTCCCTTCTCTGCCCTCCCCTTTCCCAGCAGAGCCACAGAGAAGCTGTCAGGTGTTTTTCCCACCTGCACCTTCCCCTTGTTCAGGTATCTGTGTGTCTCTCTTCCAGGACCAACCAGCTTTGGTCCTAGTCACAGGAATCTGGGCAATAAATCCCTTTTACTTGGGATTTGCCGGGTCTGAGGCTCCTTGGATCCCCTGCAGAAACACAAGGTGTTCTCTTGCTCGTGTGGCAGTGCTCCCGTTTGCTTTAGGGATCAGACTTCACAGGGGATTTCAGGCAAACTCTTTCAGCTGGGAATTAACCGGGGTCATATTTAGAGGAAAAAAAAAGTAGATGTGAAAGAGGGAAAAGGTGAGAAACCTCTTCTTTTAATTGGTTTTACGCAATGTCCGAGTGTATCATGCATCAGTGAAACCAAGAAAATTGCATGTATGTTTGTTTTAACCTTAGAAATATAAATTTACTGTCCTAATAGCCCTCAAAATAGCCCTGTCTGCTTCAGCACAGTTGGGAGAGGCGTAAGCTGACGTGCAGGGATGCTCCATGAGTCACTAACTGAGTCAAGAGCAGAACCTCAAACCCTCATTACCAGAGTTGCCTGTAGGTTTGTTTGTGTCTTTAGGTAAACTGGAAACCTGCAAAAAAACACACGCAAAAGTGCTTGTGATCAGTGAAGCTGAGATTACTGTTCTGATTTCAATATTCTCTTCATATGCTGGCGTTCATCCAACAGCTTATGGTGCAGGTGAAAAGGTGATACCCTCCAAAGGGGACCCACCTTCCAAAAACATCTACATTCTCACTGATTCAATAAACCAGAAATTTAAACCCCAAAGGTGTTTGCTTAGGGAATGCATTCTCAGGGACTGGCACCTACTCTTGATCTTGGTTTGCAAATTTGCACTGCTTACCTTTCACGTACATCAGCTGCATGCTGGCAACACTCAGTTTGCAGGGATGTTCAGGAAAATGAGAAAATGGATGTTAGGTGAAGAGCTGGAATTTGTTGCGTGGTTGTGGTGATTTGTGATAAGTGGCTGTGCTTTGGAGATAGATAAGTTTAATAAACACTCAGGGGATATAAAATAAATTAATCCCTACTGTTTATAGGATAAGACATGGTGTTTAATAACATTAATGCTGTTGTACAGAGTAGTCAAGAGCATGTCAACGTTCTGTTTTTATCTAGACCAGAGGAACCCGTGGGTATTAGAGAGCACACATTCAGCACCAGATGTAGCTGTAGGACGACCCCAAGCCATGATAATTGAATGCCATTCAGTCCTCGGATGGCTGTCAAAGGCAGTCAGTCCCTGGTGGAACTGGTGCCTTCCTGAGCTTTCAGGCATGAGTTTGCATTTTTACTTTCCTCTCCAAAATTCAGCTGTTTGTAAAGCTTAAACCTTGGCTCGGCCACCTGCTCAGCTGGCTCAGGCCACGGCTCCCCTGCAGGGCACTGCCAGAGCCCCACGCTGAGCTACATCCGACCCAGGACTTGGTGGGACATTGTTATCTAGCTGAGCTGGTGGTTATTAAAAACAAAGCCACACCAGATGTAGAAACCTGCTGGAGAACATGGATCGTTTCAAAGATTTGACAGCTTGCGTGGCTGTGAGAATCCCTCTGCTGCAGGACTACCCCAGTCCTCTGTCGTTGTGTGCAGGGCAGCTTCAGAAACGCATCTGACATCTTCAAGTGGTTAAAGGCATGCAATGATGCACTCTTTGCTTTTTAATACAAGTCAATACTTTAAAGAACATTTTTCAGAATTCAAAGAACACATCAGAACCAATGGAGGGCGTATGTGTAATGACATTTAAAAAACCAAGCAGATAATTCAATTCCTGCTGGATAACTCAACACTGCTGGTACCACTTTGAGTACACAATATTGGCAGTCACTTTACAAATAATTTACTTATCTGAACAAATATGAGGGGAAAAAAATGCAGCCTAAGAAAAAGTATTTCTTGCTGTTATAATACATGCAAACAAGCAGAAAGAGATTTGCATTGAGCTGGCATTAGTTTTGTTAGGGCTGCCAAAACTGTGGCTCTCTGCAAGTGATATGTTTCACATTGCAGCATTCCTCTCAAAACTTGCAGAACTAAATAAATAATGGCACCATGGATGAAACTGGAGAAAAATGAGCAATGCTCAAGCCAGGTGCCTAGAATTTCTATCCAGGCTGCCAGATTTTCAACAAATTAAACTTTTCAGATCCAATTCTGTAGTCTTTATGAAATTTTGATGCTAATAAAGCTTTGAATGGAATGAAGTTTTTGTCTTAACAGAGTGCCAGGGACTTTACATATAGCATCTCAGCCAGCACCTGTCAAAACCAGTGCAGAGACTACTGCTGATTTTTATAAGCACTGATGAGGCCAATCTTGAGACCTTTTTGTTCCTTGCTCCCTGTTTGGTGGATCTGATTGCTCATTGCCTCTCCTGTCAGTGTCTGGGGCTTTGTCAGCAGCTGACCATGCTGACTGTGGTTTTGAGAAGGTTTCTTCTGTTTCTGACTGCTTTTCTTCTCATGAAACTTGTCATTTAACCTTTAATTATACTAGTGCAGTTACAACAGATTACTTATAATTATATAATGATAAATATAACAGGGTTTGCTCATCAGCCTTATTTGCAGTTAAAAACTGACTGCAGATAAAAACCTGCATGTATATCTTGTGGTGAAATTTCAAATCTTGCAACCAGCCTTTTACCTACGCCTTCTGAAATCAGGCTGAAGTAGGCGAGCAGGTAGGAAACACATCTCTTCACAAAACAACTCCACACTCTTCCAAGAGGCTCAGAAGAAACTTCCAGCTTTGGAAAGTCTGTATCTGTAGCTTGCTGACCTCCTGGCAGCAGCAGCCCACTTAGTGTTGCTCTTGGCTGGAGTTCTTTCTCCCTGGTAATTTGGTTGATTGGATGAACAGGCATTTCAGTGCCACAGACTAGATCTCCGTGCAGCAGCCCATCAGATCCAATCAGCTGGCTCTTTTCCATGCACACTGACTGATGCTTTCATGGGGAAGGTTAGTGGATGGTCACTTCTAAAACTGAAGAGCAGGTTAAGTGACGGCAGTTGGATCTTGGCCTCAGGAGAAAGGATTGCTTTATTGCATGCAGGACTAGCATGATAGTGACTCTTCACAATCCGAGCCATTCACTCCCCTGAAGACACATGAAGACATCTTGTTTTCACCTGAACCATCACAGCAGAGCATGTTCTAAGTTGCCATGTAACCTTTGTTTTCTTATCGGGCTTGAGTGACTGGATGGACTCGGGAGCTGCAAAATTCAGTTCCAGATGACCGAGTTGAGAAAGTTTGCTTAGTCCTTTCCAGACAGAAAAATTTTCCAGTTTGCCTTTCAAACTTTATGAAAAATGCTTTGGTCCACAAAGCTAAATATTGTGAGATACACATTTTGAATGGCTGGCTCCTGGGATGGAAACTGAAAATCTGAAATTTGGTCAGCTTAGCACAAAGGGGCAAGGAGCAGAGGAGCACGCAAAAGAGGAGTTGCTTGAAGGCACTGTGAGCAGTTAGCTGGAGTTTCACCTAGAAGAAGATAATGAAAATAGAGTAGGTTTTCACCCCTTGATGTCTCTAAGGTGCAGATGCCTTACTGAGAGTTTCAGGGATGCTCTTTGTCCCCAGTGTTGACAAGAAAGTATTTCGTGTCTTGCCCCAGAAAGTGAAGATATTTGATCCTATAGCCTGTTCCTTGGTTTTCCCTCTTCAGCCACTCCTCTGCAGGAGGAGTTGTTTCCAGGGGCTTTTATTTTGGGTACTGATTCACGAATTCTTCTGCACAGAGAAGCCACCTAGCAAAGCCCATGTGTGGGGGACTAGGCCAGGATGTGGTGTAAAAGTTGCCTCCTTGAGATATGGGCCGCTTTCCTCCAGAGCAGGGCGATGAATCTGGCCTGCCTACCCACCATATGAAACTTTCAACCACAGTTTGGTGCACCGTGTACTTAAGAGCTCATCTCTGAAGAGAAGGAAACAGTAGTTTGTTTGTGACTTGACGGGTATGTCAAGTACAATTTGAAAAATGACAATCAGATTAAGCTCCTCGGGAAATCCAGGCCATGGGAGGTCCTGTTTCTGCTAAAGTGCAAAGTTTTCCAGGAAGGAGAAAGAGAAGAACTGGAAAGGACTAGGAAGAATTAGATCAGGAAATTATTTTAATGCCTTGAGAGCTCAGGAGCTTTCAGGCTCACAGCTTTAGCCTTAGGCACTTCATTTTCCAATCAGGCACCCAACTCCTCTTTTTGGGACTGATTCTTCTTAAATTAAGAGTCGAAGTGCTGTAATATAAATAAATAATAAAATTAATAAAAAATAATAAAATTCAGTATTAAAGTTGCCATTGGGAAAACCAATAAAAGAAAAAGCCACCAACCATGTAATGGCTACTTTTAACCACTTAACATACAGTTTAAATCTCTAAAGAGGAATAATAATACATTTATTTCTGAAGTACCTGAAGTTGCCAAAGGCACTCAGGGTGCTCTGCGATATAAAACCGGTTCTAAAAATAAATTAGCACATTATAAAAAGGCTCTGTGTAGTGAATGTACTTAGCGAGCAGGTGAAACGTTTCTGACAGAACATGTTTCTCTTGGAAGGGGCTGGTCCACTTGAACTGGATCAGTTTGAGGGGGTTTCCAGTGTGAGGCTAGCCAGGCATTTCTAGGGTTTTTTACAAAAAAAAAAAAATTAAAAAAAAAAAAAAAATAAAAAATAAAAAAAATCTTCCGGTGGTGCCAGCTGTGGTGCTGGAATGAACGGCGTTGTTTTGGAGTTGTTGGGGATGGAGCCCTTTGGTAAGGCTCTGCAATGCCAGGGATGCAATGCCAGGGACGCCCAGCGAGCCCGGGCTCCTCCACAACCCGGTTCCACTTTCCCCAACTCCATCCGGAGAGAAAATCCCCGCCGGCCACCCATCCCTAGGAGCGGGTATGGAGCCAGTCCCTTTGCCAGCCGCAGCTCCCCGGGAGCGCAGGGATGGAGCGGGGCCGGAGGCTCCGGGGGTGCCGCGTCTGTCCCTCCGCAGCCAGCTGGCAGCGACCCCGGGGCCGGGCCCCGCTGGAAAGCCAAACAACAAAGCCGGGAGGAGGATTCCCGAGCTGTGCAAAGTGGGGAAGAGGAGGAGGAGGGCTCGCTGTTATTTGCGGCGGCTTCGCTGGTACCGAAATTCCTTCCACAAACGGAGCCGCGCGTCCCCGGCGGCGGCGCTGGCCGCGCTCCACGCGGATCAGCTGCGGCAGAGCCCCGGCAGCTTCTCCCCCTTCCTCCGTCTCCCCCTTCCCCCGTCTCCCCCTCCGGGAGCTCTGGGATCCAGGCACCGTGATGCAACAGCGCTTCTTGGAAAGCCGCGGGCTCCGGCCGGAGCAGTCTCCGGAGCGGCTTCTTTAGAAAGCTGGATGCTGGAAAGGGGCTGGGAAGGGAGCTGCGCTGAGCTTTCATCTGTGTCCTAGGGCCTAATTGAGTTGAATACAAATATAAACTTATAACAGACGCTTCAGTCGCTCTCTTTAGCTCCTCTCACAAAAAGGCGGTTTAATGATCTTTCTGAAGGCTGTTTCACTGAGGCAGCAGAAAGGCACCAGCTTTACATCATTACTGAATAGTGCATAAAGGAATTATTTAGCAAGATGTTCTGTTTGTTAATAGACCCAAATCACAGTTTCTTTTACCAAATACTGCTTTTATTTGAGGTCTTTGAATGAATTTCACTCAAACAATGCTAACATCTGATGATAAAAACCACTAATGAGAGGAAAATCATCCGCAGTTTTGATCTGGAGCTCTCATTAATTCCAAACTTTGCTTTTAGTTCGTTTTGCTGATCAAATCATTAGAACAGTTTTTATTACCGCTTTGGCTCCCTCCAAAGAGAGTCAGCTTTCCACAAGCCTAAACTCAGTTCTCTTTGTTTTCCTTATACTGAGTGGCATCGCTCAAATAGAAGAATGTGGTCCAGAAGAAAACTTTTTCCAATGCCCAGGGAAGAGACCCCCAAATCCAGACCCCACAAACGTGGGGACAGAATTTGGTTATTTTCTGTTTAGGTCTTGGACCACACACCTCAACGGAGATGGGTTTTGTTTGTGGAAGAATATTTTTCCAGATAAAAGAGGGAAGATACTTCTTTGTCTAGGGACATTCAGCAATGCACTAGGGAAATTTTGCTCGATTTGTGATGATTTCCATACTTTACCCTGCTCTTTATACCTATTAGCACATGCTGTGCCACCTTGTAAATTGTTATTAATTGCCAAATATTTTTCTGCAGTAGTACCAAGCTGCAACCTGTGCCTTTTTTTTTCTTTCTCTTTCTCTCCCTCTCTCTCTCTCTCTCTCTCTCTCTTTTTTTTTTTTTTTTTTTTTTTTTTTTTTTTTTTTTTTTTTCCTTAAGGTTTTGCAGTGTTTTCCTCACATCCCTGTCCAGGAGCTTGAAGAGGGATTGAGGTACAGGTACCTTGCACCAAATAGATACAGACAATATCCAATGGTGATACCATTCCCTATCCAAATATTATCCAAATATTGTGCAGGAATCCTTGCATCCTTTTCCCTTGTGCAACCAAAATTGTTAAGACATCCCTGGGAGCTTTAAAGCACTTGGGAAAAAACAACAAAATAGGAAGGTTAAAAAGCTCCCTGCCCTCCCAACCTGGGCTCCACCACGGTGCAGTAGGACACGGGTCAGGCATTCAGACTGACTCCCCAAAATATTTGCCCTCTTAAATTGCCCCTGCCCTGGAGGGTGGAGGCCAGGCCATTGTAGTACTTGAAATTTATGAACATTAATGAAGAAGGCGGACAACAGTTCTGTGTTAGGAGACCAGGAGACAATTCAAATTACATTAATGGCAGGAAAGAAAGTCATAAATGTGAGGGATAGAAGTGAAGGGGTTTGCATGCTTGCACTGTAAACTAATTCACAATGCCTTCCACTGTCTCACCAGCTGATTTTTTAATTTAGAATCTGCTTATTATGTTATTTTAATATCAATATAGATGTAGAACGGCGAACAAAAGGCTGTATTTAAGATAAATGGGGAAAATAAATAGTGTTGCAAAATCAGCTTTTGCTGGTGGTTCTCACCATTCCCTCTTCCAGATATTTCTGCATGGGTTCAGCAAAATTAATTATTGTCTTAACCACAGAGTCGCTTTTAGGTATAGGTGGTTTACATCATGAGCAAGTAAACATCCTGAGCTCTGAAGAGAAGAGGTAAAATAAAAACAAAGTTACACCTCTCAGAGTTCAGCTGTGTGTTTGAGAGGGGGCCTGCACTCGCTCCAGGTGTGTGGCAGGAGCTCAAGTCCAAGGGACTGCTCTGACTCGTGTGGTTAAGTGGGAAACCAAGATTCACAATGCTGTGATTTCAGCATTTGTTCTCCTTTTGGCATCTTCAATCTGAATAATTTTGCTGCTCAGCTTGCTCAAGAATGACCCTGGCTTTGCTGAGCTGTTTGAAGAGCACACCTTTGCCCAGCTGGGATAATTTTCCCTCACAACTTCTAGAGTTTATTGGCCAGGTTCTCTTCATACCTTAGATTCTCTGCAGTGAGAAGATGCTCCTGTAAGAACAGACAAGGGGTTTTGGAAGCCCTTGTTGGAAAGCCCATTTTTCCCAGTGACCAGCAATCACAGGTGTTTAAGCTCAGTATCTAAGGTGAAAGATTTTTGAAAAACCACTATTATTTGGCTGGTGGGTCTAAGACTTTGCACCGTTGATCACCTTCTTGAAGGTTCTGACCTGTTCTTTCAGTGTCCCACATCACTCAGAGTGAGCTTCTCTCCTGCAGGAGACTCTCACAAGGCTCTGTGAGCAGCTCCAGGGAGCTTGAGCTCTGTGTGAGGGGTTTAAGGGGGACTCAAGTCATGCATAGACTAACTTGAAGTGAGACGTCTTCCTTCATTGGTGGGAATTTCATCCTACCTAAATTCCTGGCACTGGCAGATTCGCAAAGCTTAGCCTTAGAGGTCAGTCTAGGTTTTGTGTATATCCTAGCTGAAGGGAGGAAGGTACGCTCTGCTTTAACAGAGTTTGCTGCAAAGTTTTGTATATTAAAAAAAAAAACAACAGCAACAACAACAAAAAAACCATTCTGCATCCATTTTTATTTTAATTTAAAAAATAACTTTTGCAGGGAACTGAAGCACAAGTTGGGCAGCAGGGGAAGTGAGTGCATTCCTCTCCTAAATGGAGGTGGGAGCTTGGCACAGAGCACAACCAGCCCAGCTCAAGTGTGCCCTGCTCAGCTCTTCAAGCTGTTGCTCCATGGTTGTGTTTGTTAGACTGAACGTGGGTAAAGCTAAAGCAAACACTGGTATTCACTGGAGATTGATAAGAGAGAGGTCACCTCTAGTAATATGTTGTGGAATTATTCTCCACAGAGCTCAATTTTAATTACATACTGGTTTAAGAGTATTACTAGCACAAAACCCTGCTACCTGTTTATGCTTCCAAAACCTAATGGAGTTGTATTGAATAACTGAAAGGCCCCCAAATCACACTGACAACTTGTCTTCTAAACTCTGTTATGTTTTGTCTTAGCACAAGTGCCAGTACTAAAGATTATTGATGCAACTGCTTGCTTTTAGATGCTGAATCACATTAGCCTCCCTCCTGCCCTCCTATTTCATTAAGAATCTGGCTGCAGATCAAAAAATGTAATGCCTTCTTCATGTAGGGCCACATAACTTTCACAAGCCCTAAAAAAACAACTGGCAGTGCATTTATTTCCCTCTTGGTTTTTTTTCTTTCCCCTGTTCACTTGTTAGCTTTTGTTCTGTTCCTCCTTCACTCTTTTTTCATTCTTTCTCTTTCATCCACTGTCTTTACTTAATTCTCATGCTTTCTCTTCCACTTCTTTTTTTCCTTCTCTCTCTCTCTCTCTCTCTCTCTCTCTCTCTCTCTCTCTCTCTCTCTTTCTCCTCTACCCTTCTTTTTTTCTCACGGAGTGGTGAGACAGAAAAATAGAAGTAGGAGGAGGGCAAGAGGTCAGCATGTGAGGAATTCCAGTGTAGCAGACAAAAGCCAAAACAATTATGTATGTTCATATTTTGAATCTGGTATTTTTTTTCTTATATCTGCTCAGAACAGAGTAATTATAAATTTCTTGGTTTGTTTTTCCATAGGCTATTTTTTATTTTCATTGCTGCCCTCTTTGTTTCAATCTGAACAAGCCAGTACTCTCTCAACTTAGTTTCATTCAGGAAAAAAAAAAAAATCCTGTATGGGAGGATCTCCCAAAAGCTCTGCTGGAGCAAAGAGCAGAGTGTGACCTTACTAGAAGCAGTGGGACTCTTGCCAGGGGTTTTGATGGGATCGGGATTCACCCCTCGGTTCTGGATTCCAGCCAGGGCGTTGGGTCCATCTGGCCTGGAGGAGCTCTAGGAGATGTCCAGAGCCCGGCTCTGATCCTCGCAGCAGGTTCAGCTTTTAGCCCCAGATGTGGAATGCTGCAGGACCCTAAGAAATGAGGGTCTGTTCTGTTATGTGAGGAAAAGGATTCCTGCGGAATCACAGAATGCTCTGAGGTGGAAGTTTCCAAAATTTGACTGTGTACCCTGCCTTCATGTACCGAGGCAAACAGATGTGTCCACATGGCTGCACAGGCAGGAGCTCTGCCAATACAGAAACCTTTATACCTTCTTTAATTGACTTGCTGCCCAAATTTCTCCTGCTTGGGCATCCAGCTGCCTTCCCCGAAACAGGAAAAAAAAAATCTTCTAGGTTTCCTAGAGACATGGTTTTAAGTTCTTGTTTTAATAGACTGACACATCATTTTTGACAAGATCTTGAAATCAATATTTCTCCCCAAACAGAGTCACTTGTGTATTCTTGCTGTGTTTTTTCTTCTCTCCCAGCATGTCTGTGTTTCCAGTCAGAAACAGAAGGCAGCCCTGCATTTATCATTTCACCCACAGTGGTGTTCAGAGCTAAAGCAAATCAAAATCTTTGCTGAAGAAAAGTCTTGCAGTCACATAACACCCATGCTAATATCTTGATTTGTTACTTGCTGATTTTAAGGAACATGTTTTTTTATTTTTTGACTTATTTAGTGCTATACAGCCCAAGGCATTTATTGGTATAACTTTTAAAGTTGCTTCATTTGGAACAAGTCTCACGAAAAGATCATATTAATTAGGTCCTACACCTAAAGTTCATCTCAATTAGCATTGTTTCTTTCCCTGAGGTTCTAGTAATTTGTTAGAATTCAACGTGGATATTCTGAAGCCTTACAAAGGGATAATTAGTCAACTGTCCCTGTTTCCACTGCCTTTAACACGAGCAGGATTAGGCCTGCAAACCACGGAGTGTGACTCGATACAACCATGGCAATGCCATTAAACATTTTAATAAATCTCTCTCACAGAAATACCCATAAATGCACACATGCATGTGCATATCCAATCCCATTTATTCTGAATAAGGAGAATAACTCTGCTGTGGCAGTTGTCTCTCATGTACCATTTATTTTACCCGTGTAAATTAATTTAGTTGTTTTTCATAAGAATTCACATATTCTACTTCATTTCACAACTAATTTTGAGGACTGGTTTGATAGTCAGCTATTATCTTTTTGGAAATTTGTACCTCCTTCTAATTTCTTATTGCCATGACTGAGCAGTTATTTGGTACTTTATGTAATATCATAACGTGTCCTATGTCCTTAAACAGGAATAGAAATAAAATAGGAAACTTTTAGTGGGAAAAGTGCTTCAGACTGAAATTATACAAGGTCTATGTGAGACTTGTATCAGATGTTATCATGGTTTTTTAAATTTATTTTTGCTGAGTAGGGAAAATTAGCTGAAACCTTGTAAGAGTAGTATATGAAAACATTTTCTGTGACAAAGCACAGGCACTTAGTACTGGAACATATGGCACCTTATCTTCCCTGGAATAATCTTGAATAATTTCCAGGCAACTGGACTGTATAGAAAATGTTAGGATTTTGCATGAATGTATGAAAAGCACCACTGTTACAAGTGCAGCAGCACCAGGGCCTTTGGATTTCTCCAAGTGTCAGAGTATTTAATTCAGGTGGATGCAGAGATGACTTTCCAAAAGCACTGAAGACATTTAATAGGCCAAGTGGTTTTTGCAGATCTAGATGCATTCTAGACACTGTCACAGAGCTGGACCTTGTCTGCAGGTGTGTGAAGTGACCTGCTGAGTAAGTGGACTAAGTCCACTGTGTAAGAAATGTTTAGGAGATTTTTTTTTTTTTTTCTTTTTTTTTTTGCGTATCTTGTTTCCAACATGAATTTTGTGTCTTTTCCTTAGATACAAGGAAAGTATCTCCTTAGTGCCTGGTGGGCACTTAGGAGAAGGCAGGTGATTTTCCTAGGCTCATTTCCAAACACCTGAGTTTTGTATCTCAGAGGAATTGAGGTGTCAAACTGAGCTCTGCACACAGGTGCCTCAGTCAGATTTGGTTTTGTCAGGCTTGGCTGCTGGGAGAGGGTCAGATTCGGGATGACAGAATGAGACCAGCTGGGGTTTTTCTGTGTGCGTGTCTGTGCTGCAGGCGGGGACGTCCTGCCACCACCCGGGGATGTGCTCCAGATTGCTTTGGTGCCGTTCTTCCAGCCACAGGCACACCCAGGGTGCAGTGAAATGAGCTTCATCCCGGGCTGACAACACAGGGATGTCACTGGGGCCTCCAGAGAGCGTGGCTGGCCCTCACTGAGGGTCGTGTCACCCATGTCTTTTCCGTGCTGGCTCCCGGAACGGGACAGCGCTGTGAGCTCACACGGATCGTCCTCCCCGGAGCCGGGCGGGGCCCTGTGCCTGTCCCTGCCCGCCGGGAGTGACCGTGGCTGCGGGGCCACCAGTGCTGCCCCGGGATGCCCTGAGCACCGGGGTGCTCTGAGCACTCTGAGCCCGGGATGCTCTGAGCACTCTGAGCCCGGGATGCTCTGAGCACAGGGATGCTCTGAACACCGGGATGCTCTGAGCCCCGGGATGCTCTGAGCACTCTGAGCCCGGGATGATCTGAGCCCCGGGATGCTCTGAGCACTCTGAGCCCCGGGATGCTCTGAGCACCGGGATGCACTGAGCCCTGGGATGCTCTGAGCATCAGGATGCTCTGAGCATCAGGATGTTCTGAGCACCGGGATGTTCTGAGCACTGAGATTTTCTGAGCACTGGGATGCTGTGACCAGGGCAGCCACACACTGAGCACAGCTACAGCACTGACCCCAGCAACCACACTGACCACACAGCTACAGCACTGACCACAGCGACCACACACTGACCACAGTGACCACGCTGACCACACACTGACCACACACTGACCACAGCGACCACGCTGACCACACACTGACCACACACTGACCACAGTGACCACGCTGACCACGCACTGACCACACACTGACCACAGCGACCACGCTGACCACACACTGACCACACACTGACCACACACTGACCACAGCGACCATGCTGACCACACACTGACCACAGCGACCACGCTGACCATGCACTGATCACACACTGACCACAGCGACCATGCTGACCACGCACTGACCACACACTGACCACAGCGACCATGCTGACCACACACTGACCACAGCGACCACGCTGACCATGCACTGATCACACACTGACCACAGCGACCATGCTGACCACGCACTGACCACACACTGACCACAGCGACCACGCTGACCACACACTGACCACACACTGACCACACACTGACCACAGCGACCATGCTGACCACACACTGACCACAGCGACCACGCTGACCATGCACTGATCACACACTGACCACAGCGACCATGCTGACCACGCACTGACCACACACTGACCACAGCGACCACGCTGACCATGCACTGATCACACACTGACCACACAGCTACATACTGACCACGCTGACCACACACTGATCACACACTGACCACACACTGACCACAGCGACCATGCTGACCATGCACTGATCACACACTGACCACACAGCTACGTACTGACCACACTGACCACAGCGACCACACAAATAAGTATGGTAAAGGTGCAAAGCTAACCATAATTTATTCATTTTTATTCTAGAGTTTAAGTAGACTTGTACATGATGTAGAGTGATGTGAAGGCACAGAATGCTAAATTTGAGACCTCTGACTGATGTGCAATAGGAGATCCTTCTGTAGTCTCAGTTATGTGCTTTTGAGTAGGAAAATGTAAGGCACAGGATAGGCTGAGAGTGCCTTTCTCCTTTGATCAGCAGAGAATTATCATTTCTCTCACCATGATGCATTTAGCACTTTAGTTTTTTTATGGTGAATCTGAAGAAAAATATGACAAAAGTCATGTAGTAATTTCTTAAATATAAATGGCATTGGGGTGGCAGAAGTGAAACCTAGGTGTTTTATTTCCCCCCATTATACAATCTGAAAAGTCTCTTGACCATGGTTAAAATGTCTGAGCTGGTTTAGTGGAGCTTGGCACACATTTGAAAGAGAAGTGGGGGTGGTACTGATCCTGCTGTTTCCATCAAAGTCCAAGAAAGATGGATGAGGGTACAGCTGGTGCAGTTTCCCCCTGTGAGTTCAGAGGCAGCACAGTTCACACCTCCCGGGCTCTGCCCAGCCCTGGGGGGAGACCCAACCTGGGAAAACTTCATTTGACCATTGAAAACCAAACTACAACATGACTCTCCATTCCCAGGGCTGGAAGCAGAGCTGGTGTGGGGTGCCTCCTGTTTTCCTTACCATGGGGAATAGTTATGGATACTCCTGGCTCTACCAGCCTGCTAGGGGATGTTTTCTGCCTGCTGAGGTGCTGTGAGTTATCAATTTTACTTGCCAAATAAAATAAACTGGGATTTTGTGAAGACAACAGGCCATAAAACTTCTGAGGTACTTTAAAGATTGCAAAGCACTTGCCACCACTGACAATAAGAAGCTGGATAGTTACCCTCCGCTTTCGTAGGGTTTTTTTCCTGTTTTAAACCATGATTTTCAGATGAATTTTTGTTTCCCATAGTGCTTCATGGTAATCTATTCATGTGATGCTGGCTCAAGACACTCTAGAAATAATTTATTCCCAGACATATTAATTTAAGTCTGCCTCTGCATTTACCTCACTAAAGCACAATCTAAGCATGTTCTCTGTGAGGTTCTGGAGAAAGAAAAAGATTTTCTGGCAGAGAGATTTGGAGCCTTTCAGCAGACTTGCACTTAAACACAAAATATGGATTTCAGACTTGCAGACTTTGAAGGGTGGAAATAATCAATTTGCATGACAAGATGAAGCCCTGGAACTGGGAGCTGCTTCATGGCTCCAACATAGCAAAGGTTCTGTCTCCTGTAACCTAGCAGGCATCCCTGGATAGAAATGGAGAGGAACATTTTTGGCTAGAAAATGTAGAAGTCAATGGAATTGCAGCCATTTGTTCCAGCAGAGAATTTGTGCTATAGCAGTTTTCCAGGAGCCTAAAGCAAAATGTATTGCACAGCAATACTAAAACAAATACCCTAAGGGTAAAGGTGGACAGAAGAAAAGTGACAATCTTGTCATCCCACTTTAACTGAAAATGACAACTTTGTCATTTCATTTCATCTGTTTACTAATTCCTTCCTCGAAAGTGGCTTTGCTCTGCAGAGATTTCTCCAAAGAAAGCAATATCACCAGAAAAAAATTATCTTCTGTTTACTTCCTCTTTCTTGTCTTGGTAATACAAATTTTAACTCTCAAAAATTTTTGGATGGTGCTGAGCTTGTCAGTGTGGTACGTGAAGATATAACAAGAGCAATGGGACTGAGCCAAAGCAAATGTTGGCTGAAGAGCAGGAGATGGTCTGCAGCTGAGGGCTCTTACAGGATGGCGCAACTTCCCAAGGAAAGTCATGGAAAAAAATGTCACTTGGGACAACTTTCAGCCAAACTGGGCAAAACCTTTGAAAAGATATTTGATGGGGGTGAAAGTTTTCTTCAAGGATGTGGGGGCTAAATGATCTAAGAGGTCCTCACAGCGACCTGGCCAGGCTCTCAGGTACATCCTGGGGCAGCACAGGATGTGCTCAGAGACTCTTGCCCTCTGCCACACGAGGAGGTCGTTCCTACAATTGTCTGGGTTTTGCTTGTGGATGCTGTGGAAGCAGGAGTGCAGTGTGTAACCCCTGGATTTCCACAAGTCCCCCCACTTTCTTTGGGAATGGGGAGACAGAGAAGCTCCATGGGATTGCTGCCCTGGGGTGGGAAAGCTGGATACCTCTACGCCATTCAGGAAATCTGGGATCTTCCCGAGCTGAGACAGATTTCAAAGTCTAAGACAGGAGCCTGACAAGCTTCTGCTATTGCTGTACTTCCTCCTCACTCTGTCCCTCCCCACACTATGGCTGAACAGGCAGAGTTGGTTTATCTTCAGCTGTGAACCTTTTTTTCTGAAGCAGCATAAGCGAATCACTGCCAGACTCTTGCATTTTAAACAACTTCCCAACTGAAATTACAGCAGAGACAAAACATTGAGCATATATAGGTAGAGTGGGTCGTGAATAATGAAAAATGCATAAGCCTAAGTCTTTTTTTTTTCCTGCCTTTTAATACAGATCAGGTAAATTCCTAAATTCCATTTTCTTCCCTGGAGATTTACATACCGATTTTTTTTTTTTTTTTTTTTTTTTTTTTAAGACAGAAGAAAGGGCTGTTCTGGACTGTGTGGGTTTTTGCGCTGAATGTAGTAATGCAATGCTTCCCTCCCATCCATCCACCCCTCAAAACCCCCTCCACAGCTCCAGTGTGACAGCAGATAAGCAACCAGCTTCTGAGAGGTGAAAGCAAACCCCTCCAGAGCCCCCTGGGAAAAATAACCCCTTTGGAGGGCATTTTGCTGAGCTCCCTGGTTAAAATCCCTGGCAGCAGCCAGCCGTGCTGCTGACACAGAGAGCTGGAGCAGTAACAGCTCATCTACTCAGCACCTGCCAGTGAACACTTGTTTCTGCCAAGAGTAACTTGGTACCAACTTCAATAATATCACAATGCGGTATTTAAATAATTTGACAAGGCTATTTGGATAACTACCAGGAATTGCTCAAGTCAGTAATTTTCCTTTTGGGAGACTAAGTTAGGATCTGCGTTTTCTCAAAGATAATATTGCCTCGTCCCATCTCTGAAAGAATTTTAAGGCATGAGTACATATGAAGGGAGATAGATATTGAGTGGTGGATTTTTACACTGTGGGAAATGAAAGGCTGATGGTGAAGCTCAGAGCAAGTGGGTCTGCTGATACCCCCCTCCACCTGCCCAGCCTTGGAGCTGTTCTCTCCCCATGTCCTCCTTCAAGGACAGCAGAAAAGAAGCTGTTACTGTGGAGGCTGAGGCTTTTTGTTTTCAGAGCCAAGCCAATGCCTCACTAGGCTCTGTCTTGCTTTGACTCCTCGTTAATCCATTCCAACCTCACCTTGGGAAGAGGATCCCAGGGTGGAGGTTGCCCTGCGCCTCATGCTGGTCACAGCACCTCTGGGTGACTTGCATCTTACAGGTTGAAAAATGCAATTCTAGACCAGAAACCAGAGAAATGCATTTAATTCTATACACCAGGTCCTGATGTTCGCCAAGGTTACTTTGCTCTGAGTTTTCACTGTTCATGGACATATTTGCAGAGGGCAATATTGAAATTTCCCTTTGTATTGAAATGGAGGTGATTAGTTACCTGAATCTTGGAGAAAATCTCTCTCCAAACATGAGAGTTGGACTTTGTTCCAAGGCTGCAGGGGCCTGATCCACTTCCCACCCAGCTGAATCCTGACTGTCCAAGCTGTGAGACACACCTTGGCAGGGCAGAGCGTCGTTAACAAAAGGATTGGTGTCATCAGCGTGGGGCTGGCAGAAGCCAGCCCAAATGCCACTGTGAGGTGCTGATTTTGCTCATTTAGGAGCTCATTTTCCTGACTGGATGGTGTTTGGAGCATCCCAGCCCATACCCTCACATCCCCAGTGTCCGGATGCAGGCGTGATGGATCTCCTGGAAGCTGGGTGAGCGTTCCAGCTGTGGCACCAGCCTATTGACCTCGGGCTATTTGCATTATTAGTCAGTTTTCTAAATCCTTGGAGCTGAGTACGGAGACAAGAAAAGATTTTCCATTTTGCTGGGGCTTCAACTTGTCTGTTATGGATTTTCCAAAGCACTCAAAAGGCTTCGCTTTCAGCCAATTTGCTACTCTGGCTATATTCTGTCTTATTTCTTCACAGAAAATTACTTGCTGCCAGCTAAATACAGTATGTTGATGACCTATTAATTTATGACATGCATTTGGAGCCGGGAACGAATTTATAAACAAACTTTAAGTTCTTTTTCCCCTGTGAATTGTACCAGCATTTGTTTTAATTTCCCAGTAGTCATGCTTAATGTGTCAGAAGCTATGTTCGACTGCTTGTTTTCCTCCAAAAAGAAGGGGAAAAAAGGATAAATAACTAACTAAAGTTCAGCTCCTGTCAGGTATTATAAGCAACACTTTGAAATGAGGTATGAATCCAAATAAAATATTTTAACTCCGCAGTATTTTACCAAAATCTGGAGGAGAAAAGGTTTACTTACTAAACAATCATTTGAGCTGCAAACCTTAAAGTATTCACCAAGGTCCCTTAAACTTAAACAGAAAAGAAATATCTATCAGCACATTTTAATAGAAAGCAGAAGTCCTTACTAGATAGTATACAAAAAAAAAAAAAAAAAAAAAAAAAAGCAAGCACAGTTTTTAAAGGCTTTTTTCTCAAGTGATGCAGGAAAAATTCCTTGAGCCAGTATGGAAATTAATGTAGCTGCAGGTAATCTAAATTTTTGGCATTCATTTGATGCTACAGCAACCCTGGGACCAATCCTGGGAACTCTTCTTCAATTAATATTACTAAAGTCAACAGAATTCAATGCAAGAGCAGCAGCAGGATGGCAAAGTGTGGCGGCTGGGGGCTGCTGCCTCCACCACGGGCACAGTCCTGCCCTGCCTCCTCTGCTTCTCCTGCTTCCAGATGTTTTAAAAGTGTTTCACTCCTCCTGCAAAAGTCTAACCATTTGCTCACGTGCTGTGTCCTCCAGCAGCTTTCCCAGAGGCAGGATTCTGACACCAGGAAAAATATATGGACAGATGGGTTATTCCAGGCAGTTCCAGGGTCATTCCCTTACTGTACCCACCAGGAAGCGGGGGCAGCTGTTTCACAGCTGGGGGTGAAATGGTATTTAGATGAAAATGGGTGTCTGGGCCACATGGGGCATGAGTGGGTATGTGGGAGTACATTCTTTAGGAGGATTTTGTAGCTGGGGTTTGTGTAGTGCAAGAAGTGCTTGTGGCCAGCCCTGACAGGGACTTAAGCACCAAAGTGTGCTTTAAGCTGCTCGAACCCAGCATTTTAACAGATCTTGAGGGAGTTCAGGTCTTTTGTCTGAGTCCTGCTTCTGCCAGAGGAGCACCATTAGCAAACCATCATAGGTATGGTGTAAAACAATGAAAGTCTCTCTTCTGTTCTGGTTTAATGAAAAAACGAACCAACCAACCAAACAAAAAACCACCTTACTTCCATCCACTGAAGGGATCCATGACTCTTAATTCTTTGGGGGAAATATTCCCTTTTCTCTGGTTCTGTCATAGGGTTTGAGGTCCCTGTGGGGACTGAGCTAAGTCCTGCCTGTCTCCTGTCACCCATCAGCCCACACCACGTCCTGGTCTCTTCCATGAGACTTCTCTGCAGCTCCAAACCCTCTGAGCAGGACGCATTAAAGCTTGAAGGGAAGGGCAGAGACAACTACCCAAAGCTGGCCACAGTGACGCCTACATTGCTATCTCAGACCTTTAAGGACCATCACTGCACTGTGGATTGTTTTGTGTCTCTTTGCAGCTTTATTGACCAGCAGAGACTGAGCCCTGCTGTTTCTGGAGCAGCTTTTCTCACCAGACTGTTTTTCAGAGTTGAGGACACACTCCCCTCATAGCAGAGCTCTCAGCACATCCACACTGCTACACAGTGAACTCTGTGAGGGTCAAAGATTTACCCAGCAGAGTTGATTTTTTGAGTCCATCAAAATATTTGTTGCGAACTGTATTCATCATGCAATCAGTTTTGGTTGCAGCCCATGCCAGGCTTCTCAGTATTGCCCAGTTGGTTGCAGAAAAAAAATTTCCAGCCTATGAATTTTTTGGGAGGGAATCACTGTGTTGTCCAAATGTTTCTTTAGAAAGCCAAATAGTATCACTGAAAAATTTCCTGCATTTCAAAGTGAGATTTTAGCTCATTTGAGGGAATGAAAATAATTTTTCAGCAGTTTTTTAAAAGCACCAAGTCTTGAAAGTATTGTCAGAAACTGTTTTTAACAACCAGCGACCTTCTCCCTTATGGTACCAACAAAAAGCAGATAATTTCTTTACTTCCTACTTGACCATGTTCTCCATCCTCTCTTAGGAATTAATAAGGCTCATCTGCACAAAGTAGAAAGCTCTCCAGGCAGCTTCTTCTGCTCTGCTGCTGCTCAGTCAGCTGCTTTTCACACCACAGGTGCCCATTGCCATCCTGCTTCCATCTATCAACTTTTTCCTCTCTTACGACTTGTTGAGGGTCCACCCTCACTTATTAAATCACTGAATCATTCCCTCTATATCTTAATACCAAAGTATTTGAAAGGCTGGGAGAAGAAAAAAAAAAAAGCCAGTAGCTCATGGTCTGTCCTTCAAGCCTTTGTTAGTCATGGGCAAAAACAAACCCCATCCCAACCTAACCTCTGTGCTCTTGAAAACCATTCCCGAATTCCCTGAGCTGCCTCCGCAGCGCCCGCCGTCCTCCGGGAGCTGTCAGCAGCCTTATTCATCGTGGAGCCCAACTAATAGGAGCCATCCACCTGCTCCAGGGTGACTCCATCTCTCCCAACTGCGATGCTTGCCGGGATGTGATCCTTGCCTGTTGTCATGACCTTGTTTTATTGGATGTTCTAATAGAAGCTGAAATGGATATTAGCTGTAATTACTCATTCCACAAGATTCTGTAGGTCACTCTTTGTACCAGAGTTGAGAACCTTCATTGTCTACATTGCTTAAATTACTGAACATTGTGCCATCAGTTCTGAATTAGTGCTCATTAATGAGCCTGTGGTTCGAGAAATTCCCTATTTATTATTCAGAGGCCAAGTATAATTCAGGCAGCTGCAATGCAACACTACTTGCCTGACTTTTGATCTGTGATGGAAAGGCCTGGGTTTGGTTTTATGTTAGGTTTGGGGGATTTATTTATGCAGGGGGGAGGCACACAGCAAGCAAAGAGGAATAGATTTTTTTCCCCCTCTCTAGCCTGAATATCTCTCTTAGGTACCAGATTTTTACAGTAAAGCAAACCTGGATCTTTGGATGTACTAATATCTACTTGGCTACTGAGTGGATAATTCCGAGATCATATTAAATTTCTCTATAATCCTGGAGATGACTGGCTACTGCATTAACCCCTGGCATTAAATATTCTTTTCCTCTGTCTTTCATTTTTTCACGTCCTTCTTTCTCTGTTCTTTCCCTCTGTCTCTCCTGAGCACACAAATCCCAAGCACTGACACGCCAGTGCAGATTGCTGCTCCCCACTATTTTAAGCCAAAATGATATTTTTTATGTTTTCTAACACACGCCTAAAAGGTGAAGCAGTGCTGAATTTGTCGTGCAGCCCGGTCAGGTGCCACCCCATGAAGCCAATGCTGACCATGCAGTGCCCATCCTGGATGATCAGGGCACAGCTGCAGTGTCATCCCTGGCCACACGTCCCCAGGGACACTCTGGTCCCTTTGCTTTGCCCCACCTGCAAACGGGCTGTGAACAACACAATGGGGACAAGATAATGTTTATTTTGGGGCTTGGAGAAGAATCTGGATGAGTAGGATTTTTTTTTTTTTTTTTCCCTCCCCTGTGAGGAAAAGGGGCGTGCCTGAAGAAATTCTGTGCTTTTGGGGGATTTGCTAATCAGTGATGGCAGCACCCTGAGGGCAAGGGAGCCAGGAGGGAGCAGGCACCCTCATGGCGCTGCTGCTCAGCTCAGCACAGCAGGGCTTTTCCAGGAGTCTGCAGTCTATGACTGAGCATTTCTCGTGTCAATAATTAACAAACATATCAATGTGATAACAGCAGGGGTGGAGATAAAGCTGGGTCTAAGATTATAATGGCTTAAAGGAGCGCACCCTGCAAGAATGCCAACAGACTGTCAGGAGAAAGCAAATTGAGCACTGACTGCCTGGTATTAGCCTGCCTCAGAAGAGAGGCTAAATGCTACAGCTTTTTGCCAAAACCCCCCTAGTTCTGTGGGATTTGAAATCAGAGCCATGAAATTCCTACTACACAAACCTCAAGAATATTTTACAAAATAACCACGATCTCCAGAGTTTCTTCCTGCCCTGCTCTGGCAATGGCAGAATTATTTTCATTGGTTTTTTGACTTGAAGATGGACCACGCTTGTTTCCTTGGCCAAATCACAGTTTTGTTTAGGCAACATTTCACACATAATTATCTGTGGGGAATAGGGAACTTTCCGAGGAAAAGTCAAATTAGCGATTTTAATGCTAGAAAATTCTTGAAGGAATGCAGCCTGCGTAATTGATACAGACCAATCTTTACAAGTTATAGCAGTCTTTGAAGAGTCCCTAGCATATTTAACTTTTTTCCGTAATTGTATGCTTAGGCTCTGAAGATATCTTAAGACTTGCTATTTATCTGCCTGGTGAGGCACAACACTTTCTTATTAAAAACATATCTATCATGGTTAATGACTTGATTTTTTTCCTTTAATACAGTACAATGACAGGTGTAAAGAGAAGATGAGCATCAGATGCTTGAGCAATATGCTCACTGTTTCAAGACGCCTTGAACATCAGCATTCCTTCATGGTGCCAGAGGAAAAAAAAAAATAAAAAATATGCTACACAGATTACACGCTTGTGTTAGATAGAAAATAGTACCATTTGCAGTTTCAGTTAAAAGCATGTTGAAGTGCATATGGAAAATACCATTAGGAGGAACTCCAGAGCGCCTGAGTAAAATGGGTCATTAGGCTTTCGTTTGTTGGAGAGTGTCTCCCATCTGACAGTGCAGAATGGTAGCATTTTTAGCAGCTTATGTTCCCAGTTACATTAAACAGACAAACAGATTGACTATTTTGCATTTCTCATTTGACAACAGCTTGTCTTCATTTGCAGCACACTGGTGGCTGAGCTGAAAGCATGGCGGATGAGTGTATCCAAGGTCCTGGTTTTGAATAACAGCAGATGCCAACGTTTAACTTCAAAATCAATCAATTCTCTTTCCTGCGTGCGGATAAAAGGTCTAGTGAAGTGCCTGAAGGGGGTTTTCTGCTGTTTACAGCTGAAAATATATTAAAAAAAATATTTCATTACAAAACTTTCTGCAAGAGATGCGGATGCTGGTGATTTTATGAAAGTAGGTATGTGAG
Source organism: Hirundo rustica (assembly GCF_015227805.2). Lineage (NCBI taxonomy): Eukaryota > Metazoa > Chordata > Aves > Passeriformes > Hirundinidae > Hirundo > Hirundo rustica. Next base: position 5,678,129 of record NC_053460.1, read on the forward strand.
GAAGTGTTCCTAATTGAGGGGTACCAAAAACATTGTGCAAGGCTTTATGAAGTTCAATCCTTCAATCTCTTATCTGGAAAAGTGCTCAATTGCTGTCAGATCTTGGGCCACACAACCCTGAGTAGTTTCTGGGTGATCACCCCCTGTTCTGCCTATGCTTCCCCACACCACCCACCCCCAGTAAGTGCTGGAGCTCGTGATCTGCAGCCACAGGAGTTTATAAATCAATTATTGTTCAGATTCCTGGAGTATCTGACCTGAAACCACAGTGGCACATAAATGCTTCTCCCCTTGGGGGTGATTGGGTGGGGAAGACGATGGTCAAATGCACATGGGGTCAAATTTGTTGAAACATTCCCCCCCCCCCCCCCCCCCCCATCCTGAAAGCAGCTGGGGCAGGTTTGGAGCCTCAGTTTCTCAGGAGAGTTGTGATTTGGCCCTGCAGATGAGCAAAGTGCTGTGATCTTGGGAGCTATCCAAGTGTTGTATATCTTCCAGCAATGTAGAACCAAAATACAGCAGTAGAGGCTGGCATTTACCAGCTATCCATGGCTGGGCTCCTGGTAGGAATTTGCATTTTCTTTTGAATAAGAGGGATGGAGCTATTGCCTCCCCTGGCCTACACTACACCTGGTGATAGGACTGAGGAAACTGTAGGATGTTTTCAAGTGGGAGCAACATCCATCCTTTATCAGCAAGATTTAGCTCTGTCCAGATGTATGAAAGATTAACAAGATAGTAAAATGTGAGCAGTACAAAGCTAATCCTGGTGCCTGGAGCATTTGGCAGGGAAGACGTAGGTCCAATTACAATGTGAATTTTAAGTCTTTTTTCTTTTAAGCAAAATTCTCCTTCAATCAGAGACACATTATTTTCTGCCCAGTAGCAGAAAAGACACCCAGACCCAGCACAGGCTCCTCTCACCATCACATCAAAGCGAGGGAGTAGCTTCCCCTGCTGCTTTTCAACACTGTTTAAAGACACCACTGTGGGTCCTCACCTTGCAGTGATGATTGGGGATATGAAGCCTGAACTGGAGAAGTTCAGCCCAACCAACTAAAATCAAAATGCACAAGGCAAAACTATCTCCAGCTACTCTTGAGGGGCTGCTGGGATAGGACAGATTGGGATCCCA